>NC_141143.1:82625612-82939183 GCF_053477565.2 Lygodium microphyllum
ATGTACATCTGCTTCGTTGAGCATGCTGAGAGTTGTGACAACAAGTTTTTTGGCACAACGACTTAGATCATTTGAATAATATATCGGAGGGGAGCAAGGAATACATAATAGCATCCTTACATAAGGAGTTTTCGGTACCCATCGCAGCAGATAGGATTTTCCCAAGCTGGATAATGGAGTGCATGCATTTATACGTATCACACAGACGATCGGATGCACAAGGTACTTAAGAGTGGAGCCTGAAAGCCCGAATGGCTAGATGTAGATGGTTGGCGTCAACTCAAGGAGGAGGCTACAGATTCTCCAAGACGTTGGACACAGTAGCATGAGGCAGCGAGGGCACGACTAGAGATACGAGTGGTTCATCATCTTGGGAGTGGAAGCCACAGGACTTATCTAGAGGACTTTTTAAGTTTTTCTTTTGTTCTTCGCGCTTATTTTTTTGCAATATCACTTGTACTGATAATCGTGTTTCTAATAGTTGTATTTTATTTTCTTTACAACACTCCATTACAAACCACGATTCCACTGGCCTAGAGACTCAGTATGTAGAGAGACACAGTCTCACTGCATTGATCGATAGATTCTATGCGTGCAGCAACCATGACGATGAAGATCAAGAATTTTGGCAAAATCGGAGTGTGAAAATTGTTGATGCCATAATTTGCAATCTGCATCTCCAGGGGCAGTAACATGAAGTAACAACATTTGCAGCACTCCATTACAAACCACGATTCCACTAGCCTAGAGACTCAGTATGTAGATAGATAAAGTCTCACTGCATTGATCGATAGATTGTATGCATGCGACAACCCAATAACTTATATTTCTTGTTTGTAGTTACTAATTTTAATCAAAATGCATTATTGTATGGTGGGTTAATATGTAATTATTTCTTTTTTTGCAGAGTCTATTCGATGCTCCTTTGAAATGAGAGGAGCTTTTGGATGGCAAGGATCTATAGCTTGTTCTTGGATCCATGTAATGCACATCCTCTTCTATTTTGGTCATGTGATTTATGTAGGCATTTTCTATGCACTATATTATTATCATCCTTTATATCTTGCTATGATTCCATGAGCACTTTTATTATGCGATCTTGTATTTATTTTATTTATCAGTATTATAGATTTAAGTACACTTTGCATTTGTTTTTATTACCATTGTACAATTTATTGTAACTCTTTTGTATGGCCCAAATATAGCACATAGTGCTGCCATAATTTTTTTTTCTCTGCAACCGTCGCTATTAGTGTCGCAAATTTACTACACGCGTCACTATTAGTGTCACAGTTTATGTCGCAAAGCATTGCTATTTTCATCATTATTTGCAAAGCAAATAACAATGCAAATAGTGAGACCAATAGCGACGATTCTATGGCATTGCTAATACTGACGTGTTTAGTGACAACGTGAGTAATTTTTTTTGTGAACATTTTTGTCACTTTGAATGTTCGTATGATGCTTGTATCTTGTAGTAGCTCATGCCATCTTATGGAGCTATCTCATCTACATATGGTGGTGCATCTTGTATATCAAAATCTATAAAATCATGTCGTATATCATGCAGCATGATATAGTGTAGTTCTTCATATCTTATCTCCAAAATGTCCAACACATCTTGCATGAATAGGTGTTCAACTCCCTTGATGGTGACAACATGGAGAGAAGCAAGGGGTGGCTCATTGCTCAACATCTTAGCAAGGCAAGGAGGTAGGTGTTGATCTGGGTTTTTTACAACCCGGATTATTACCACAAAATTTGGCCAAAGCCCCTATCAAGAGCTTACCATATCACTTTGGGTTTACTCTTCAAGCACTAGGTATGCTACATTGCTTCTCGATTATGATAACTCTAGCAAATGGGGGGAACAAGTTCTTAGAAGGCATGTCAATGTAAAGGGTAAAAGGGATGGTTATCTTAGTGAAGATGAAAATGGATTACACCTAGGAGTTGAGTGAATGCATAGATTTTTCAAAGGACTAGCCTCCAACTACACATGGGCTCCGTCTGCATCACTAAGATTTGGAATCTATCACCATCATTAGAGGACACCTCACCATAGTACACAAGTCAATATCCACATCATGGTGTCATTTGGATCTTGCACAAAAGCTTACAAGCATGGACCCCTTTTGTCACATGCTTATATGTATTTATATACATATGGGGGACTAAAGTCAAAGAAACTTTTAGAAGCTGTTTTTATAATCTCAATAACTCCCAAGAAAAAGCGAATTTCAAGAAAATTCTTGCGAAGCCCGATCGGTTTCGACCTGGTCTACAAAGTTGCAGAAGAAACTTTTTTCAAATTCCTTACGGATTTGAAGGTACGAAGGCGCAGACTGCTGGCTACATGCAATTTTCTTCTCTCTTTCACCACACCAACTTTCCACTCTATCCTTCTTGTAAATATATTATAATAATGTGCTTTGGGCACCCACCTCTTGTAATCTAGCTCCATTTCTCTATGTTTTCTACCACCACCCTTGGCTTCTTGCATGATGACCAAGGTGGGGACTTGTCCCATTCACTATGCTCCATATTTTCAAAGATGCCATACATCATCTAAGATTATGTTAATCAAGAAGATTAGCTTAATCTAATCTCTAATGGAGGCTATATAAAGAGCCCATGGAGAATGAAGAAGGGGGAGGAGGAAGGACAATGGCAAGTCCATGAGAGCACTCTAGAATATCCTCATCTCTTTGAGGTAAGCTATGAGTGAGTTCTTTTATTATGTAGCATAATGGCAAGCTCCTTCTACCTCTTCTCCTCTTGTCTTCCTCTCCTCTCACCTCTCTCTCTTATATTCCAATATGGTGTCTAGCACATATATTCTCTCTTGTAAATTTGTGTCTTGGTTCTCTTGATTCTCTTTGAGAAAAGGGATGTCCTAGCCCATCCTCCCTTTGGCTAGGTGGTGCCCCTCTTTAGTTCTCTTAGTGAGGATTGGAGGTTGGATGGGTAAGAGGCAAACTGTTCATCATTTCAGCCCTCAGTTTATAATAGCTAAGCTCTATGTTGCCTTCTCACTTAGATCGAGAGCGATTTCCTCATGCTTTCTCTTCAAATATTACAGTTGTGGCAATTGAGAGGGTGTGTCAATACTACAAGATACGGGACTTATATTGACGTTCAAAGTGACGAAAATGTTCATAAAGAAAATTTTCCCCATCGTCGTAAAAAACGTCGGTATTAGCGACACCATAGAATAATCCATTTAGCGTCATTATCAACGTCGCTATTTGCATCACTTATAGAAAGTTTCGTCCTTATCCATATTTTCAAGCATGTGGGCAGCTTACTATGGGATCATATCACAGAGGAAGGAGAGACACTACTGGGGCACAAATGGATTTAAAGGAGGTAGGCAAGATGGAGCGCTTTGTGAAGCAAATTATCAAGTCTATCTGCACTCTGATGGGTATGATGTGTTCTCTTAGATCCCCATTTTCTAAAGAGGACAAATTATCAAGGCTAAAATTGCATGATTGGTATAAGATATGTCAGGTTTGTACCATGAATGGATTGTAAGTGGCATGTATATTTTGTTATTTTGAGTCTAGCCATTGTTCATAATGCTTCTTCATTTGTGGCAATTTGTACTACCGATTGCAATCGTGGGATGCCTTACTCCAGAAATATGCAAGTGATTTACAGGTTGTCAAATTTAGTGCAATGTATCTCACAGAAGGAGATCAAGACATCCTCTATTGAATCCGCAAGGCGGGGAGTAGTAAAGACGGTCTCTCTCTTTGAGAAGTACCTACCCATCAATATGCTCATGATACAAATCCACCTCTTGGTGCATCTTGTAGATGAAGCAGAAATTGCGGGACTTGTCCATATGCAATGGATGTTCTTCTTGGAGCACTTCATGAAAACCCTAAAAGACTTTGTGTGACAACAAGCTCAGCCAGAAGGTAGCATGGCTGAAGGTGGGTTGGTGTCTGAGACGTTAGTGCATATTGGAGATGGTCTATCTCTTTGAGAAGTACCTACCTATCAATATGCTCATGATACAAACCCATCTCTTGATGCATCTTATAGATGAAGTAGAAATTGTGGGACTTGTCCATACGCAATGGATGTTCTTCTTGGAGCACTTCATGAAAACCCTAAAAGGATTTGTGCGACAACAAGCTTAGCCAAAAGGTAGCATGGCTGAAGGTTGGTTGGTGTCTGAGACATTAGTGCATATTTCACAGTGGCTACCAACGGTGGATTCAGAAAATAGTATGCTATGGTCGGTGAAGGACGATGATAGAATGACTAGAGATGTGGTGGTTGAAAATGGGGTAGAAAAAAGGATGGATACTGCAATAGAGGAGAAATTGAATCGTTTTTGTATGCTGCACAATTTCTCCATGGAGACGTGGCTCACGTTATGAGCAAGCTATGAAAGATTGCGAAGAAGTGTGATCTAAATTTTCATGTAGTACGCACCATCAACTGATTCGATATCCGAAGGGCATGGAGGAGATGCCACGGTTTATGTCAATGCGATGGTTGCTTTGACCACAGCCTCTCGCGAAGGGGTGGAGGTCTCAACTGAGGAGTGGAAATTATAGAGGGGATATAGTCCAAAGGTGACCACATGTTTTATAAGCTATTGTATCTAGATTTTATATGTGACAACTAATTAACCATTTCAATGTACAATACAAAATATACAATGTGGCGTAGTTACGTGGATGACATTTCCACGCAGAGTGTATCGACAAAATGCACTCCACAATAAATTGTGGTATCATGTAAAAGTTTGAGCAAGAGAGCCGACGACGAGCAATGGATCCAAACACTATTATAGATGAGATGGCGTATTTTGGAAAATTGCAAAGTATTATCATAGTGGATTACCATAGCTTCTTCATGATCTTATTCAATTTGCAATGGTTCAAAGTGATATTAGTAGGAGCCAAGGCAACTATTCGAGGAGGTCCATTTGGATATCTTGAAATAGATTCTGAAAAAATATGGATGGATTTGCACAACACATTTGTATTGTCGGCCCATTGTGAACAAGTGCATAAACTCATATTTTTTAAAATTTTATTAGAATATGGTATATATCACAAATGTTAAATCTCTCTTGTATGTGATTTTAAACATGTAATTTTCTATCCAAACCCTCAATAACCTTGATGGTGGTATGTTATACCTTTAGCTCCCCAAAGTGCGAGAGTATATGATGAAAGAAATATTTCCAACATAGATGAGGATAGTATACAGATAGAGGGGTCGATATTGCAAGGGGTGAAGCTTGTAGAATATAGAGGATACAGAATTTGGTAACAATGATGGAAAGAAATGAGGCCAAGAATCATTTGAGAACGAGGTGGACTCATTCTTTTGTGGTGACCTTTCTATTGACCTTTCAGTGTATGCGGAGTTGTGTCAGGAGATTGACATGGAACCATAGGGTATGTCATACTTGGAGCATCCACCTACTTAATTTATTGATGAATCACTTATAAGGATACTCTAGAATATGCATTTTAAGTTATATCTTTTTTTAAAGATTTATATTACCATGCTTTTCTTGATTTATATTGATTATGCTAACATCAATTTTTATCTGTGTAGATGACCTTTGTGGATATTTGGATCCGCATGATGAGTCAAGGGATGAGCGATGAGGAACTATAGGAGATCTTTACATGTATGTCTAGATCAGATGGCTCAAATCAGAGATATGGTGGGTTGTCTTAGATACCATCAGGCTATTCCATTAGATCTACTTCAGCACGCTCTGATGCTTCTGTTTCCAGTAGATGAGGTTGACATTCTAGACTTGAGCCAGATGAAGGAAGTGGATGTGGCAGATGCTGCAAAGACGTGGATGAGGTGAGCTTGTGGTTGGCTTGAGATACATGTGCTACTCCTCGCCTTCATGTAGGTTCAGAGAGGATCGCTCATGTAGTCGTTGTGGAGATACCGACGTAGTCTCTCCGTCTCGTCATTCTACTGAAGTTGTGTCACCAGTGGGATTTGTCACACTTATGGGGACGTCTACTTCATTGACTCTAGCTTTTGCTAAGTCATCTACAAATGACACCCCTATGAGTGCTACTCCAAGAGATATGACCCACGTGGGTACACTAGATGTAGAGGGATCTCTTGGATATGCCTAAGAGCACAGTCGTAGATGGAAGAGGATACATCTTAAATATATCCCAAAGGGATATGGATACCTTATAGATGATAGAACATGAGCTGTTATCATGAATGATGAGGGGAGAAGGGTGATGGATCGTATGAGAGAGTTGTGACAACAAGTTTTTTGGCACAACGACTTAGATCATTTGAATAATATATCGGAGGGGAGCAAGGAATACATAATAGCATCCTTACATAAGGAGTTTTCGGTACCCATCGCAGCAGATAGGATTTTCCCAAGCTGGATAATGGAGTGCATGCATTTATACGTATCACACAGACGATCGGATGCACAAGGTACTTAAGAGTGGAGCCTGAAAGCCCGAATGGCTAGATGTAGATGGTTGGCGTCAACTCAAGGAGGAGGCTACAGATTCTCCAAGACGTTGGACACAGTAGCATGAGGCAGCGAGGGCACGACTAGAGATACGAGTGGTTCATCATCTTGGGAGTGGAAGCCACAGGACTTATCTAGAGGACTTTTTAAGTTTTTCTTTTGTTCTTCGCGCTTATTTTTTTGCAATATCACTTGTACTGATAATCGTGTTTCTAATAGTTGTATTTTATTTTCTTTACAACACTCCATTACAAACCACGATTCCACTGGCCTAGAGACTCAGTATGTAGAGAGACACAGTCTCACTGCATTGATCGATAGATTCTATGCGTGCAGCAACCATGACGATGAAGATCAAGAATTTTGGCAAAATCGGAGTGTGAAAATTGTTGATGCCATAATTTGCAATCTGCATCTCCAGGGGCAGTAACATGAAGTAACAACATTTGCAGCACTCCATTACAAACCACGATTCCACTAGCCTAGAGACTCAGTATGTAGATAGATAAAGTCTCACTGCATTGATCGATAGATTGTATGCATGCGACAACCCAATAACTTATATTTCTTGTTTGTAGTTACTAATTTTAATCAAAATGCATTATTGTATGGTGGGTTAATATGTAATTATTTCTTTTTTTGCAGAGTCTATTCGATGCTCCTTTGAAATGAGAGGAGCTTTTGGATGGCAAGGATCTATAGCTTGTTCTTGGATCCATGTAATGCACATCCTCTTCTATTTTGGTCATGTGATTTATGTAGGCATTTTCTATGCACTATATTATTATCATCCTTTATATCTTGCTATGATTCCATGAGCACTTTTATTATGCGATCTTGTATTTATTTTATTTATCAGTATTATAGATTTAAGTACACTTTGCATTTGTTTTTATTACCATTGTACAATTTATTGTAACTCTTTTGTATGGCCCAAATATAGCACATAGTGCTGCCATAATTTTTTTTTCTCTGCAACCGTCGCTATTAGTGTCGCAAATTTACTACACGCGTCACTATTAGTGTCACAGTTTATGTCGCAAAGCATTGCTATTTTCATCATTATTTGCAAAGCAAATAACAATGCAAATAGTGAGACCAATAGCGACGATTCTATGGCATTGCTAATACTGACGTGTTTAGTGACAACGTGAGTAATTTTTTTTGTGAACATTTTTGTCACTTTGAATGTTCGTATGATGCTTGTATCTTGTAGTAGCTCATGCCATCTTATGGAGCTATCTCATCTACATATGGTGGTGCATCTTGTATATCAAAATCTATAAAATCATGTCGTATATCATGCAGCATGATATAGTGTAGTTCTTCATATCTTATCTCCAAAATGTCCAACACATCTTGCATGAATAGGTGTTCAACTCCCTTGATGGTGACAACATGGAGAGAAGCAAGGGGTGGCTCATTGCTCAACATCTTAGCAAGGCAAGGAGGTAGGTGTTGATCTGGGTTTTTTACAACCCGGATTATTACCACAAAATTTGGCCAAAGCCCCTATCAAGAGCTTACCATATCACTTTGGGTTTACTCTTCAAGCACTAGGTATGCTACATTGCTTCTCGATTATGATAACTCTAGCAAATGGGGGGAACAAGTTCTTAGAAGGCATGTCAATGTAAAGGGTAAAAGGGATGGTTATCTTAGTGAAGATGAAAATGGATTACACCTAGGAGTTGAGTGAATGCATAGATTTTTCAAAGGACTAGCCTCCAACTACACATGGGCTCCGTCTGCATCACTAAGATTTGGAATCTATCACCATCATTAGAGGACACCTCACCATAGTACACAAGTCAATATCCACATCATGGTGTCATTTGGATCTTGCACAAAAGCTTACAAGCATGGACCCCTTTTGTCACATGCTTATATGTATTTATATACATATGGGGGACTAAAGTCAAAGAAACTTTTAGAAGCTGTTTTTATAATCTCAATAACTCCCAAGAAAAAGCGAATTTCAAGAAAATTCTTGCGAAGCCCGATCGGTTTCGACCTGGTCTACAAAGTTGCAGAAGAAACTTTTTTCAAATTCCTTACGGATTTGAAGGTACGAAGGCGCAGACTGCTGGCTACATGCAATTTTCTTCTCTCTTTCACCACACCAACTTTCCACTCTATCCTTCTTGTAAATATATTATAATAATGTGCTTTGGGCACCCACCTCTTGTAATCTAGCTCCATTTCTCTATGTTTTCTACCACCACCCTTGGCTTCTTGCATGATGACCAAGGTGGGGACTTGTCCCATTCACTATGCTCCATATTTTCAAAGATGCCATACATCATCTAAGATTATGTTAATCAAGAAGATTAGCTTAATCTAATCTCTAATGGAGGCTATATAAAGAGCCCATGGAGAATGAAGAAGGGGGAGGAGGAAGGACAATGGCAAGTCCATGAGAGCACTCTAGAATATCCTCATCTCTTTGAGGTAAGCTATGAGTGAGTTCTTTTATTATGTAGCATAATGGCAAGCTCCTTCTACCTCTTCTCCTCTTGTCTTCCTCTCCTCTCACCTCTCTCTCTTATATTCCAATATGGTGTCTAGCACATATATTCTCTCTTGTAAATTTGTGTCTTGGTTCTCTTGATTCTCTTTGAGAAAAGGGATGTCCTAGCCCATCCTCCCTTTGGCTAGGTGGTGCCCCTCTTTAGTTCTCTTAGTGAGGATTGGAGGTTGGATGGGTAAGAGGCAAACTGTTCATCATTTCAGCCCTCAGTTTATAATAGCTAAGCTCTATGTTGCCTTCTCACTTAGATCGAGAGCGATTTCCTCATGCTTTCTCTTCAAATATTACAGTTGTGGCAATTGAGAGGGTGTGTCAATATTACAAGATACGGGACTTATATTGACGTTCAAAGTGACGAAAATGTTCATAAAGAAAATTTTCCCCATCGTCGTAAAAAACGTCGGTATTAGCGACACCATAGAATAATCCATTTAGCGTCATTATCAACGTCGCTATTTGCATCACTTATAGAAAGTTTCGTCCTTATCCATATTTTCAAGCATGTGGGCAGCTTACTATGGGATCATATCACAGAGGAAGGAGAGACACTACTGGGGCACAAATGGATTTAAAGGAGGTAGGCAAGATGGAGCGCTTTGTGAAGCAAATTATCAAGTCTATCTGCACTCTGATGGGTATGATGTGTTCTCTTAGATCCCCATTTTCTAAAGAGGACAAATTATCAAGGCTAAAATTGCATGATTGGTATAAGATATGTCAGGTTTGTACCATGAATGGATTGTAAGTGGCATGTATATTTTGTTATTTTGAGTCTAGCCATTGTTCATAATGCTTCTTCATTTGTGGCAATTTGTACTACCGATTGCAATCGTGGGATGCCTTACTCCAGAAATATGCAAGTGATTTACAGGTTGTCAAATTTAGTGCAATGTATCTCACAGAAGGAGATCAAGACATCCTCTATTGAATCCGCAAGGCGGGGAGTAGTAAAGACGGTCTCTCTCTTTGAGAAGTACCTACCCATCAATATGCTCATGATACAAATCCACCTCTTGGTGCATCTTGTAGATGAAGCAGAAATTGCGGGACTTGTCCATATGCAATGGATGTTCTTCTTGGAGCACTTCATGAAAACCCTAAAAGACTTTGTGTGACAACAAGCTCAGCCAGAAGGTAGCATGGCTGAAGGTGGGTTGGTGTCTGAGACGTTAGTGCATATTGGAGATGGTCTATCTCTTTGAGAAGTACCTACCTATCAATATGCTCATGATACAAACCCATCTCTTGATGCATCTTATAGATGAAGTAGAAATTGTGGGACTTGTCCATACGCAATGGATGTTCTTCTTGGAGCACTTCATGAAAACCCTAAAAGGATTTGTGCGACAACAAGCTTAGCCAAAAGGTAGCATGGCTGAAGGTTGGTTGGTGTCTGAGACATTAGTGCATATTTCACAGTGGCTACCAACGGTGGATTCAGAAAATAGTATGCTATGGTCGGTGAAGGACGATGATAGAATGACTAGAGATGTGGTGGTTGAAAATGGGGTAGAAAAAAGGATGGATACTGCAATAGAGGAGAAATTGAATCGTTTTTGTATGCTGCACAATTTCTCCATGGAGACGTGGCTCACGTTATGAGCAAGCTATGAAAGATTGCGAAGAAGTGTGATCTAAATTTTCATGTAGTACGCACCATCAACTGATTCGATATCCGAAGGGCATGGAGGAGATGCCACGGTTTATGTCAATGCGATGGTTGCTTTGACCACAGCCTCTCGCGAAGGGGTGGAGGTCTCAACTGAGGAGTGGAAATTATAGAGGGGATATAGTCCAAAGGTGACCACATGTTTTATAAGCTATTGTATCTAGATTTTATATGTGACAACTAATTAACCATTTCAATGTACAATACAAAATATACAATGTGGCGTAGTTACGTGGATGACATTTCCACGCAGAGTGTATCGACAAAATGCACTCCACAATAAATTGTGGTATCATGTAAAAGTTTGAGCAAGAGAGCCGACGACGAGCAATGGATCCAAACACTATTATAGATGAGATGGCGTATTTTGGAAAATTGCAAAGTATTATCATAGTGGATTACCATAGCTTCTTCATGATCTTATTCAATTTGCAATGGTTCAAAGTGATATTAGTAGGAGCCAAGGCAACTATTCGAGGAGGTCCATTTGGATATCTTGAAATAGATTCTGAAAAAATATGGATGGATTTGCACAACACATTTGTATTGTCGGCCCATTGTGAACAAGTGCATAAACTCATATTTTTTAAAATTTTATTAGAATATGGTATATATCACAAATGTTAAATCTCTCTTGTATGTGATTTTAAACATGTAATTTTCTATCCAAACCCTCAATAACCTTGATGGTGGTATGTTATACCTTTAGCTCCCCAAAGTGCGAGAGTATATGATGAAAGAAATATTTCCAACATAGATGAGGATAGTATACAGATAGAGGGGTCGATATTGCAAGGGGTGAAGCTTGTAGAATATAGAGGATACAGAATTTGGTAACAATGATGGAAAGAAATGAGGCCAAGAATCATTTGAGAACGAGGTGGACTCATTCTTTTGTGGTGACCTTTCTATTGACCTTTCAGTGTATGCGGAGTTGTGTCAGGAGATTGACATGGAACCATAGGGTATGTCATACTTGGAGCATCCACCTACTTAATTTATTGATGAATCACTTATAAGGATACTCTAGAATATGCATTTTAAGTTATATCTTTTTTTAAAGATTTATATTACCATGCTTTTCTTGATTTATATTGATTATGCTAACATCAATTTTTATCTGTGTAGATGACCTTTGTGGATATTTGGATCCGCATGATGAGTCAAGGGATGAGCGATGAGGAACTATAGGAGATCTTTACATGTATGTCTAGATCAGATGGCTCAAATCAGAGATATGGTGGGTTGTCTTAGATACCATCAGGCTATTCCATTAGATCTACTTCAGCACGCTCTGATGCTTCTGTTTCCAGTAGATGAGGTTGACATTCTAGACTTGAGCCAGATGAAGGAAGTGGATGTGGCAGATGCTGCAAAGACGTGGATGAGGTGAGCTTGTGGTTGGCTTGAGATACATGTGCTACTCCTCGCCTTCATGTAGGTTCAGAGAGGATCGCTCATGTAGTCGTTGTGGAGATACCGACGTAGTCTCTCCGTCTCGTCATTCTACTGAAGTTGTGTCACCAGTGGGATTTGTCACACTTATGGGGACGTCTACTTCATTGACTCTAGCTTTTGCTAAGTCATCTACAAATGACACCCCTATGAGTGCTACTCCAAGAGATATGACCCACGTGGGTACACTAGATGTAGAGGGATCTCTTGGATATGCCTAAGAGCACAGTCGTAGATGGAAGAGGATACATCTTAAATATATCCCAAAGGGATATGGATACCTTATAGATGATAGAACATGAGCTGTTATCATGAATGATGAGGGGAGAAGGGTGATGGATCGTATGAGAGAGTTGTGACAACAAGTTTTTTGGCACAACGACTTAGATCATTTGAATAATATATCGGAGGGGAGCAAGGAATACATAATAGCATCCTTACATAAGGAGTTTTCGGTACCCATCGCAGCAGATAGGATTTTCCCAAGCTGGATAATGGAGTGCATGCATTTATACGTATCACACAGACGATCGGATGCACAAGGTACTTAAGAGTGGAGCCTGAAAGCCCGAATGGCTAGATGTAGATGGTTGGCGTCAACTCAAGGAGGAGGCTACAGATTCTCCAAGACGTTGGACACAGTAGCATGAGGCAGCGAGGGCACGACTAGAGATACGAGTGGTTCATCATCTTGGGAGTGGAAGCCACAGGACTTATCTAGAGGACTTTTTAAGTTTTTCTTTTGTTCTTCGCGCTTATTTTTTTGCAATATCACTTGTACTGATAATCGTGTTTCTAATAGTTGTATTTTATTTTCTTTACAACACTCCATTACAAACCACGATTCCACTGGCCTAGAGACTCAGTATGTAGAGAGACACAGTCTCACTGCATTGATCGATAGATTCTATGCGTGCAGCAACCATGACGATGAAGATCAAGAATTTTGGCAAAATCGGAGTGTGAAAATTGTTGATGCCATAATTTGCAATCTGCATCTCCAGGGGCAGTAACATGAAGTAACAACATTTGCAGCACTCCATTACAAACCACGATTCCACTAGCCTAGAGACTCAGTATGTAGATAGATAAAGTCTCACTGCATTGATCGATAGATTGTATGCATGCGACAACCCAATAACTTATATTTCTTGTTTGTAGTTACTAATTTTAATCAAAATGCATTATTGTATGGTGGGTTAATATGTAATTATTTCTTTTTTTGCAGAGTCTATTCGATGCTCCTTTGAAATGAGAGGAGCTTTTGGATGGCAAGGATCTATAGCTTGTTCTTGGATCCATGTAATGCACATCCTCTTCTATTTTGGTCATGTGATTTATGTAGGCATTTTCTATGCACTATATTATTATCATCCTTTATATCTTGCTATGATTCCATGAGCACTTTTATTATGCGATCTTGTATTTATTTTATTTATCAGTATTATAGATTTAAGTACACTTTGCATTTGTTTTTATTACCATTGTACAATTTATTGTAACTCTTTTGTATGGCCCAAATATAGCACATAGTGCTGCCATAATTTTTTTTTCTCTGCAACCGTCGCTATTAGTGTCGCAAATTTACTACACGCGTCACTATTAGTGTCACAGTTTATGTCGCAAAGCATTGCTATTTTCATCATTATTTGCAAAGCAAATAACAATGCAAATAGTGAGACCAATAGCGACGATTCTATGGCATTGCTAATACTGACGTGTTTAGTGACAACGTGAGTAATTTTTTTTGTGAACATTTTTGTCACTTTGAATGTTTGTATGATGCTTGTATCTTGTAGTAGCTCATGCCATCTTATGGAGCTATCTCATCTACATATGGTGGTGCATCTTGTATATCAAAATCTATAAAATCATGTTGTATATCATGCAGCATGATATAGTGTAGTTCTTCATATCTTATCTCCAAAATGTCCAACACATCTTGCATGAATAGGTGTTCAACTCCCTTGATGGTGACAACATGGAGAGAAGCAAGGGGTGGCTCATTGCTCAACATCTTAGCAAGGCAAGGAGGTAGGTGTTGATCTGGGTTTTTTACAACCCGGATTATTACCACAAAATTTGGCCAAAGCCCCTATCAAGAGCTTACCATATCACTTTGGGTTTACTCTTCAAGCACTAGGTATGCTACATTGCTTCTCGATTATGATAACTCTAGCAAATGGGGGGAACAAGTTCTTAGAAGGCATGTCAATGTAAAGGGTAAAAGGGATGGTTATCTTAGTGAAGATGAAAATGGATTACACCTAGGAGTTGAGTGAATGCATAGATTTTTCAAAGGACTAGCCTCCAACTACACATGGGCTCCGTCTGCATCACTAAGATTTGGAATCTATCACCATCATTAGAGGACACCTCACCATAGTACACAAGTCAATATCCACATCATGGTGTCATTTGGATCTTGCACAAAAGCTTACAAGCATGGACCCCTTTTGTCACATGCTTATATGTATTTATATACATATGGGGGACTAAAGTCAAAGAAACTTTTAGAAGCTGTTTTTATAATCTCAATAACTCCCAAGAAAAAGCGAATTTCAAGAAAATTCTTGCGAAGCCCGATCGGTTTCGACCTGGTCTACAAAGTTGCAGAAGAAACTTTTTTCAAATTCCTTACGGATTTGAAGGTACGAAGGCGCAGACTGCTGGCTACATGCAATTTTCTTCTCTCTTTCACCACACCAACTTTCCACTCTATCCTTCTTGTAAATATATTATAATAATGTGCTTTGGGCACCCACCTCTTGTAATCTAGCTCCATTTCTCTATGTTTTCTACCACCACCCTTGGCTTCTTGCATGATGACCAAGGTGGGGACTTGTCCCATTCACTATGCTCCATATTTTCAAAGATGCCATACATCATCTAAGATTATGTTAATCAAGAAGATTAGCTTAATCTAATCTCTAATGGAGGCTATATAAAGAGCCCATGGAGAATGAAGAAGGGGGAGGAGGAAGGACAATGGCAAGTCCATGAGAGCACTCTAGAATATCCTCATCTCTTTGAGGTAAGCTATGAGTGAGTTCTTTTATTATGTAGCATAATGGCAAGCTCCTTCTACCTCTTCTCCTCTTGTCTTCCTCTCCTCTCACCTCTCTCTCTTATATTCCAATATGGTGTCTAGCACATATATTCTCTCTTGTAAATTTGTGTCTTGGTTCTCTTGATTCTCTTTGAGAAAAGGGATGTCCTAGCCCATCCTCCCTTTGGCTAGGTGGTGCCCCTCTTTAGTTCTCTTAGTGAGGATTGGAGGTTGGATGGGTAAGAGGCAAACTGTTCATCATTTCAGCCCTCAGTTTATAATAGCTAAGCTCTATGTTGCCTTCTCACTTAGATCGAGAGCGATTTCCTCATGCTTTCTCTTCAAATATTACAGTTGTGGCAATTGAGAGGGTGTGTCAATACTACAAGATACGGGACTTATATTGACGTTCAAAGTGACGAAAATGTTCATAAAGAAAATTTTCCCCATCGTCGTAAAAAACATCGGTATTAGCGACACCATAGAATAATCCATTTAGCGTCATTATCAACGTCGCTATTTGCATCACTTATAGAAAGTTTCGTCCTTATCCATATTTTCAAGCATGTGGGCAGCTTACTATGGGATCATATCACAGAGGAAGGAGAGACACTACTGGGGCACAAATGGATTTAAAGGAGGTAGGCAAGATGGAGCGCTTTGTGAAGCAAATTATCAAGTCTATCTGCACTCTGATGGGTATGATGTGTTCTCTTAGATCCCCATTTTCTAAAGAGGACAAATTATCAAGGCTAAAATTGCATGATTGGTATAAGATATGTCAGGTTTGTACCATGAATGGATTGTAAGTGGCATGTATATTTTGTTATTTTGAGTCTAGCCATTGTTCATAATGCTTCTTCATTTGTGGCAATTTGTACTACCGATTGCAATCGTGGGATGCCTTACTCCAGAAATATGCAAGTGATTTACAGGTTGTCAAATTTAGTGCAATGTATCTCACAGAAGGAGATCAAGACATCCTCTATTGAATCCGCAAGGCGGGGAGTAGTAAAGACGGTCTCTCTCTTTGAGAAGTACCTACCCATCAATATGCTCATGATACAAATCCACCTCTTGGTGCATCTTGTAGATGAAGCAGAAATTGCGGGACTTGTCCATATGCAATGGATGTTCTTCTTGGAGCACTTCATGAAAACCCTAAAAGACTTTGTGTGACAACAAGCTCAGCCAGAAGGTAGCATGGCTGAAGGTGGGTTGGTGTCTGAGACGTTAGTGCATATTGGAGATGGTCTATCTCTTTGAGAAGTACCTACCTATCAATATGCTCATGATACAAACCCATCTCTTGATGCATCTTATAGATGAAGTAGAAATTGTGGGACTTGTCCATACGCAATGGATGTTCTTCTTGGAGCACTTCATGAAAACCCTAAAAGGATTTGTGCGACAACAAGCTTAGCCAAAAGGTAGCATGGCTGAAGGTTGGTTGGTGTCTGAGACATTAGTGCATATTTCACAGTGGCTACCAACGGTGGATTCAGAAAATAGTATGCTATGGTCGGTGAAGGACGATGATAGAATGACTAGAGATGTGGTGGTTGAAAATGGGGTAGAAAAAAGGATGGATACTGCAATAGAGGAGAAATTGAATCGTTTTTGTATGCTGCACAATTTCTCCATGGAGACGTGGCTCACGTTATGAGCAAGCTATGAAAGATTGCGAAGAAGTGTGATCTAAATTTTCATGTAGTACGCACCATCAACTGATTCGATATCCGAAGGGCATGGAGGAGATGCCACGGTTTATGTCAATGCGATGGTTGCTTTGACCACAGCCTCTCGCGAAGGGGTGGAGGTCTCAACTGAGGAGTGGAAATTATAGAGGGGATATAGTCCAAAGGTGACCACATGTTTTATAAGCTATTGTATCTAGATTTTATATGTGACAACTAATTAACCATTTCAATGTACAATACAAAATATACAATGTGGCGTAGTTACGTGGATGACATTTCCACGCAGAGTGTATCGACAAAATGCACTCCACAATAAATTGTGGTATCATGTAAAAGTTTGAGCAAGAGAGCCGACGACGAGCAATGGATCCAAACACTATTATAGATGAGATGGCGTATTTTGGAAAATTGCAAAGTATTATCATAGTGGATTACCATAGCTTCTTCATGATCTTATTCAATTTGCAATGGTTCAAAGTGATATTAGTAGGAGCCAAGGCAACTATTCGAGGAGGTCCATTTGGATATCTTGAAATAGATTCTGAAAAAATATGGATGGATTTGCACAACACATTTGTATTGTCGGCCCATTGTGAACAAGTGCATAAACTCATATTTTTTAAAATTTTATTAGAATATGGTATATATCACAAATGTTAAATCTCTCTTGTATGTGATTTTAAACATGTAATTTTCTATCCAAACCCTCAATAACCTTGATGGTGGTATGTTATACCTTTAGCTCCCCAAAGTGCGAGAGTATATGATGAAAGAAATATTTCCAACATAGATGAGGATAGTATACAGATAGAGGGGTCGATATTGCAAGGGGTGAAGCTTGTAGAATATAGAGGATACAGAATTTGGTAACAATGATGGAAAGAAATGAGGCCAAGAATCATTTGAGAACGAGGTGGACTCATTCTTTTGTGGTGACCTTTCTATTGACCTTTCAGTGTATGCGGAGTTGTGTCAGGAGATTGACATGGAACCATAGGGTATGTCATACTTGGAGCATCCACCTACTTAATTTATTGATGAATCACTTATAAGGATACTCTAGAATATGCATTTTAAGTTATATCTTTTTTTAAAGATTTATATTACCATGCTTTTCTTGATTTATATTGATTATGCTAACATCAATTTTTATCTGTGTAGATGACCTTTGTGGATATTTGGATCCGCATGATGAGTCAAGGGATGAGCGATGAGGAACTATAGGAGATCTTTACATGTATGTCTAGATCAGATGGCTCAAATCAGAGATATGGTGGGTTGTCTTAGATACCATCAGGCTATTCCATTAGATCTACTTCAGCACGCTCTGATGCTTCTGTTTCCAGTAGATGAGGTTGACATTCTAGACTTGAGCCAGATGAAGGAAGTGGATGTGGCAGATGCTGCAAAGACGTGGATGAGGTGAGCTTGTGGTTGGCTTGAGATACATGTGCTACTCCTCGCCTTCATGTAGGTTCAGAGAGGATCGCTCATGTAGTCGTTGTGGAGATACCGACGTAGTCTCTCCGTCTCGTCATTCTACTGAAGTTGTGTCACCAGTGGGATTTGTCACACTTATGGGGACGTCTACTTCATTGACTCTAGCTTTTGCTAAGTCATCTACAAATGACACCCCTATGAGTGCTACTCCAAGAGATATGACCCACGTGGGTACACTAGATGTAGAGGGATCTCTTGGATATGCCTAAGAGCACAGTCGTAGATGGAAGAGGATACATCTTAAATATATCCCAAAGGGATATGGATACCTTATAGATGATAGAACATGAGCTGTTATCATGAATGATGAGGGGAGAAGGGTGATGGATCGTATGAGAGAGTTGTGACAACAAGTTTTTTGGCACAACGACTTAGATCATTTGAATAATATATCGGAGGGGAGCAAGGAATACATAATAGCATCCTTACATAAGGAGTTTTCGGTACCCATCGCAGCAGATAGGATTTTCCCAAGCTGGATAATGGAGTGCATGCATTTATACGTATCACACAGACGATCGGATGCACAAGGTACTTAAGAGTGGAGCCTGAAAGCCCGAATGGCTAGATGTAGATGGTTGGCGTCAACTCAAGGAGGAGGCTACAGATTCTCCAAGACGTTGGACACAGTAGCATGAGGCAGCGAGGGCACGACTAGAGATACGAGTGGTTCATCATCTTGGGAGTGGAAGCCACAGGACTTATCTAGAGGACTTTTTAAGTTTTTCTTTTGTTCTTCGCGCTTATTTTTTTGCAATATCACTTGTACTGATAATCGTGTTTCTAATAGTTGTATTTTATTTTCTTTACAACACTCCATTACAAACCACGATTCCACTGGCCTAGAGACTCAGTATGTAGAGAGACACAGTCTCACTGCATTGATCGATAGATTCTATGCGTGCAGCAACCATGACGATGAAGATCAAGAATTTTGGCAAAATCGGAGTGTGAAAATTGTTGATGCCATAATTTGCAATCTGCATCTCCAGGGGCAGTAACATGAAGTAACAACATTTGCAGCACTCCATTACAAACCACGATTCCACTAGCCTAGAGACTCAGTATGTAGATAGATAAAGTCTCACTGCATTGATCGATAGATTGTATGCATGCGACAACCCAATAACTTATATTTCTTGTTTGTAGTTACTAATTTTAATCAAAATGCATTATTGTATGGTGGGTTAATATGTAATTATTTCTTTTTTTGCAGAGTCTATTCGATGCTCCTTTGAAATGAGAGGAGCTTTTGGATGGCAAGGATCTATAGCTTGTTCTTGGATCCATGTAATGCACATCCTCTTCTATTTTGGTCATGTGATTTATGTAGGCATTTTCTATGCACTATATTATTATCATCCTTTATATCTTGCTATGATTCCATGAGCACTTTTATTATGCGATCTTGTATTTATTTTATTTATCAGTATTATAGATTTAAGTACACTTTGCATTTGTTTTTATTACCATTGTACAATTTATTGTAACTCTTTTGTATGGCCCAAATATAGCACATAGTGCTGCCATAATTTTTTTTTCTCTGCAACCGTCGCTATTAGTGTCGCAAATTTACTACACGCGTCACTATTAGTGTCACAGTTTATGTCGCAAAGCATTGCTATTTTCATCATTATTTGCAAAGCAAATAACAATGCAAATAGTGAGACCAATAGCGACGATTCTATGGCATTGCTAATACTGACGTGTTTAGTGACAACGTGAGTAATTTTTTTTGTGAACATTTTTGTCACTTTGAATGTTCGTATGATGCTTGTATCTTGTAGTAGCTCATGCCATCTTATGGAGCTATCTCATCTACATATGGTGGTGCATCTTGTATATCAAAATCTATAAAATCATGTCGTATATCATGCAGCATGATATAGTGTAGTTCTTCATATCTTATCTCCAAAATGTCCAACACATCTTGCATGAATAGGTGTTCAACTCCCTTGATGGTGACAACATGGAGAGAAGCAAGGGGTGGCTCATTGCTCAACATCTTAGCAAGGCAAGGAGGTAGGTGTTGATCTGGGTTTTTTACAACCCGGATTATTACCACAAAATTTGGCCAAAGCCCCTATCAAGAGCTTACCATATCACTTTGGGTTTACTCTTCAAGCACTAGGTATGCTACATTGCTTCTCGATTATGATAACTCTAGCAAATGGGGGGAACAAGTTCTTAGAAGGCATGTCAATGTAAAGGGTAAAAGGGATGGTTATCTTAGTGAAGATGAAAATGGATTACACCTAGGAGTTGAGTGAATGCATAGATTTTTCAAAGGACTAGCCTCCAACTACACATGGGCTCCGTCTGCATCACTAAGATTTGGAATCTATCACCATCATTAGAGGACACCTCACCATAGTACACAAGTCAATATCCACATCATGGTGTCATTTGGATCTTGCACAAAAGCTTACAAGCATGGACCCCTTTTGTCACATGCTTATATGTATTTATATACATATGGGGGACTAAAGTCAAAGAAACTTTTAGAAGCTGTTTTTATAATCTCAATAACTCCCAAGAAAAAGCGAATTTCAAGAAAATTCTTGCGAAGCCCGATCAGAAGAAACTTTTTTCAAATTCCTTACGGATTTGAAGTTACGAAGGCGCAGACTGCTGGCTACATGCAATTTTCTTCTCTCTTTCACCACACCAACTTTCCACTCTATCCTTCTTGTAAATATATTATAATAATGTGCTTTGGGCACCCACCTCTTGTAATCTAGCTCCATTTCTCTATGTTTTCTACCACCACCCTTGGCTTCTTGCATGATGACCAAGGTGGGGACTTGTCCCATTCACTATGCTCCATATTTTCAAAGATGCCATACATCATCTAAGATTATGTTAATCAAGAAGATTAGCTTAATCTAATCTCTAATGGAGGCTATATAAAGAGCCCATGGAGAATGAAGAAGGGGGAGGAGGAAGGACAATGGCAAGTCCATGAGAGCACTCTAGAATATCCTCATCTCTTTGAGGTAAGCTATGAGTGAGTTCTTTTATTATGTAGCATAATGGCAACTGAGGTACATGGATCGGCCGAAGCATGTGCATCTGCACAAGTACGTGTATCGAGTGAGGTAGAGGGTAGTGCACATCGAGGGAGAAGGGAGAGTCGTGCGGGAGGACGAGGAGGTCGAGGGCTTTGTGGGGGTTGCCTAGGTGGTAGCTCTCGATCACCTCACCGGAAAATGAGAGAGGTGAGCCTCCACAAATGTACTACTCTGGCTGATGTTGGTGGTATCTTGCATGACTTTGAGGGGAGGGAAGTGATAGCCTACTTGAGGAGTGCCGTGCATGCCACATACAAAGATTGCATGATTCCCTTCAAGCACCAAAAAAATGGTTTGTGGCAAGAGGTGCTACGGGCAGTACATAAAATGTACCCTAATCTCGAGAATTCACGATTCTCAGATGATTGGGGATGGTCAAAGGTGAGAGACGCGCTTCATAACAAGAGGTCTCACCTTATGACGCACGCCAAGGAGTCATTGCGTAGATAAGAGCAGGGGCGCCCTGGATATGGCCAACCACCCAATTGCCACCGCAAGGAGTGCAAAGAGGCCAAGAAGAGAGCAGCGGAGAAAATGACAAGTCGCCAGCATGCAGAGGCGCGATGTATCCAGATGGCAACCGTGGGATCGTCGCATTATGGATCGGGTGGCAGGGAGTCACGGGAGGCTGATTTTATAAGTATTATTTGATTTTTAAAAAAATTAAATTTTGTAATTTGTTTCACTTCATTATGTAGTGTGTTTTAATACGTTGTATGTTCAAATTGTTTTGTAGTATCATATCGTTGGTAGGATGCCTACTCCTAGAGAGGTAGGCTACCATCGAGGTCATAACCAAGCATCCACTTGGCAGCATTTCTACGAGGAGGGACTCATCACGGAGGAGCAATATAATCGCGCCATGAGGATTCCAACACCAGAAGAGGTATGCTTTATTTTTTACATGAAAAGTATAGATAACTCTAATTTATTGTTTGTAATGGTATTTATATACCTTAATCCTTTGTGTAGGTGAACCCTGATGCAGTTGCGGATAGCAAAGGGGGGACTAGCAGTAGCAACAGCGGCAATGGCAGCGGCACAGGCAACGGTGGTGGTAGCGATGATGATGCCTCTTCTTAGGAGATATAGAGCAGCCCCATGCATGCATGCCTCCCCTTGGCTTGTAATTTTCATTTCTGATATGTATTACTTTCAGCTAGTGCTTGCGACCATGACATCACAAGCACTAGAACTCATAATGTAAAAATGTTTCATCTATATATATGAAATTTCATGTTCTACATACATTGTTTTGTTTTCAGTACCCAATCTTTGACATAATCTTTCTCTGTTTTCCCTAAGCTTACAAATTGATGTTGATGGGGGGAAAAAAACCAGAGAGCATGTGGCTTGCAAAGCCACATGCTCTCTGGGTTTTTTTCATACCTCTGTTTTGCGCGTCTATCAGTACGTCTAAATTGCAGGATAAATGCACGTCTATTCTCATCAAAAACTTGCAGTGTAAACACGTTTTTAGACGAATAGATACACGCGTGTATAGACACACAATATGAATATATCCACTTTTTTATAAATATGATTATATATTTACGTAGCTTGTCAATACGTGCGTCTATATGCGCGTCTATGTGGGCGTGTAACTCTGACTATAAGTGCGCTTTTAGACGCGATACGGTAGATGCAGAAATAGACGCGGTAATAAACGCGCCTAACATTTTTTTCCAGTGTTCAAGTATTGTGTCTACAAGCGTGTCTATGGAGCCTTTTTGTTGTAGTGACAAATCACGTAACCAAAAAAGAAGAGTATGCGAGCTCCATGGATCCAAGGGCAAGCTATAGATCCTCGCCATCCGAAACCTCGTCCACCGGCAAAGGAGCATCAAAGAGACTCTGTAAAAAAAGAAACAACTACATATCAGTCCATCATAAAATAATGTATTTTAATTAAAATTAGTAAGTACGGACAAGAAAGATGAGTGACTTACAGGGCTGCCACATCCATACAATTGGTCGATCAATGCAGTGAGACCATATCTCTCTGCATATCGAGTCTCTAGGCCGATGGGATCACGGTTTGTAATGGAGTGCTACAAAGAAAAAAAAATACAACTGTTAGAAACATGATTGTCAGTACAAGGGATATTGCAAAAAAAAAAAGCAAGAAGAACAAAAGAAAAACTTACAAAGTCCTCCAGATATGTCCTGTGGCAGCCACTCCTAAGATGATGGACCACTCCTGCCTCCAATCATGCCCCTGCTGCGTAGCACTGCTATCTCCAACGTCCTAGAGAATCTATAACCTCCTCCCTGAGTTGGCGCCAGTCGTCAGCGTCTAGCCACTCGGGTTGCGTGCCTCTAACTGTCTATGTGATATGTACGTATGCATGACTCCATCATCCAGCTTGTGGAAAACCTATCTATTGTGGCAGGTATCAGAAACTCCTCATGCAAGGATGCTACTATATAGTCCTTGCTCCCCTCCGATATGTTCTTCCAATGATTTAAGAAGTTGTGCTGAAAAACTTGTTGGCACAACTCTCTCATACGAGCCATCACCCTCCTTCCCTCATCATCCATGATGATTGCTCATGTCCTATCATCTATAAGGTATCCATACCCCTATAGGGTATGCCTAAGATGTGTTCTCTCCCACTTGCGACCATGCTCCTGGGTATATCGAGAAGGTCC
This sequence comes from Lygodium microphyllum, assembly GCF_053477565.2. Taxonomy (NCBI): domain Eukaryota; kingdom Viridiplantae; phylum Streptophyta; class Polypodiopsida; order Schizaeales; family Lygodiaceae; genus Lygodium; species Lygodium microphyllum. The sequence goes on from NC_141143.1 coordinate 82,649,738, forward strand.
CTGTACATCTAGTGTAGCCACTTGCAATCCATTTGTAGTACAAACCTGACATATCTTATGCCAATCATGGGATTCTAACCCTGATAATTGGTCGTCTTTGAAAAATACAAACTTGAGAGAACGCCGCATCATACTCGTCGGAGTGCAGATAGACTTGACTATTGACAAAGGAAATTCGGTATGGCAACCTCTATACTATGCCAAACTCCCTTCTGCCACAAAGTGAATGAGATAAGGGCACCACCTAGTCATGGAAGAGTGGACTAGGACGCTATGTAAGAGGGAGATGAGATTGTGAGGGAGAAGAGATGAAAAATAAGAGAGGGAGAGAGAGAGAGAGAGAGAGAGAGAGAGAGAGAGAGAGAGAACTACAAAAAAATAAATGAATCAATAGACTTAAGAGATGGAGAATCCTCGGGACATAAATAATATACACAATATGGACACCAATATCATGGGCTTATTACATTGTAGAGCATACATAAGCTATAGTAAGAGAAGGAATTTTATAAGCTCATGAGGGAGAATGGGGAAGGCTCAATAGGGATGAAGGAGGCCTCTTTGCTCTCTCTATTCTTACAAATTACAAAGGAGAAGGCCTCTTTATATAGGCCTTGAGGGTATTTAGGGAGGAGGTTAAGATGTAATAGGAATTAACACCACCAAAGTTGCATTAAGGCGGTTCCACCAATGTGGAAGCTCCATCTAGATGTTTTGTTGACTGATTTGTACTTAATCAAGCTCCATCATAGGTGAGTTATCTCCATTCTCTCCCCCATAGCTTGAGTCCAAGAGCTCTCCTATAAAAAACTAAAGAGAATCTTCATAAAATAAGATCATATCTAGCAATAATAGAGAGAGAGTAATGAGAGTTCATACATTACTACTACAATTAAGGATGATTTGAGGGTGATTTAGGAGGGGAATTCTAATGGTTTATTAGATTGAGAGAGAGGAGAAGAGAGGGGAAAGCGTTGGGGGTCTAATGAATGATGTTTTATGGAAGTGTTAAGTGTGGGGAAGAAAGTATGGATGTGTATTAAATTGGGAGGTAGTCTCCACTGCAGTTGGAAAAAGTTGGCATTCACCATTTTGGCCATATCTCCCGACTCGTAGCTCCAAAAAATTATAAAAAAATACCAACCAAAACTTCAGCTCACGTGCTACAACTTTCATTTGAAAAATTTATTTTGGATCGGAGTGGAAGTATTTTAAAAAATCTTACAAAATCATGTTCCTTATTTTTCTTCCACTAATGCTTCCAAGAAGGGTCCCATTTGGTTGAATTGTCATAAGGCTCCAAAGTCATGACATTATGAGCCTCACATGCCCTTTGGATGGCTCCAAATCTATTTCATATCTTTTCTTTTCACATTATATATTTTCCCTTCACCTTCCTCCATTGATCTTTACTCTTCAGCCCCCCTTGGTAAACTGGTCCATGAAATATTTTCATCCAGTGATTTCTTGGATTTCCCAAGAGGTTGTTCCCACCCTCTTCTTTATTTCAAAGCTCCAAATGTACAAAAAATCAACAAAGTGTTAGAAAAATATTTTTTTTGTGATTTTCTCGGATCATATAGCCCCCCCAACCTAGCTAGAGGTATTTATGCCTCTAGACACTCTTTAGTATCTTGAGCTAACCCCACCCTGATGTGATAGGGTTTTAAGCGCCATCCATTTACCCTGGTCTTGTGAACTTTTCCCTCAATGTCTTGAAGTTTGTAGGAGCCATTGTTGAATTTTTTTGTGACCCAAAACGGTCCCTCCCACCAGTAGAGAAACTTGCCATCCTTTCTTTTATCAAAGCGATTGTCATATCGAAGCACTAAAGATCCCTCCTTGATGTCTTTATCAGTTAGCTTCTTGTTGAAATTTTCTCTACACTTCTCAGCTTCCTGGGAGTAGTGGTTGATGGCTTCTTCACGATCCAATTGTAGCCTCTCTAGGTCCAGTAATCTTTGATGTAACTTCTCCTTTTGAGAGCCTACTAAGCCACCTAATACCCGAAGGCTAGCTAATTTCACCTCAATAGGCAAAAGAACCTCTTGTCCATAAACTAGATGAAAAGGTGTGAACCCTAACATGGTTTTGAAGGAGGTTCTATAAGCCCATAGAGCTCCACTAAGGTGCTTGTCTCAATCCCGGGGCCTTGAATGTACTTGTTTGCTGATGATTTTACAAATCATTCCATTTACCTTTTCCACCAATCCATTGCATTGAGGGTAGTAAGGGGTAGAGTGTCGTCGTTGAATATTTAGCTTTTGCATGAGTTCACCCACCACATTAGCTCTAAACCTTGGTCCTCTATCTGATAGTATTTCAAGAGGGGTACCAAACCTACAACAAATGTGGTCAAAGATGAATTTACTCACTTCCTTAGCAGTGGTTCTTCTAGTTGGCATAGCCTCGGCCCATCTAGTCATGTAATCTACCCCCATAATAATATACTCTTTTCCTGATGGAGTGCATGGTAGAGGCCCTATGGCATCAATTCCCCACTTCTCAAAGGGTCCATAGACCTTGATTGGGGTTTGGGGTTCTGCTATGAGCCGTCGCGGTCCTAATTTCTGACATTCTTCACATGTTTGCCACCAATATTTGACATCGGGCCAAGTAAAGATGGCTTGTAGAAGCTTTCTACTTGTGATGTCATGTGCAAAGTGGCCTCCACACACATCATCATGGCAAGCTTTTAAGATTTCTTCAATTTCCCATTTTGAAGGCACTTTCTTAAGCACACCATCCTTACCAAGACAATACAAATTGTCATTTACCATGCGATATCTTGTGGCCTTCCGAGCTAGCCACTGTCTTTCTCCCTTAGTCAGGTGTTTGGGAGCTTCTCCTTGTTCTAAGAGATGTAGAATATCTTCTAAGTCTTCCTTGCCTTGTCGAAGTGGGGGTTTGATAGCCACTGCTCCCACCAATGACTCATTCAGCTTTGATGATGCTAGATGGTCGGCATCTTTGTTCTGGTCTCTTCGCACATGATGTACTTGTGCCTCCCTAAATCTTCTCATAAGAGATTTGGCCTCTCTCATTTTACTAGAGAGGTTTGTATTTTTGCATGCCCATGTACCTTGCATTTGCCTTACCAATAGCATGGAGTCTCCAAAAGCATTCAATCTCTCGATTGAATTACTAAGACACCAACAAAGACCATGAATTAAAGCTTGATATTCTGCCTCATTGTTAGAGTGGACACCTTCCAGGATGATTCCTTCACAATAGATTTTCTCTCCTAAAGGAGAGAAAACAACGATGCCTACGGCTGCCTTATCCTTAGTTCTCTTGTATGCACCATCAAAGTAGAGACTATAAGCATCTACAAGAGTTTTTATGGATGGGGGTGGTGGAAGGTTCTTTCTTTTCACCATAAGATTTTTCGCATAGCACCTATTTGTCAAAATATCAGCCAAGCATGCCCGAGTTGTTTTTTCAACCTGCACTGTATAGTCAAACTCTTGAAGTCGGACCACCCACTTTGCTATTTTGTCAGAGATTTCCATATGTTGTAGTGCATAGGGAAACATATCCTCCACAGTGATGATCACAAACCTCTTTGGAAGTAAATATGGCCGAAATTTGGTTACTGCAAACATGAGGGCCAACACTAGTTGTTCCATGGAGGTGTAAGCCTTCTCTGAGGCTTTCATGAGCCGGCTGGCAAAATACACAAGCCTCATGAAGGATGTTTTTGGATCTTTTTGTAGGAGAGTAGCACCAATGGCCTCTTCTCCCACACTAGGGTTTACAAAGAATGTTTCTTCCCAACAAGGCTGGAGGATTATAGGAAGTGACCCCAATATTTTCTTTATCTCCTTAAAATGTCCTTCACTTTGTTCACTCCATAAAAGTGTTTCTTGGCGTGTCAGTTGCTATAGGGGGTATATGGCCTGAGAGAGTAAGTGTATAAATCTACCCAAATATCTTAGCTTTTGTAAGAAGGAGACCAATTGTTTGATGGAGGTTGGGGAAGGTAGAGCTAGCAATGTTTCTACCTTATTTGGATCTACCTCATTTCCTTCAATTGACACTACATGCCCTATTAGTGTAACCTTTCTTTCCCCAATGTGACATTTATCCTTATTTAGTTGTCGACCCAACCTAGCTAAGCGAGTAAATCCTTCATCAACCTTGCGTAGATGTATGTTCCTTGAGCTGTAAATACAAAAGTCATCTATGAAAACCCTTATGGACTTACCAAAGTAAGGTTGGAAAACCATACTCATGAATCGTTGAAAGGTTGCTGGGGCATTTGTGAGACCAAAGGGCATGACCTGAAAGGCAAAATAGCCCCATGGTGTGATGAAAGTGGTCTTCTTTTGATCCTCCTCTACAATGTGAATCTCGAAGTAGCCAGAGTAGCCATCACACACCGTATACCGTTCATGTCCCGCTACTTCATTCAAGATTTCATCCTGAAATGGGAGAGGGAAGTGGTCCCTCTTTGTTGTAGCATTTAGTGGCTTGTAATCTATGCATACTCGCCACTTACCATTTTTCTTTGGTCTCACTACTACTGGGGAGACCCATTCTGAATCTTCCACTGGGTATATGAATCCTGCATTCAAGAGTCTCTTCACCTCCATCAACAGTGCATCTTGTTGCACAACTTCCAGTCTTCTCAATCTTTGTACTATAGGTTTGCTTCCTTCTTTGAGTTGGATGTGATGCTTCACTGCAGTGACACCTGTAATGTGAGTATAATCAGAAATAAACAATGATTCATGCTTCTTGAGAACATTCACATAACCCTCCCTTTCTTCATCCTTTATATCCTTGGATATCATCTTCTCTAGGCTAGCATCCCACACATCTTCTCCTTGGATTCTTGGGTTGTCTTTTGATAAGGTAGGTTCCTTTAAGGTGACGCCCATAACTTCGAGAGTGCTATCACTCTCTCCACTTGAACTCTCTTCCTCTTCTACCGATGAGGAACATCCACTTGAGCTCCACTCATCGGCAGACGTTTCTAGTTCAAGGTTCTCTTGACACCCACTCTTCAAGTTGTAAACCACCTTTTGATCGTGGCCTCCCACCTTATGTGGCCTCAACTCCAGATCTCTTGTTGTCCAATCTTGCCTAGCTCCGATACCCATAAGCCAAGGTCTCCCTAGGATGAGGGGATATCCTTCCCCCTTTACTGGCATCACATAAACATCCACTACTATAGTGATTCCAAAAATAGAAACTCTCAAAGCTTTCACTACACCCACACATGTGACCGCATCATTGTTGGCCATCTTTGCCCTGAAGGTTGAGGATTCCATCACTTCTAAACCTGATTGATGCATAAGTTTTTCTGTCGTGACACAAATCTCTGCTCCACTATCAATGTATGTTTTTCGAATCCGTTGACCTTTAATTTGAGCCTCCACTATAAGCACTATATCTTTGAGTCCATATGCCTTGATTGCACTAACCATTTTACCTTGCCTTGCCCTTGTGCTTACCATTTTTGACCATTGTCGTCGTAGCTTTGGAGAGGCATGAAGTAGTTATGGCCAAGTAATTTTTGGCCCTTGAGAGCTCACGTCTGCTACCAAATCATAAGGTTATGTCCGAGAACCCAAAGGGAAGTCAGAGATATCAATTTTAGACCTAGTTCGAGTCTTTCTCTTCTTCCCTTCATCTCTAGGTGCCCGTGATGTACTTGCCTCATTGGTTGCTTCCTTGCTTGCCTCAGTCTGGACACGTACCCTCTTGATAGGCATGGTCTCTACTACATCTATCTTCATCTTACCTCTTGCTATTTCTTCTTGGAGCCTTCTATCCCTGACCACCTCCTCTATTTTTATGACATTAACATTTGGTTGAACAGTAGGGGTTTCAGCTTGAACATAAGATGGTTGTAAAATTGCAGGTCGTGACTGCTCTTGCTCTTGAGTCCTAGCACGAGGAGGGCTTACTTGTTGTCGAGGACCTCTGGCAGGGTGATCATATCTTCTAGGGTGAGGACAATTGTACATGCCATGTCCATTTTCTCCACAGTTGTAACACAACATCTCCCTTGCTTGTCGCCGCATTTGTGGTTGATTCCCACCATTCCCCTCGATAGGTCTTCTTGCACCTTGCACAAGATTCACTCTCAAACCCTCTAGTTGATTAGTAAGATTGTTTATTTGTTGGATCATGTCTTCTTGACCTCTAACAAGGCCTGGTGCATTAGATACATTTGGGGGAACTTGAGAGGTCTCCATAGTTGTGATGTTGTTTCCCAAACCTGCTTGGCTAGCTTGGCCTTGGTACAGAATCTTTCGATTCTTTTCCCTAGTGATTCTCAAAGCATCTTCAAAAGTGTTTGGAAATTTCACATTTACCTTCTCCCTGAGCAAGGGATACAAACCTGAAATAAATCGATCCTTTTGAAGGCAATTTGGAGCTCTCTCTCCAGGGTTTAGTGAGTCTGACCACTGTCCCCAAAGCTTCAAAAATCCTTCCTCATAAGTTGCATAACCATAAGGATCACTTTGATGGAGGGCCAAAAGCCGTTGCCATAACTCTTTAGCTGAGTTAGTTTGTTGAAATCTCCGCAAGAAAGCCGCTTTCAATCATTCCCATTCAGCTCTTGGGGCCGGATTTAGAGTTTGGAACCACATTCTAGCTTCTTCCATGAGCACCAAAGGAAAAGCCCTCAACTTTAATGCTTCATCATCCCTCCCAGAGACAAGGAAGGCCATCTCAAGGTTGTCCAAAAAAATCCACTGCATTTTCTCCATTGCACCCAAAGAAGCTTGGAAATGCCATGTTGCCTTAGTAGAGTACAAATATTAACACGTCTAGACTTAAGTTGTATTTTATGAGGGGAAGGATGAATGGGTTTACAGATGCATTGATTTCAGCAAGACGTCTAGGTCCCAGTATGCTTCTAATAATGCCTTGGAATCTAAGCTTTGTGCTGGCTACAATATGCACAGTTTGCATAGCAAATGGACGGATAGGTCCATACAACTCGTTGTGATTCATGAGAAACTATTATAATAGATTAAAGACATGTACATTGAAGGATACATTGTATTCTAGCATTGGAAAGATTATAGGTTCTAGTGATACACAAATCTCCCTTAATCTTTCAGCCCCAAAGTACATGACAAGACGCTGTTGGAAGAAAATCTTCCTACTGATGCATACATTAACTTGGATGTTTTGTACAGAGTGGAAGGTGTAGAAATTCGGGCCTTTATTATTATTCATGAGTAGAAACTACTTAAGGGAGTAAAGGGAATGCACTTTCTTGAATTATGAAGGATTTTTCCCAGAATGTTTCTTTTTGGATCCCACCAACTTTGCTATATAGGGAATTAGCTCACCAGTGATTGTTCTTGCCTTAGTGTGTCTATCCTCGGCGACATATATTTCATAAGGTGTGATGGCCACCTTTTCAACCACACCCAATCTTCACGCTAACAACAGTTGAAGGTAGTCTTCATACTTTGCACTTCTACAAAACTCCACACCGTTCATGCATAGTTGTCCTCCTTTAATGTGGATTAGGCTAGAGAGAGAGAGGGATTTGATGATTTGGAGACGAGGAACTCCCAGAAGGGCCCTTACTTTGTTTGCAAAACACTCACCACAATTATGAGAACCTAGCAATTGATGGCAACATGATTTTCTCCGTTGTGAGAAAATGGAAGTTTTAATGTGAACACCTTTTACCCGCATATGTGCTGTCATCCGATAGGCATACTTTCTTTCTTGGGCTTCCTTGGGAGACCATTGTGGGAGTCGTGGACTTCGACCACCTTCAAAAAGAGTTGGTGAAGGCGTTGGAAAAGAGCCACTTGGAGTACTTGTTGTAGAGAATGCACCACCATGTGTTGTATTGTGTCGCATGGATGAGAATGCCCTCAACGGGGGCACAAATTTATGATGAAGGAAATTCAGTATGGCAACTTCTATACTATGCCAAACTCCCTTCTGCCACAAAGTGAATGAGGTAAGGGCACCACCTAGTCATGGAAGAGCGGACTAGGACGCTATGTAAGAGGGAGAGGAGATTGTGAGGGAGAAGAGATGAAAAATAAGAGAGGGAGAGAGAGAGAGTGAGTGAGAGAGAGAGAACTACGAAAAAATAAATGAATCAATAGACTTGAGAGATGGAGAACCCTTGGGACATAACCAATATACACAATATGGACACCAATATCATGGGCTTATTACATTGTAGAGCATACATAAGCTATAGTAAGAGAATGAATTTCATAAGCTCATGAGGGAGAATGGGAAAGGCTCAATAGGGCTGAAGGAGGCCTCTTTGCTCTCTCTCTTCTTACAAATTACAAAGGAGAATGCCTCTTTATATAGACCTTGAGGGTGTTTAGAGAGGAGGTTAAGATGTAATAGGAATTAACACCACCAAAGCTGCATTAAGGCGGTTCCACCAATGTGGAAGCTCCATCTAGATGTTTTGTTGACCGATTTGTACTTAATCAAGCTCCATCATAGGTGAGTTGTCTCCATTATCCCCCCCATAGCTTGAGTCCAAGAGCTCTCCTATAAAAAAATATAGAGAATCTTCATAAAATAAGATCATATCTAGCAATAATAGAGAGAGAGTAATGAGAGTTCATACATTACTACTACAATTAAGGATGATTTGAGGGTGATTTAGGAGGGGAATTCTAATGGTTTATTAGCTTGAGAGAGAGGAGAAGAGAGGAAAAAGGGTTGGGGATCTAATGAATGATGTTTTATGGAAGTGTTAAGTGTGGGGAAGAAAGTATGGATGTGTATTAAATTGGGAGGTGGTCTCCACTACGTTTGGAAAAAGTTGGCATCCACCATTTTGGCCATATCTCCCGACTGGTAGCTCTAAAAAATACCAACCAAAACTTCAGCTCACACGCTACAACTTTCATGTTGAAAAGTTTTTTTGGATCAGAGTGAAAGTATTTTTAAAAAATCTTACAAAATCATGTGCCTGATTTTTCTTCCACTAATGCTTCCAAGAAGGGTCCCATTTGGTTGAATTGTCATAAGGCTCCAAAGTCATGACATTATGAGCCTCACATGCCCTTTGGATGGCTCCAAATCTATTTCATATCTTTTCTTTTCACATTATACATTTTCCCTTCACCTTCCTCCATTGATCTTTACTCTTCACCCCCCCTTGGTAAATCGGTCCATGAAATATTTTCATCCAGTGATTTCTTGGATTTCCCAAGAGATTGTTTCCACCCTCTTCTTTATTTCAAAGCTCCAAATGTACAAAAAATCAACAAAGTGTTAGATAAATATTTTTTTTTGTGATTTTCTCGGATCACTATTTGCTTCACAACGTGCTCTTATTTAGTGGACGAAACCCAAGGAGCGAGAGGTAGCTAAAAGCGATTATCAGCACTCGCCTTTGACCAAAGTGCCTCAATCTAGCCTACGTCCTTTAAATCAATTTGTGCCCCTATAGTGTCTCTCTTTCTTGTGATGTGGTCCCATAGGAAGCTGCCCAGGTTCTTGAAAATATGCATGGAATCCAACAAAGTGGTTGATTTGTAAGTGGGTCCAATAGGACAACTCATAGAAAACTGAGAATCAACGTATTTCATTTGGATGTGACTCTGTGTGGACCATTTTCAGCTCGTACCAACTTTGGGCATTCATACGTTGTCGTATTGCTGCGCATTCGAGGTGTGCAAACCACCCAAAAGTCATGTGTGTGATTTAATACTTTGTACATACTTAGTTGTTATGTTTGATCTTTCATTCTATGCCGAAGACGGAGAAGAATAAGTAATTTTGGTAGACTGGTAACCCAAGATGCAACTGCCCAAAAGGAAGAAGAAACATGCAAATAAAGGTGTGGAAAGCTTACCTGCAGATCTTGGCCCAAAGGAAGGGGAAATTCAGATTTTTTTCTGGTCAATCACGAACCAAAGTAACTGATGCTGAACCTAGTGTTATTTGAGGTTTACCTCAGGAGAATTAGTGGTAAATACTGAAGGCAAGCAAGCTGATGCACGTGCGAGTTATCCTGCTTTAGGTGAAAGAATCAAAAGGTTGCAGAGGATGGTAAACATATACTTGGTAACACTGTCTCTACTAGTTGTAACGGAACTGCAAAAGAATTGCCAAGGATAGAGTCTTTAGAACAAGGGGATAAAGAAGATGTGGATCAGGCTGGAAAAGAAAAGCTGAAAGATGGTAAACAAAAGACGCCTACTGGTGCCTTGGCTTTCAAGAGAGTAGATGTTGACAAGGTGGATTTCTTTCATTCCCCGTCTGAAAGACAATTCATACTGGGCAAAAGATGGTGTTGATGAGGGCTATGATGCTAAAGCTCAAGAAGTTCTTGGGCAAGTCCGAGGAAGAGATTTTCGGCATGAAAAGACAAAGAAGAAGCGCGGTTCTTACAGAGAAGGGATGATTGACTTGCAATCTCATTCCATCAAATTTTCTAACTCAGATGAGGATTAGGATTTGCCACCACAAAAACTATGAAGTGATCAAAAGGGAAGATGTTTGTGTTTATCATGCTTAATACCAGGTAGTCCTTTGGCTAATGGTAGTGTGGACAAAGCAGGTTTCAAGAAAGAAGTAGATGAGTAACAACTGCCAGCCAGCAGCTGGAAAATGGGCTATATTGAAAGACACGACTACTGGTCCAATTTTGTGTTGACATGCTGTAGTGGATGGCTGAATTGACCCATGTCATTTTTGTGATAGGCGCTGGAAAAAACGGAGGACGGCATCAGCTGGGGAAAGGAGGCTTCAACAGAAAAAGCATTGGTTACAGAAAAGGAGCGATGCTATTTGGGGGGGAAGAAAGGAGAGAAATAGCAGAGAGAACAGGGAATCCGGAAAAAAAGAAAAGAAAGAGTTTTTTTTGAATCGGGTAGGAGGGAAAATAGAGAAAAGGAGAAAAGCAGAGGGGGACGCTCCTGCAACAACTGAGAGGGGAGGAGGGATGATCAGAGCAGAGGAGCAAGAGGATTCGGTGGTGCAGAGAAAATTGGGCAATGGTGGCTAATGAATCGAGAGAGAGAGAGAGAGAGAGAGAGAGACTCTTCTTGAAAATGTATGGAAAGGGATTTCTCTGCATCCTCTCTGACTCCCATGTTCGTGTTCTCCGTTTCAACCTCTGTGGCCTGGATTGCTCACATGGCAGATGCTGTAGCACTCCCCAGTTTACGACTGTTGCTCAAGGTTTCATATGTATTACTACTCCCCTATTGAAGGTCCTGTTCTCAGGTTGTGTTGCCATTTTGTCAGGTTTGCTGGCTGCCAGCAAAGTCATGGCTGTCCATCGATTGTCCTCTTCGATTTGGGACTGATTCCAGGCTTTGATATCGGAACATTCTACCCTCCAAACGGCAAATTTGTTGAACCCTGGACTCTGCTGCTCACTGCAGCCAAACATAGATCTCCATCATTGGCATCAAGATTTGCAAGCTCTAGGTCCTCCTTCGAGGCCGACTGGCAGCTGTTCATGGAGGGGAGGATCGACTGTGGGAAGGAAACGATGAAGAGGCATTCGACGGGAGAGGAACGATGGAACGAATCAGAGATGGAAAAAGAGTGACAATTGGAAACCCGCTGTTGTTGATGTTCATCTGAGAACTGAGGCACTGCAATCATTAGAGATAACCATGGAAGCATAACGACTATTATGATGTGGGACGGCGTATCACAGACATCATCTAAGCCTGCCTTATTTTCTAGATGCCTCAGACTATGATTAAAGAGCTACAATCTCATCGTTTTAGCACTCAGATGAGGTGGAAAGACGGTTGTGATACATGAGAGTGAATAAGACAATCTTGAATGAATGGCTTCATGATGATTATAACTACAGCATACATGTGTGTGACATGGAAAGGGGTTGGCAATCAGGACTGTAAAAAACTACAGAGCCTATCATACTACAAGAAATTGTGCCAGCAGAAGTGAGGAGAACTCGGCATGTTAGAGATGGCCAACATCTGTAGTCTAATTGCCTCTATAACTCAGTGGGAAAGCGTCAGTCTTGTAAACTGAAAATCCTGAATGTGATTACACACTGCCACAGTATTGTTTCCATAAACCCTATGAGTTCCATCTGCCATGAACGTACAACTTCCCTCCCTTCTTCACCACAAACTCCATGCTCAGTATGAAATATTATCTCATCTTTGATTATCAACATTAGAGGTCCTGTTCTTCTGAAGGACTAACACCTGATTAAAAAGTTTGCTCAGTTTGACTGCTTTTAAATAAACAAAATATTTCTGAATGTGTTGTCCATGTCAGAGGTGTCAATACAAAGGAAAGCCCTTTGATTTTGTATCTCAATCCCTTAACCTTACTTGGAGGATTTATTGGCACAAAAACAGAGCATATTCAGTACCCTGTATGCATTAATCAGATTTCAAAGGATATTCTGAAACAGAAATACACTTCTTGCTTTTTGGCCAGAAGTATCTATGAGAAATTTGCAAATTAAGATAGGTATAACGGTGACATGAATTTTATTGTCATCATCCTAATCTCTTCCAACTCCTAAGGAAGTAAGCGCCTACATTTAAACACCTTTGGACTTGAGAACTCTTCTATCTTGGACCAATAACCTCTGTGGTTGCGACATTGCTTTCACAAACCCTTCGACATCTTTGGTGAACCCGACGTGAAAGCGTCGCAAAAATTTCAGGATGGGAGACACTTCAGCCTTTATTTCAGCTTCCTCTACAACTCCAGCTGCCTCTACTTCAGCTCCATCAATGACTGCTGCGTCAAGTACTTCAACGGAGGATCTAAAACAGATTTTGCAGAATATGTCCATGTATATGCAGCTCCAAAATCAGCAAACACAAATGTATATGCAGCAGCAACAACAATTGCATCAACAGCAGTTGTCTCAGCAAAGGCAACTCTATTCGGAGCAGGAGAATGCAAACAGCGCGACTAAGGCTATTGAAGCAGTTGAGAGTGAGAAGAAGCTATTTGACGGGCGTAATGTTTCAGCATATTTGAAGACATATGAGATCAAGATGGGGTTTTTTGGAGTTCCTGCTGGACTTATGAGTAAGTACTTCCTTTGTCTTGTCACACCTGCTTTGAGGACAAAGGTGACTGATTTATTTATTCAAAATACACATTGGCAAGATTTTAAGAAGGCTCTTAAAGAAGAATATTTCCTTGAGGACTTTGGTATGGCTACTCGACGGTCATTCCGAGAGTGGTTCTACATGCCAAACAAAGGTCTCGCTGCTTCGGAGTTGATTCGAGAATTTGAGGAAAGGTATAGTCAGCTTGATGCTATTGAACAAAGAGCATTGGATGTTGAAAAAGTTGAACTTTTCTTGCAAGCTGCAGATCCTGCTCTTCAAGAAGAATTGGGTGAGCTTCTTGAAGATCGCACGAAGCCTATGGGTCTTAAAACTGATTGGCAGGATGCTCAGGATGCAGTCTCGACATTGACCAAGAGGAGGATATGGAAGACTCGCCTACAGAATGGTTCCATGACACCTACATCATCAACTGCTCCTATGCCTACTTCTATCCCTGTTATTTCTTCTCCTCCTCAGCCAGTTTCTTGGCCTATGCCAGTGCCTACAGTTTCTACTCCACCTCTTCCTCCTGTTCCACGACCGATGCCTACACCTTCTGCTCCAAAACCATCCGCTCCATCGGTGCCTACTTCTCTTGATGACATAATCAAAGGTATCACAGATTTGACACTTGAGTCAGTCAAAGCGGAGTTGGTGGGTAAGTTGAAGGAGCAGTTTGCTTCGACTGTGCCTACTACTTCTTCTAGTGCTCCTACTGCACCTAGGAGTGCTCCTAGTGCTCCTAGGAGAGATCGGAGATGTATTTGGTGTGATAGTACGAAGCATCAGCATTGCAGGGATTGTGAATCTTTCCAGGATGCAAGGAGACTGAATTTGGTATATTGGGGGCAAGATGGTAAGATTTGGTTGACTGAGACAGGAGCTCCACTTGCTACCAACTTTGGTAAAGGTGGAATGAAGAAATTAGTGGAGGACATGGCTGCGCGTACTTCTTATGTGGCAGCTAGAGGTGATGCTTCTGCATATGGAGTACAGATTGAGAAGGGATCGGAGACTCAATCCGCACTATGGACTTATGCTATGGAGACTGCAAACAAGGGAAAAATTCAGCAAACTGTTTTGACTAGCGCAGGCTCTAGCATCAGATCAGAGACAGGATGGGACTCACCTGTTGACAAGTATTCTATTTATGCTTATTTGGCTAAATCTCATGGTGCAGATGTATTTGTTGAGGAGAAGCATAAGAGGGATGAAGAAAGTCCAAGTGCAACTAAGAAGACTAGAGGGGGTGAGTTTGTTACTCCACCTACTGCAGGACCGTCTTCACGACCAGGGCCAGATCGACAGATGGAGGATGCTCAAAAGAGGAAAAAGAGGCAAGAGCCTAGAGAGAGAAAGCAGCCAGGATTCAGATTGATGTCCGACATTGAGACATCTACAGATATGAAGAAAATCTTTAATGATAAGATACTTGGCAGTGAGGTGACTTTCACTATTTCCGAGATTTTGGGCATCTCAAAAAGAGAGTTTCAGGATCAGTTTCAGGAGGTCCTGAAGAGGAAAAGACATGCATTGGCTACCACTGATACACAGGGAGTTTTGATTGGAGAGTTGGATGATGATGATGATGAGGTTATGGTTGATAATGCTTCTGTTTTGCCGCAGGTAGAGAAGAGGGTTCAGCCTATGCATTATGCTGAAATTGATGAGCCTGTTTTGATACCGCGTAGTCACTTTTCGCGGAGCCATTGGGCTAGGGCAACTACAGAGACGATGGTAAAGATTGGAGAGAAACAGGTGCCTTATGTTGCATTGGTTGATCATGGTTCAGAGATTAATCTCATAGTACGTGGAGTTTATGAGAGTAATAGATAGCCTATGGATGTAGAGCATGGGTGGCGTATGAGAGCCGCCAATAACACTGTAGGTGATTTATATGCTGCTTGCCCTAGTGTCAGGGTTTCTATTGGTGATGTAGAGGAGGATTTTCATTTCTTTGTGCAGGATTCATGCTCATATCCCATAATTCTTGGACAGCCATTCATTACAGAGATGCGCATGGAGACAAAGGTCATGGATGATGGATCTGCTTATGCACGGATTCGCAGTAAAGATGGTATGAGAGCAGTTCAATTTATGACTGTATGTGTGAACCATGTTAGAAACAGGGATACTCTCAGAGATGCACCCTTACCCACTGTGAGGGATTCGGGTTTTCATTAGGTACCGCCGTTTCGCGAGACGACGGTGGTACAGAGGAGAGGAGATTGGAGTTCTCGCCTCCTGGCAGCGGTGTTTTCTCCTCCGGTTATGTTGGGATTTCAGCAAACAATTCAATGAGCTATCAGAAGACTTCTAGATTGTCTAGAGCTGCCAGGCAGTATATATGCAGGAAGGAGAAAAATTTAAAAAATGCAGGAATTTTGGAGGATGATGAGCACATAGATGGTATGTATGACAGTGTGATTTGTGCAGATACAATGACAGAGATGAGAGATATGCTGAAAACTGATATGCTGAATTGTCATGGTAATGTATTAGTGCAGTCCCTGGACATGTTTCATGAAATTGCAGATTTTATGTCACAGATTGAGTCAGAGTCTGAGGAAACTCAGCAAAGAGTGTTGAGTGCTGAAGAAATTCAGCAAACAGAGTTTCTAGCTGGTTATGATAAGCTTTCAGAGAGACAAAGGGCTGAAAAATTTCAACCAACAGAGTTTACTGCTGAAATATTTCAGCATCCAGAGTTTGGGGCTGTTCCTATGCAGTCCATAGAGCAGAGGGCTGAGAATATTCAGCCATTGGAGTGCAGAATTGCTGATTTACAGCAAGGTTTATGTAATGCAGAAGAGCATAGTGAAGCCAGGGTTGACACGAAATACAAAATTGTGGATAAGAAGGTGAAGCCGGTTGCTGTACCGCTTCCACCTGACAGTGATCAGCAAATAGAGAGGGCTGCTAAACAGCAAATTTTGAGGAATCCGGAGCATATTGGTCATAAATTTTCAGCAGAGACACTTGCTGAATTGAAAATTGGAAATGGTGATTTCTTGTTACCCGTGGAGAAGCAATGCTTTCAGGAGATGCTTGAGTATCATGGAAGGGGATTTGCTTTTGTCCCACATGAGATTGGATGTGTGAATCCTGATATTGTTGCTCCTATGGGTATTTTTACTATTCCTCATATTCCATGGAATCTCCGACCTATTCCAGTGCCTAAAGCACACTTGCCAAAGCTGATTGATTTATTAAATGAGAAGATCAGGATGGGAATCCTTGAGCCTTCATCTGCACCATACTCAAACAGGTGGTTTACAGTTCCAAAGAAGAATGGTACTCTTCGATTTATTCAGGACATGCAGCCAGTGAGCAGGGTTACTATCAGGAATGTTGGTATTGGTCCAGTTGTGGATGAGTTTGCAGAGGCATTTGCTGGACGTGCCATCTATTCTTTGGGTGATTTGTATTCAGGTTATGATCAGTTTTAGCTGGCTTTGGAAAGCAGGGATATAACCACCATGAGAACTCCTATTGGGCTTGTCAGGATGTGTACCTTGCCTCAAGGTGCCACTAATTCTGTTGCGCATATGATGAATGCCATGCATAAGGTCCTTCGTGATTACATACCTCAGCTTACTATGCCTTTCTTGGATGATGTGCCCATTAAGGGGTGTGCAGAAGAAGAGAAGAATAAGAGCCTAAATGAGCAGGGATGCAGATACTTTGTGGCTGATCATATTTCAGCATGTGAGAAGATTTTGGCCAGGTTAGAAGAAGTGAACGTGACACTTTCAGGGCAAAAATCTGTTTTTGGAGTGAATGAGGTTGTCATTGTTGGGCATATGTGTGGATATTATGGCAGGAAACCCTCACCTGATAAGGTGAATGCTATAGGCAAGATTGCAGAGTATTGTTCTACTACTTCTGAGGTACGGAGATTCATTGGTGCTTGTGTGTTTTATATGATTTGGATACCTCATTTTGCACACATTGCAGATTGTTTGTATCAGCTGCTTCGAAAGGGGCAGAAATTTTATTGGGATGAGAGTCACACTAGAGCCATGCGGAAATTGAAGAAGTTATTGCAGAATGCTCCTACTCTCAGGAAAGCGGATTATAATTGTGATAGGCTTATTGTATTGACAGTTGACACTAGTCCAATTGGCATAGGTTGGGCTGTGGGTCAAGATGATGCAGATGGAAATAGGTATGCTATTCGGTTTGGGGCGAAAGTCCTAAACGAGAGACAGAGGAGATATCCGCAAATCAAGAGGGAGTTATTGGGGATTGTGACGGCTCTCAAATGTGACAAGGAGTACTTTATTGGAGCTTCAGTTGTGGTAGAGACAGATTGCTTGCCATTAATTGGTATGATCACGAGTTGCTCTACTCCGGATATAGCCATGTTGAGATGGATTGCATACATCAAGTCATTAAATCCAAAATTTAAACACATAGCAGGGAAGGATAATCCAATGGCTGATATGTTGTCTAGAGCCAGGTATGATGATGAGGAGACTCTACTTGCAGAAGAGGATGATGCAGAAATTTCAGCCACTATGGTTGATCATGTTTGTCATGTCTATGATATTGTGGCTTTCACAGAAGAGCTCTATATTGGAGATTGGTTGCAGATTGGCAGGTACCTTAGTACACTAAGCAAAAGAGATGAATGGACAGATGAAGAGTTCAAGAAGATCAGAAGGAAAGCCTATGGTTATTTTCTCAAGGATGGATTTCTTTGGAAGCATCCGAAGAAAAGAGGCAGATTACCTTTGCGAGTTGTCTGCGATAGAGAGACACAGTTACAGGTGATGAGGGAGTTTCATGAGAGTCCATGGGCTGGTCATAGAGGAGTATGGGCTACTTATGAGAAGATCAGGGAGAAATATTGGTGGAAAGGCATGTACAGAGATGTTTCTCACTTTGTTGAGACTTGGAGAGACTGCCAGATGTATTCAGTAGTGCGTCATAGAGATGAGCTTCATCCGACCTATCCGCTATGCATTCATTATAAGTGGGTAGTTGATTTGGTTACCATGCCTATGGGTCTATGGCAGATGAGATACATTGTTTTGGCTAGAGAGGATCTTACTAATCATGTTGAGGGCAGATCTTTGAGAACGAAGACCACTAGTGTAGTGTGTAAGTTCTTATTGGAGGAAATTTTCTGCGGGTACGGATGTGTGGGTAAGATCACTGCGGATCGTGGTGAATTGGATGCAGATGAAGCTAGGGAGTTTTTCTCTCAGCTAGGAATCAAATTGGCTCTAACCACAGCATATAATCCAGAGGGAAATGGGAAGAGTGAAAGAGGGCATCCGCCAATAGTGAAAGCATTAGCCAAAGCATGCAGAAGACGGATTGGAGAATGGCCGAGACTTCTACCATTTACTTTATGGGCTGATCGTACGACTAATAGTGTTACTACAGGATATATGCCTGCAGAGTTGATGTATGGTCAAAAACCTGTTATGCCGATTGAGACTTGTGCTTTGACTTGGTCAGTTTTACCTTGGCAGGAGGATTTGACGAGAGAGGAGCTCTTAGCTCTTCGGATTCGACAGTTGGAGAGGAGACCTGAGGATATTCAGCTAGCTATTGACAGGTTGAAGGTTGCTAGACTAAGGAATAAGGACAGGTTTGACAACAGGCATCGCTTGCGGCCTAGAGCAATAGAAGAGGGAGATTGGGTATTGGTCTTTGATAGCAGCCTTGAAAATCAGCATACTGCACTTCGGAAGATGGTGAAAAGATGGTTTGGGCCATACATAGTTAGACATGTTTTTGATAATGCAACATATGAGCTGACTGAATTGGACGGGACAGTGCTTAGAGTGCCTATTGCTGGAAAAAGAATCAAGATTTTCAAGAAAAGAGATGATGAGGATTATGCATTGGAAGAATTTTCAAGAGAAGAGCAACGACAAGAAACTTCAATGGAAGAGACAGATGATATGGCTGATAATCTTATTGACTACCAGAAATGCATAATGAAGAGATTGATTTGTTTGTGGATCTTGATGATAATGATCATGGGTAGTTGGCCCATCCGGAGGATGCGCAGGATTAGAGGGGGTGGATGTCGTATTGCTGCGCATTCGAGGTGTGTAAACCACCCAAAAGTCATGTGTGTGATTTAATACTTTGTACATACTTAGTTTTTATGTTTGATCTTTCATTCTATGCCGAAAACGGAGAAGAATAAGTAATTTTGGTAGACTGGTAACCCGAGATGCAACTGCCCAAAAGGAAGAAGAAACATGCAAATAAAGGTGTGGAAAGCTTACCTGCAGATCTTGGCCCAAAGGAAGGGGAAATTCAGATTTTTTCTGGTCAATCAGAAACCAAAGTAACTGATGCTGAACCTAGTGTTATTTGAGGTTTACCTCAGGAGAATTAGTGGTAAATACTGAAGGCAAGCAAGCTGATGCACGTGCAAGTTATCCTGCTTTAGGTGAAAGAATCAAAAGGTTGCAGAGGATGGTAAACATATACTTGGTAACACTGTCTCTACTAGTTGTAATGGAACTGCAAAAGAATTGCCAAGGATAGAGTCTTTAGAACAAGGGGATAAAGAAGATGTGGATCAGGCTGGAAAAGAAAAGCTGAAAGATGGTAAACAAAAGATGCCTACTGGTGCCTTGGCTTTCAAGAGAGTAGATGTTGACAAGGTGGATTTCTTTCATTCCCCGTCTGAAAGACAATTCATACTGGGCAAAAGATGGTGCTGATGAGGGCTATGATGCTAAAGCTCAAGAAGTTCTTGGGCAAGTCCGAGGAAGAGATTTTCGGCATGAAAAGACAAAGAAGAAGCGCGGTTCTTACAGAGAAGGGATGATTGACTTGCAATCTCATTCCATCAAATTTTCTAACTCAGATGAGGATTAGGATTTGCCACCACAAAAACTATGAAGTGATCAAAAGGGAAGATGTTTGTGTTTATCATGCTTAATACCAGGTAGTCCTTTGGCTAATGGTAGTGTGGACAAAGCAGGTTTCAAGAAAGAAGTAGATGAGTAACAGCTGCCAGCCAGCAGCTGGAAAATGGGCTATATTGAAAGACACGACTACTGGTCCAATTTTGTGTTGACATGCTGTAGTGGATGACTGAATTGACCCATGTCATTTTTGTGATAGGCGCTGGAAAAAACGGAGGACGGCATCAGCTGGGGAAAGGAGGCTTCAACAGAAAAAGCATTGGTTACAGAAAAGGAGCGATGCTATTTGGGGGGGAAGAAAGGAGAGAAATAGCAGAGAGAACAGGGAATCCGGAAAAAAAGAAAAGAAAGAGTTTTTTTTGAATCGGGTAGGAGGGAAAATAGAGAAAAGGAGGAAAGCAGAGGGGGACGCTCCTGCGACAACTGAGAGGGGAGGAGGGATGATCAGAGCAGAGGAGCAAGAGGATTCGGTGGTGCAGAGAAAATTGGGCAATGGTGGCTAATGAATCGAGAGAGAGAGAGAGAGAGAGACTCTTCTTGAAAATGTATGGAAAGGGATTTCTCTGCATCCTCTCTGACTCCCATGTTCGTGTTCTCCGTTTCAACCTCTGTGGCCTGGATTGCTCACATGGCAGATGCTGTAGCACTCCCCAGTTTACGACTGTTGCTCAAGGTTTCAGATGTATTACTACTCCCCTATTGAAGGTCCTGTTCTCAGGTTGTGTTGCAATTTTGTCAAGTTTGCTGGCTGCCAGCAAAGTCATGGCTGTCCATCGATTGTCCTCTTCGATCTGGGACTGATTCCAGGCTTTGATATCGGAACATTCTACCCTCCAAACGGCAAATTTGTTGAACCCTGGACTTTGCTACTCACTGCAGCCAAACATAGATCTCCATCATTGGCATCGAGATTTGCAAGCTCTAGGTCCTCCTTCGAGACCGACTGGCAGCTGTTCATGGAGGGGAGGATCGACTGTGGGAAGGAAACGATGAAGAGGCATTCGACGGGAGAGGAACGATGGAACGAATCAGAGATGGAAAAAGAGTGACAATTGGAAACCCGCTGTTGTTGATGTTCATCTGAGAACTGAGGCACTGCAATCATTAGAGATAACCATGGAAGCATAACGACTATTATGATGTGGGACGGCGTATCACAGATATCATCTAAGCCTGCCTTATTTTCTAGATGCCTCAGACTATGATTAAAGAGCTACAATCTCATCGTTTTAGCACTCAGATGAGGTGGAAAGACGGTTGTGATACATGAGAGTGAATAAGACAATCTTGAATGAATGGCTTCATGATGATTATAACTACAGCATACATGTGTGTGACATGGAAAGGGGTTGGCAATCAAGACTGTAAAAAACTACAGAGCCTATCATACTACAAGAAATTGTGCCAGCAGAAGTGAGGAGAACTCGGCATGTTAGAGATGGCCAACATCTGTAGTCTAATTGCCTTTGTAACTCAGTGGGAAAGCGTCAGTCTTGTAAACTGAAAATCCTGAATGTGATTACACACTGCCACAGTATTGTTTCCATAAACCCTATGAGTTCCATCTGCCATGAACTTACAACTTCCCTCCCTTCTTCACCACAAACTCCATGCTCAGTATGAAATATTATCTCATCTTTGATTATCAACATTAGAGGTCCTGTTCTTCTGAAGGACTAACACCTGATTAAAAAGTTTGCTCAGTTTGACTGCTTTTAAATAAACAAAATATTTCTGAATGTGTTGTCCATGTCAGAGGTGTCAATACAAAGGAAAGCCCTTTGATTTTGTATCTCAATCCCTTAACCTTACTTGGAGGATTTATTGGCACAAAAACAGAGCATATTCAGTACCCTGTATGCATTAATCAGATTTCAAAGGATATTCTGAAATAGAAATACACTTCTTGCTTTTTGGCCAGAAGCATCTATGAGAAATTTGCAAATGAAGATAGGTATAATGGTGACATGAATTTTATTGTCATCATCCTAATCTCTTCCAACTCCTAAGGAAGTAAGCGCCTACATTTAAAAACCTTTGGACTTGAGAACTCTTCTATCTTGGACCAATAACCTCTGTGGTTGCGACATTGCTTTCACAAACCCTTCGACAACGTGTTGGAGGTCGTCCAAGAAAACCTTCCCTGAGTTCATGATCCTTTGGCAAGAAAGCAGCATGGCCTTGATATACCATTTTCTTCATGGTTCATGACCTTCGGGAGTCTAATTGTGGTCCATGCAATGGACATGCATAATGACCTAAGGTAACCAAACCTGTCCCAACACCTCTATCCAGTGAATACAAACTTGAATGAGCTATGATAGATATTACCAATGAGAACAGAAGCCTACTTACCTGAGCACTCTCTGAATCCCAGAAAGTTATGCATGGTCCACATGAGAATCACTCGAATATTGACAGACCATCAACCATTGCGCTTGCTCATATCTTTCATGGGGACCCCCTCGTCCCACAAAATTTGAAGCTCATTGATTAATGGACGAAGATACATGTCCATATTTTTTACTTTATAATGGTCGGGAATGAGTAAGCTAAGGATGAGATGTCTGATCTTTATAGAAAGCCATGGAGAGATGCTGTAGTTAACAAGGACTATAGGCCACACACTGTAAGAAGTTGAGCGTAGACCGAATGGGTTCATGCCATCCATATCAAGACCGAGGCGAAGATTCCTTGGCTCTCAAGAAAAGCCTGGAGAAGTAGAGTCAATGTGGCTCCATGCGCATGAATCTGCTGATATTAATTAAACTCCATCTATGGATCTATTATGCACATGCCACGCTGTCAAGCTCTCCATGTCGGACATACGAAACATGTGGTTTATGTAGAGGATAAGCGAAACGTGTCTAAGAACTTATTGAGGGATAGTTTGCCCTTATAAGTCCTGTCGATACCTGTGAGTACCACACTTTGGACGTGTCTCCATAGTCACGTATATGCAATCGTTGATACATGTATGGATGTTATTGTAGTCAATGCCAAGCTTTTGTAAAACATGTCGCGCATTATCACGAGACTCAGGCATGGTATTTGCAAGTGGTAATAAATAATACTTCAGTAACCTGAAAAAAAATAATCAAACACCTTGAAAAAGCACAAATGTTTTTTATGATAGTGCCGGAAAGAAATCAACGAAGCGTATGTACAAGATACCTAAACAACTCGGTCACACTCGTATCTCTCCATTGTATTTTTCTTGCACACTTACTGAATTCGTTGACCAATCTCTTATATAGGTACATAAGATATGCATTTTAAGTGAGATTTTTTTAAAATGATTTATATTACTGTGCTTTGAATGATTTAAATTGATTATTCTAACATCATTTTTTGTCTGTGCAGGTGACATTTTCAGGATGAGTCGAGGGATGAGCGATGAGGAGTTACAGGACATCTTCGCTCGCATGTCTCCAGACCAGCTCGTAAGATTCAGAGAGATGGCAGACCAGGAGCTGTCTCGTTCTTTGTTAGGGCGCTCTGCTGATCTGCTTCAGCTTGATCAGATGCTTTGGCCTTTGAGCAGATGATCTCGATACTCACGACTTGGGCCAGAGGGAGGGAGTGCATCGAGATCAGGGGGATGCTGCTGTGGAGACATGGATGTGGTGTCTCCATCTCATCATTCAGTTGGAGCTGCGTCACCTCCAGGATTTGTCACACTTATGGGGACGTCTACTCTAGTTACTTCACCTTTTGTGCAGCCGTCAGCAGTGGCAGCCCTTTGGGTGCCACTTCGAGAGAGATTACCCTCGTGGGTACATCGAATGTAGAGGGGTCTCCTGGATATGCATAGGAGCGTGGACACAAATGGGAGAGGACCCATCTTGGGCAGACTTCTAGGGGTTATGGATATCTCGTCGATAGTAGGTCAGGAGCCATCATCATGAATGATGAGGGGAGGAGGGTGATGGCTCGCATGAGAGAGTTGTGCCAACAAGTTTTTCGGCACAACGTCTTGGATCATTGGAAGAGCATACGGGAGGGGAGCAAGGACTACATAGTAGCATCCTTGCACGAGGAGTTTCCGGTGCCAACCGCAGTAGATAGATTCTCTACGGGCTGGATGATGGATTGCATGCACGCATACATGTCACATAGACAATCCGTCGACGCACGCAAGGCAATCAAGAGTGGGGCTATAAAGCCCGAGTGGTTAGATGCAGACAATTGGCACCAATTGAGGGAGGAGGCTATAGATTCTCTAGGACATTGGAGTCAGCAGTGCGAGGCGGCGAGGGCACGACTCGAGGCCGGAGTGGTCCATCATCTTGGGAGTGGCGACCACAGGACATATTTGGAGGACTTTGTAAGTTTTTCTTTTGTTTTGCTTGTTTGTTTTTTTGAAATATTCTTTGTACTGACAATCATGTTTCTAACAGTTAGCATTTTATTTTCTTTGCAGCACTCCATTACAAATCGCGATCCGACTGGCCTTGAGACTCGATATGCAGAGAGGCACGGTCTCAATGCATTGATCAACCGATTGTATAGACGCGGCGGCCCTGTAAGTCACTCATCTTTCTTGTCCGTAGTTACCATGAGATGTTTGAATGCATTATTGTATGGTGGATTGATGTGTTGTTTCTTTTTCTGCAGAGTCCATTCAATGCTCCTTTGCGGTGGGATGAGCTTTCGGGAGACGAGGATTTGTAGCTCGCCCTTGGATCCCTGGAGCTCACACACCTTTATTTTTGAGTCGCCTAATCTATGTAGACATTTTCTATGTATTAGTGATATCTTGTCATGATTGTACCAATCACTTTTTATGTGATCATGTATTTATTTCATGCATCAGTTTTATGATTTCAGTATACATTCTTTTTGTTTGCAAGCGCTTTGTACACAGTAGTGCAGAAACTATTTTGTATGGCTCTCATAAAGCACACAAACTGCCCTGCCACAAATTATTTTTAATCCCTATTACTGTCGCTGTTAGCGTCGCAAATTTTACTACTCGCGTCACTATTGTTGTTGCTATGTGCATCGCAAAATGTCGGTATTAGCGTCGCTATTGGCGTCGCAAATGCGACGCCAACAGCGATGTCAATAGCGACGTTTCTATGGCGTCGTTAATAACGACGCTTTTTACGACGACGGGGGAAAATTTTGTTGTTTGTATTTTTGTTGCTTTAAATATCGATATAAGGCCTATATCTTGTAGTGCTACCACTACTACTATAAAAAATAAGAAAAGAATAAATTAAAGAACTACTACTACTACTACAAATAAGAAAATACGAAATTAAAGAACTACTACTTCTACCACCACTACAAACAATAAAATAATAAATTAAAAAACTAGTAGTAGTAGTAGTAGTGGTAGTAGTAGTAGTAGTAGTAGTAGTAGACTTGATTTTGCTCTGATCCGCCAGTTTGATGAGCCATTGAGGTAGTAGACTTGATTTTGCTCTGATCCGCCAGTTTGATGAGCCATTGAGGTAGTAGACTTGATTTTGCTCTGATCCGCCAGTTTGATGAGCCATTTAGTAGTAGTAGTAGTAGTAGTAGTAGTAGTAGTAGTAGTAGTAGTAGTAGTAGTAGATTTTGCTCTGATCCGCCAGTTTGATGAGCCATTGAGTTGGTTGCATACCTTGTAGGCCTAGATCCTTCATTGTCACATCCGTCATAATGTTCACTAATAAGCCACCATCAATCAATGCATTTGCAATAAAGCAGCCTTCTATCCACACAACAATCTCTAGGGTACCAGGATCTAGGAAGGCGTTAGCCACATCCACTTCTTTTACAGGTTTTGGAGCTTTGTTGGACTTTATTGCTATTGAGGGAGCAATCCTTAAGCCACGTCTCCTTGTCAGTATAGTTTTGAGTCTTTTTCGGTAACTGGGAGACAACATCAACAATTGTCGGAATGTGAGGTTTGATTTAAAGGTATCTAGATCTCTGACCAGATTGTATTTCTTAATAGGATCCACTGGCTTCTCCAACCGGTTAGGGAATGGGGCGACACCCATTTTCATTTTCCTTTTTTCTTCCAACAGGGGCATCATGGGGACTTCTTCTGCCACTTGTGGCACTTCCTCCTCTTCTATCTCCTGGACCTCTAGTCTTGTCTTTGAAACTATCTCTGTGACTCTCTGTGGCACTGTAGTGCTCTATAGGGCACTGTCATGCTCTATTCTGTTCTGTTCTTTTGTTGGAAGATTGAACTTCACTGTTCTAGCAGGAGGATTATTTTCTTTCTGGATAGGTGGTTTCTTCTTCTTTGCACACGTGATGGCAACAACTTCCAATTCCACTAAATTGGAGGTAGGCTCTTGGGCCTTGGACGGATTATCAGTAGCAATGTTTTTCAGTGGGGCTGGGCTTGGATAGTCTTTTGCAATGTGGCCTTCTCCTTTGCATTGATTGCATAAGGACTTGTAATCCACTGACATTCTCGGATTTGGACAATTTGGTGAAATGTGTCCCTTTTCTCTGCATCTGTAATACTCCACTTATGATCTCACCACCGCCAGATTGGCTTTCTCTGTAACTTTGGGATGGAAATCTTCTGGGTCCGAAGTTAGGACCGAAGTCTCTAGGCTTTGGCTCAATATCTTGGGTTGTCATTTTGGATTCCAGAAGGTTGAATCTTGCGTCTTCTTCCTTCCTTCTCCTATCATGCATCACCTTTAGAGAGCAAATACCCTTTGTATGGTTCTTTCTAAGACAGTAGGAGCAGAAAGCTCCAGGGACTCTTGGCTTTCGTGTACATTCGGTGGCTAAATGGCCTGCTTGATGACACTTACCACACCAAATATTTGACCGCATCACATCTCTTCCTGCTCCTACAACATTGGATATGCTAGCGGTATTCACTTTTAGTGTCTGCAACTGCTCTGTAATCACATCCATCAGCTCCTTTTTGATATTTGCAATTGAGTTGGATAAATAATCCTTCAAGCTTTCTCCTCCTGAGGCACTGGAAGTAGGGTTTTGAGGAGTCTCTGTAATCACTGCATAAACAGGTTGGGTTGGTGTAGAGGGGTCTCTGTTCTGATTCTGATTCAGAGCTCCTGTTTAAACTATTGGGCTGTTGGCTCCAGTTGGTAGGGTTCTACTGTTGCTGCTGATTTAGCATTGGGGGAATTGTTTGGGACCATTGTTGTTGTGTTTGAACCATCGTTTGAGGCATTGATTGTGGCCACTGTGGATTTGGTGCACTGTACTGTGATACTAGGGGCATCTGTTGGTAGGGGTAGGCGACAATCCCTGGGATTGTATTTGGTGGGTACATCATTCTTGGCATCAGAGGAGGTGGGACTCCTCTTCCTGGATTCATCACCAATCTAGCTTCCACTTCATCGTACAGTATTGCACCTTCTATTGTAGCTTACAGTGTGGCTAGTCTTTGCACATCCACAAACTTACGGACTTTTGGTTGTAATCCTCTAAGGAATACTCCCTTCTGAATGCCATCATCTAGATTATTGTTGGTCCATCTCTTCAGTATGGACTCCATTTTGGAGACATATGCTTCCACTCGTTCTCCAACAGACTGACTCAAGTTCATGAATTCTTCTTGCATGCTCTCTTCAAAACCTTCACGCCTGAATTTAGTGAGAAAGACCATCTTCAGTTGATCCCATATGCCAAACGTTCCTGTTGCTTGTCTCTCATACCACTGAAAAGCCGCGCCCTTGAAAGTGGCGAGGAATATTGCCAACCAATGCTCAGGGGTGCTGGCATTGTTAGCCACACATGCTACCATAAACTCTGCTACATGAAGATCGGGGTCTTCATTGTACTCTCCCTTAAAAATTGGAAACGGGACTACATTCCCTGGCCTGTTATCAATATTTCCAGGACGGATCTGGCTTAGAAGTGGACCTCCTGCAGGAGGAGGAAGGGCTTGCTGTGCCATTGGGACTTCTATAAAGAGTTCCACAAGGGCGTCAAAGGCGACTTCTCCTGCTAGCTCATTCTCGGCTTTGATTCTTGCTTTCTCTCTTCTCACGTACCTCTAAAGTCGTTCTAGTGCTTGTCTCCTGATGGTGTCATTCATGAGGGGGTTGGCTCCACTTTGTTGTTAGTGCTCCACAGAGGGATAGCAGAAGGCTTCAGTCTCTAGAGGACTCTCTTGCCAACATTTCTTCTACTTCTTCCTTTTCAAGGTCTTTGAATTCTGCTTTCATGCCACTGCATAGAGGAAGGTATTCGGTTTTGAAGGTGTCAAAATGCATACGTCTAAGCATTGTGGTGGTGCCATCATCATAGTAATGCCAACTCCTAATGGTCTCAACAGTGTATGTTGTAAAGAACACTCTGTCTACCAACTTCCAGTGGGTTGTCAATTGGACAAACAAAAGATTGTTAGAACACCAAGCATCCCACGTATCTTGCTGTTGAGCGTCTACGAACAAGTCCCAGCTCTGTTCCTTCTTGTTTTTGTGAACCTCCACAGACCACAACTCTTGAAGCTTCTTGACTATTTTCCACTTGATGATGTCTGAAAATTCTTCAATGAAGGCCAAATCCTCCATTGATACTCATTCTCTCTATTCTACTCTTCAGTTTTGTGGGAGGAACTTTGCAACTGTGATGCAACTTTCTACAGCTTCAAAGGGTAGTGAAAACAGACCGTCACAGAGGGACTTCATCAGAATGGTATTGTGCTTTCTCCATTGGGGAATGAATCTTTCGTAGAATGTTGCCTTGGCAATGAAGGCTTGCAATTCTTCAACAATGGCAGAAACTCTACTATCCATTGATTTACTTCTTTTTCCACAATGCCACTTCTTCCATTTTCAGCCTTTGTTTGTGCTTGTTGATAGCAATTTTCCTCGGCTGTGCACCAAAAACATGGAGCCCGAAGAGAGACACCAAGGAAATAGGGTTTCTACTACAATAAAATCTATCTTGTCATCATCAAAAAGCTTTTTTATTAGGTTTTATATGATCACAATAAAGAAAAGAGCACCAGGCACAACAAATCTTCATGCAGCATCATGTAGATCTCCCACGGATTTTATAAAATCAACCATATTATTCATAATCTTCATAGTCTCCATAAAAATAACAATAAAACACCAAATAAAGACACCACTTTTGCTTGGAAATACATCACATAGTATTCTTCTTTATTTTCTTCATAGTCCTTCTCTCTTCTCTCACATGTGGATACATTGTTTTCATGCATAAAATTGACTATCTGTCACTTCTCTCTCTCTTAATGATACTCTCTCAAATGTACGTAATCTCCTCGCTACAATAATCAATAATCACACATAATACTCCTCTCTTGGTCGTGGATACACCTTCCAAAAGGTATGTGTGGTATGAAGGGGTACCAAAGACTTCATAGTGTCCTGTGAGATCTGTCTTCTGTAACCTTTAGTGAATCTTCAGCAGTTACTTCTTCACTTCAATTAGCTTGGATAGAGCTTCCATTCATCCTTTCCTAAGACAAAAACACTTCCCAAAATATCCACACATCCATCATAACACTCAACAGAAACAACAGAACAGAACCACAGAGCAATAGAAGTACAAAACAACAGAGCTGTAGAAGCTTATAGAGCTTCACAGAAGATCAACAGAACCCACAAAAATCATAAAAACCAAAACAAAACCAATTCAATCTTTCATAAACCTCTTCACAAAACTTCAATCATCTCTCAAAACATTCATTCAACCATCTCTACTGCCAAAACAAAACCAATTCAATCTTTCATAAACCTCTTCACAAAACTTCAATCATCTCTCAAAACATTCATTCAACCATCTCTACTACCAAAACAAAAACAAAACATAAGAAAATCAGACCTTACAGAACCAAACATCCTCATCAAAAACCATAAAAAACCATAAAAAACCCTTCAAAATTATCCAAACCTTTCCAAACACTTCAAAATATCTTCAAATTCAAACAATTAGTCATAAAAAACAACCATTTATCATAAAAAACAACAAAAAATCAGCCCAAAAACCAACATATTTCACACTCAACACTTCTCTCCCTCTCTCCCTCCATCTCTCTCTCTCTTTCCCTATTATGTTTAATGTTTTTCCCCTCTCTCTCTCATTCCTTCTTTCTTTTTCTCTCTTCCTCTTCCTCTCCCTCTCTCATTTCCTCTCCTTTTGTCTCAATACACATGATTTTTAACAAAAACAAGAAAAAGAAAAGGAGAAAAAATAAAAACAAAGAAAGAGGGAACAATGCACTCACCGCAAAGGCTCGAGGATGGATTCGGCGGCTTCTCTTCACCCTCCATACATTTCCTCCTCTTCTTCGCAAATGGTGACAGTCGTGGTGAGAAGCTCTCCTCCCTCTTTCTCTCTTTCTCTCCCTCTCCCTCTCAAACGCAAGATGCAGTTCGCTCTTCCTTTCATTCCCTCCTTCGTTTGTTCGTGCAAAATGATGCGCTCGGGTTTGGCCCACTTTTTTTTGCCTGAATACCATCGCTATTTGCATTGCATTTGTGACAAAAATAGCGATACCACTAATTTACATCACATTGCGACACAAATAGCGATGGTGCTAATTTGCGTCGGAAATGGCAGCCACTATACTCCTGCATCCTTGTAGTGCAATATCTTTCTCACTATCCTTTTGCACATTAGTGCACAAAACATGGATGGCAAAGACTACATCACACTCCATGAGATCCACTGTGATATGGTCCTCACATGAGATGGGTACAGCTCTAGCATAGAGTTTTTGCCCCACATGCACCGGAACTCAGTTAGTTACCTTTGCATGGCTCGATCCAGCATGTGGACTATACAAAAAAACTATCAAAATCCACCTAAGAGCAGAGTTTGGGATGGAGCAAAATGAGAAGGTTTACCTCATCACAAAATGATCCCAATATGCTAGAGCTAGGATCTACCATGGAAATTAAGCTCTCTAGACTCAAGGTCATGCAAAACCTCATGTAAATCTGGTCACCTATAGGCATGTAGCATGTGGAGCTAATCCATACGGTGAATGTGGGAGTAGTAGCCATGGCACGGCGAAAGAGAGAACGGAGGAGAGCATAGGTATAGAGAAGTAGAGAATGAAAGTAGAAATGAGTTTGGAGATCTAACTTTTATGTATCAAGGGTTTTAAATAAAGATTCTTATAATATTTTTAATCCTAAAGTTTAAAATTAAAACCTTAACCATAGATGCTTTATTTCAATAATTGAAAGTAACCATCCAAATTACTCAAATAGACAAATGTTTCATTACAAATACTCAAATATAAGATTTTTTTAAGAAAAAAAATATAAAATCCCTTCAAACACAACAACTAGAAATCTAAATATTTTCAACACTTATTTTCATTCCTTCCAACAACAAAGCAAGTGCTAAAAAAAGGAATAGAAGAGATGAGCTGCAATATATCATTATGCAAATAGAATATTCCAAAAGTTACAAAACTCCAGCCTGTAATCTAATTGTGAT
The DNA here is from genome assembly GCF_053477565.2 of Lygodium microphyllum. NCBI lineage: Eukaryota > Viridiplantae > Streptophyta > Polypodiopsida > Schizaeales > Lygodiaceae > Lygodium > Lygodium microphyllum. The sequence goes on from NC_141143.1 coordinate 82,681,080, forward strand.
TTTAGCTTGCGTGATTGATCAATTACAACATATATACTCACATACTTTGATCACAGTGTAAACCAAAAGTATCAAAATTAAAAGTACATAGAAGTTTAGAAAAAGTCTGTATTCACTCTTTATAAAAAATTTACAAGGATTCCACTATCTTAAGGATATGTGGAGAAGGACATTCCTTACATGTCAGGGATTGTTCCCTACAAGTCCAGACCTTTATATTATCTAACGTGAAATAGAAGTTACACAAGGGCTTATTTGACATTAATTGGATATCTTGTCTCAAAAAAGAAATAGGCCAATGACTCTCCATACTGATTACAAAAGGATTATGACCATTCCACACGATAACCATGTCTATGAGGGCTATATGTGTCTCATCTCATGTATCTTGATCCAAGCTGATCCACTTCCCTTGCAAAAGTTGCGAACTACTATATCGAAAGAGAATGCATAGAGTTTGTCTAAAATGTGGCATGTTAAAGTGACTAACACAACAATTCATCTAAGCAATACCTATATCAATTAAATCAATGCATACAATTCAATAATAAAGATTTACCTAAATGTAAGATGTGATTGGTTGACCCTACACTCAATCATCTCATCAAAATGTATTCTTTTGACCTACAATGACTTGCCCAATAGCTAACTCATCAATTCCTCAGATGGACACTTGCATTGATAAGTAGTTCTCCTTTTCTTCAGAAGCTCACATGAACCAAACAAATGTGCAAACAATGAAAATGGAAGAGACCAACTAAGATGCACATATTTGGAGCCTATGGTAGATTTCATAGGACTATTGATATTCGATTTTATCTTCAACTTATATACTTCTGACAACTACAAGCTACTTATAATTAACCATTCACAACTAGATAATGGCGATAATGGGACATGCTGCAATCTCTGACTTTCTACTACATACAATGAATTATAAAGAATGGTATTTTAAGTTGCAAGTTGACTTGCATGGTTATTATCATAGATCAAAGAACTTATGTCTTCATGCCAAATATGTATCTTGCCGCTCAAAAATTCCACATTCTTCCATTCATGTAAAGTTGATGGATATAGAGCTATCAGTAAAACACATTTGAATTAGAACACTGCAACAATTATATAAAACAACTTTGATGCAAAAGAATAAACCATGATAAAATTTAGAAACTTACTATTTTTTTAATATTTTACAATGTAGTTCACATCGTGCACACAGATTTTTTAATGCATATAAATATGTTGGATCAACACTTCTATTACTATCCTTGTCCGACTAACACTTTTCTGAACTCTAAAATGTTAGAAATGCGGGATCTAGAGCATGGCAGAGGCGGAAGCTATGGAGGATGGAAGATGAAGATACTACTCATGTTGACATTGACAAAGAAGACAACTGTTACACAAGTGAATTAGGTTTCAAGATTGAGACTTGAACTCATAAACACAATCTTGTGTAGGACTGACAATGACACAGAGACTGGACAGAAAGAGACAAGTACTATTGCATTATCATCATATGAAAGTGATAGTCAAGTACATCATTATATAGGATTGCTTGGTAGCACATTTCATCAGTGTGCCTATGGGATCTGTCTCTCTTCCTAGAATGAACTGCATCTTCCTAGCCTAGTTGTTCCATACAAAGGGGCATACATAGGGTGTGATTGGCAGATTCTCAACACCCCTCCTCAATCACAACCTGAAAGTACAAAGTGTGTAGAGGCTTTAGTGAGAGCAGCACCTGCAAAGTGTGGGCATACCACAAACATGGCAAAACACCAGAGGCTGTCGCAGAAAAGGCTAAGTGTGGGTACCATAAACATAGTGGACATCCAGAGGCTGTAACAGGGGCCTCACAAAGTGTACAGAGGCTATAGTACAAGGCTACATGAGGAGTTTACAAAGCTTATGAAAGGAACATTAAGGTAGGTACAATGCTTTTAAAACAGAAAATGAGAGACAAGGACCTATAGGCCCTTGTGGTCTTTTTTAGCATATGATTTCTCTTTGTCAGTATGGAAAATCTTCTTGTCTTTCATCTTTGGTTCTTCAGCTTTGAATGATGTGGTCTTTTGGTCTTCATGGCTGATCTTCTTATTGTCCTTCTTCCTTTGCTCTTTGATCTTATGGTCTTCTTGGTCAGGTTCCCCATGGACTTTGCTTGCAGCTTTAGTCTTCATGTCCATGTCTTTGTCCCCCTCAAGCAAAGACATCTCATTCTTCATGATGGCCAAGGTAACTGGAGTGTCTTCAAAAACTTTAGATGGAATCATTGATTGCACTTTAGTATAAGCAACTCCATGTCTCTCTGCAAGTAGATCACAAAAATCTTCTATGTAGTGTAGATAAGTCATGTTACTTTTCATAAAGTGTATCCACATATAAATCTTCTTGGTTATCATAGATATGACCAAGAATCTGCTTTAAATCTGTGAGTAAGTGGCAACCAAATTGATCTTCAATGTGTCAAAAAACACAAGTGACGATAGTGTTAAATCAACACTCTTAAATATCAAGGGATACTAGAGTTGAAGATGGTGATTCTTGATGTCGATCCTTTGCTTGATAAACCCGTTGTTTGAGTCCCCTCCTTCCTGGTAAAATCTTGCTGGGAACTTCAGTAACACAATGGATCAGAGTGACAGAGGCTTGGGTTGAGTGTCAGGAGAGAGAAAATGAAGAATTTTTGAGTTTGAAGGATTTTGGCTATGGTGGATTTTAGGGTTTCTGAGACAAGGGCCTAGTTTTTCTAACATTGCAGGAGCTATGGTGGACCATTTTCAAAACTTTTTTTATGGAAATGTAGCTTATGTGATGCTCTACCAAAGCCCTAATGTCCTCATCCAGATCGCGGCCTGTACTACATGCGCAGAGACAAATTCCGTGAACAGGCGCAGTTCTTATAGATTTCCGCGATTTCCGCAATGTTGGGGTCAGGGCGCAGCAATGTGATCGATTTTCATGCCAGTTTGAAGCGGCTTGAGTAGAAGAATGATTCCTTAGAAGGAAGCAAGAGGAGATATGCTTTGTGTTGGGAGATCAAGGGACTCCAATCAAGGTATGTCCTGCAGGTCACAGATTTGGGCTATGGCAGTGATTGACAGTTTAAGCAATGATGAGCTATGGAGTGGCCAATGTCAAGCTCTTAAGTGATAGAAAGAAGCCTTGGGAGTCAAGGAATAAATGTCTAGAAGAGAGCAGGTTTAGATATGACCTATCGAGAGAGATCTAGGAGCTTCAAGTTGACAAGGTGCTGCTGGCTATGGCTGCCATGGAAGCTTCAGTGAGGATAGAGGTAAGAAATGGAACCATGAGCTAGACTTGAGCTGACTTGAGGTTAAGAGGGACTGAGAGAGCAGATAAGGGAGTTATGCCATGCCCGAGTGGGCTCTGATACCATGTTAGAAATGCGGGATCTAGAGCATGGCAGAGGCGGAAGCTATGGAGGATGGAAGATGAAGATACTACTCATGTTGACATTGACAAAGAAGACAACTGTTACACAAGTGAATTAGGTTTCAAGATTGAGACTTGAACTCATAAACACAATCTTGTGTAGGACTGACAATGACACAGAGACTTGACAGAAAGAGACAAGTACTATTGCATTATCATCATATTAAAGTGATAGTCAAGTACATCATTATATAGGATTGCTTGGTAGCACATTTCATCACTGTGCCTATGGGATCTGTCTCTCTTCCTAGAAGGAACTACATCTTCCTAGCGTAGTTGTTCCATACAAAGGGGCATACATAGGGTGTGATTGACAGATTCTCAACATAAAATTCTACATTTCCAATGTTTGATGGGATTTGCAACATCCTTACACTTGACCTTGAAACTTCATTGAGTACTTGGATACATCAAAATCCAATCCAACTTATAGTATTTATCACAAATCCAATTACCGCTACTATCTTTCCTATTGAAGACCTCCATTGCAAGTATGTTACTGGTGTTTTTCCTTCGTAAAGACATCTACATTAACCAAATACAAACGCTACCTATCAGCAATTTTTTATGTGTTTTTATTATTACATATAAGTGAGTTTGTCCATATATAGAATCATTAGTACAATAATATTTTCATGCAGAAGCATCCCTTTGTCATTTCACATATACATTTCTAATATTATGCAAGGCTATGAGACTACAACATTGATGCTATCTCATGTTATTCCATGGTTTTAGAATCTAAATAAAATTATCCTAACAAGTTCAAAAAATAATAAAATCTTTTTTTATTTATAGCATTTTATGGACTTCTAAATATAAAAGTTATTAACGTTGCAAACTTAATGTTCAAATCTATATTAGATATTTCTTCCCATTGATCCTAACTAGATGCCAATAATAATAATTCATAAAAAAATACTTACAACTGAAACAAAATTTTATATTCAATCACTGTAGAGAGCAATATGGTTGAGAAACTTTGTAGCCCTCAATCCCAAGGCTGTTAAAAAAGAAGTCAATTTCTAGACAATAGGTGTATCTCACTGAGATGGAGGGTTACGATATAATAGCAAAATGTAATTTAACTCAAAATATGTATAATTTGTAAATTTATTTTTTTAATGCAATGATATTTAACCATCAAACAGTTTTTAAAAAATGACATTTTACCTATAATTCTTTTCACAAAGAAGCCCAAAGATGTTGAACAAGAAGTTGAGTTATTACAAGATCGTTGTTTCTTCACTATCAGATTCTTGGAGTACAAAAACAAAAGAAATCTCATGTCAAATCATACATATAACTTATATAGGCATTGTCCAAGTGAGTTGAAATTTTACCATGGAGTAATAGAAAAAAATGGCAATATACATGTTGCTCTCTTTACAGGATGTTGAAGAAGTTGAGCTTTAAAAGAATCATCATTCTTCACTATGGGGGATTCTTGGAGTACAAAAGCAAAGGAAAGCTCAGTATACATATAACTCACATAGATTTTGTCCAAAATAGACAGAATTTAAGTATGTAGCAATAAAGAAACAAGAGAACATACCTGTAACCTTGTTTACAGAGAAACCCAAAGATGTTGAAGAAGAAGTTGAGTATTTGAAATATCATTGTTCTTGACTATGAGAGACTCGTAGAGTACCAAAACAAAAGAAAGTTCATGTTAGAGTATGTCAGAGCATCCAAGTCCTATTGTTTTCAATAGACTTTGTGATCTAAGCCTACTAGTGCACGCTTTTCATATCTCTTGCTTCACATATTAAGATTGTTTACTGGAACATATATTGACATTATAATGTCTTCATTACCTTGATCTTGAATTGATGAAGATTTGTGTGGGTTTCCTCCCTTTGACACTCCAATTCCCATTGTTTTCCTTGATCAGGAGCATCTGAGTAAGTTCCAAGATAAGCACAATGAGGGGATGGGTTTGAGGGTTGCAATTAACCCTTTACGTAATAGTGCTTTGAGTGTTCATGACTTCTAGCATTATGATGCCCTTTTGCATGAACTCTTTACTCTTGCATGCCTTGATTTCAAGGGTCAACAAGTCACAACCTCTCTCCTCTAGCAGATGATGGTACATTGTGCCAAATGATAGGGTTTGAAAAGGTTGGGTTTACTTGAGCATTTTGGAATATATTTTGTTTGTAAAGTAAGTTAACAATGGGTCTATAAGAAGCCCCTAGTGAATGCACCAATCTCCCTTGCTCATGGTGATATGGCAAGCCACTTTGTGATATGATGGACATGAGTTTTGTTCCAAATTAAGGGACATTGACTAAGTGAGAGCTTACATGAGTCCTCATGATTTGAAAAGGAAAGTGGTAGCCCCTCCCTAAAGAAGAGAAAGGAAAGTGACACAAGTATTTCATAGAGTTCCAATTCTTGGAAGGAATATTCTTTTGAAGGGATGTTTCCCTTCATGCAATGGCAAGAAAAAGAAGACTAGCTAGAACCTAGAAGTTTCTCATTATGTTGTTGTAGTTTTATAGAATTCTCAGTAGCTCCGTGTCCCATCAAGACCTAAATTTGATGGGATGCCCAATAATCATATGACAGCTAAGTTTATTAAAATACATTTCACTTACTCGGATCAAGTCTATAAATATTAGAAATTAAAGTATATTATTCATAATGTTAGTGAAAAATGAGACGCATCATCTTCAGCGCAGCATGTCATTTGACTGATGCAAAAATTTATTCCTTGTTTTGACTCGCAAAAATGCCAAGAAAATGAAAAATAGCCATCAAATTTAGTATTTATATCCCATCTGTCTTCTTTTTCATTATCGTTACTCAAAAGTGAATCTTCTGTCCTTTAAAATTTCATAAACGAGCCTTATGTATTCGGCTCCTCCTACAGTAACTGCTATGGCGTTGCGGCCTTGTTTACATTTACATATCTATTACCTCTGATAATACGCGCGCCACTTTAATGAAAGTCGGTCTTCTTATTGTGACATGTGAAAGCTAAGGTAACATGGGCCTATAAGTAGAGGTACGCACGTTTATATAACAGCCTGCAGGGGTTAGAGTTGATGGGGCTTTGTCAAATGGTGGGCTAATCACCCAAAGAGATCAAGGACTGTACTTAGTACGAAACAGGTATCCTGATAACATATGCATGATAACTATGACACCATAAGCATGGAGTTCTCGATTGCTTTATGCATTAATTTGAGCCTGCTTGGTTTAACAAGTTTCAGTGTTATGGATGCAGCATCGACCGTGACATACATCAAAGGTGGTACAATGGCTGCTCTTTTGCGTTTTTTCGCTCCGAGTATGGTGCTACTGATGGCGATGGTATGCGCTTGCCTTCTTTCAGGTCGGCCAGGATTAGCCGCTATGGCCATGCCCGGAGCCCTGTCCAGCGTGCCGGTGAATGGCGAAGTGGAGGCGCTGGCCCGTTATGCGGTCCACCAATATAATGTGGTGCATCTTGAAATGCAGAAAGAGCTGGTAATGAGCTGGCGCGTTCGTTCATTTGTTCAATATACATACGGACGCGCAACGGACTGCTTCACCATACAACACTGGCCTTGATTATAATGCTATGTATCTTTGTTGGTCATCTGCTAATACGACAAATTTCGATAATTTTGCGCAGAAGTATAGAAACGGGCCTGCTCTTCTTGGATTGTTGAAGGTTGTGTCAGCAACGAAGCAAGTTGTGGAGGGCGTCATGTATATTCTGTATCTAGAAGCTGCGCCTGTCCAAGGCTCTAACTTGTTAGGGTGGCCACGCGTGTACGAGGCCAAGGTGTTGCAGCACCCGGCCGGCGATATTGTGTCACTCTCTTTGGAAGGCTTTGCACCAGTAACAGTGGCCGATGATCATGTCGAGGGCGTCCATGGTCATTATGGGCGCCGCTCCGGGATATCTGCACCAGCGCCCATGCACGATGATGACCGTCCTCGCATGTCGATGTGGTCATGACGTAGAAGTAACAAGGTACGTCCTCGGCCTGCGCTTAACTAACTTATTATACTACATCAGTTCACGGCACCTTGACTGTTGATATCGTTTCTTGTTCGCACAGTCATGCTGGAGAAAAGAGAGAGAGAGAGAGAGAGAGGGGCCAAGATTCCTCAAAACCATGCGTGAAAAAAGCCTTGTACCGTAAAGTGTAACCCCACTTTCAAATTTTGGATAATTCCCTTCCAATTTTGAGTTTGAAGGTGGGAAAAATGATAAATATCCATGGTATTTCAGTGTTAAAATATTAAACTTATCTTTACTTTTCATAAAAAAGCCTTTGGATTTCCTTAGATAGAGATATTTTCTCAAGCATTGCTACTCAATCAAACTAAGGATGAGTACTGGATTCCATCTACAAACTAATGGAGAGATAGAGAGACTGAACTACGTTCTAGAGGTTATGATTAGAATGTATGTGAATGAAAAACGAAAAAATTGGAGTTCATATCTATCATTAATTGAATTTACATGCAATAATTCATCAATTAAAATAACTCCATTTGAAGCAATCTATGTCGAATAGGATTGATAACATAGTTGCTATCGGACGGATCTCAAGGCATTCTTAGTCTTAGTCCTTTTGATCGTTGTTTGTGTTAACTACGCACTAGAAATTCGAGATTGAATTTTCTCTAGGATAGGTTACTTACCATGTGATCTTTCAAGCGTGCAAGCTCAACATACTTTCATTGTGGTAAAATACTTATCTATTATTTTCTAAAAAAAGAAAGTCGACAATACCTTGGAACCTTTTATGTTGTTCATGCTACGTATGGATTTGTCGCATAGCATCTAGATGCACTTTGGAAACTCCACCTTTCGAATACGTGAAATGAAATTTATCCTTTTCGAAGATCTATTTTCGTGTAGCATAGTATGGGCCCTAATGTACTTCATGCAGGAATTAAAACAAGCATTCATTAATTTGGAAATACATTACTTATGACCGATACCGCCGCTGGATGGACAGTGATGTCCTCAACCGAGGCTTCGTTGCTTGTTGTGGGGTTTCCATACGTGCACGTCATTTTCCGCTTGGGGGCCATCTTAGATCTCTGTGAGTTGCACAAGACTTCTGCACCTTGTGCTCAATTAGTGGGGCCGTTTGCAAGTGGTGGATAATCTCGCAAGATAGGTATAGGCCCGCAGCCACGGGGGAAAGAGATGCATGTGACCATCTTCTTCAGAGAATCTCTCTCCCTCTCTCTCTTTCCCTCTTCTTCTTCTTTCTCTCTCTCTCTCCCTCGTCTTCTTCTTCTTCTCTCTCTTCTCACCTCTCTTCCTTCTCTCCCTCTCCCTCCGATGCCACGGACACTCCCATGGAATGTCACGGGGTTTGTCACCTAGAGTTTTGGGAGCCCACCTCACAGCGCAACGTTCGCGGTTGAACCCAGTAGGATCGACCTGCAACTTGGGTCTCTAGTGGTCAAGGTCTTTTGATAGCGTTCTAGCATCGGTTCCTGGACATCTTACTTTACACAGAGATATCCAAGTTGCCAAAACAGATCCATGCTACACTTGGTTCAAAGAGAATATGAAACAAGAGGAATGCACCACTCAACCTCTTTTCTCATAGGGCATAGTCCCATTCTAGTCCCCTAAAACGACATGAGCCCGGGTCTAACTTAACAATACCTAAAGGTCGAATGACTGCAAAACCTTGTGAGAAGCCTCTCAGTTCTTTTGGACCACCTTACCCTAGGATAGACCCATTAGGGGTTCTGCCCACCTACTTTCCTCAATAGGCATTCTTTAGTTATCTAATTAGGCCATATCACATTTATGTGAAACACTTAAAATCAGCTTCTTTAATTCAGGCTTTTAGAAAACATGGTTCATTCATGTAATTTACAACACTGACATGAATACAGAGATTGCATGTGCCATCCTGGATCTATATCAATTAGCCAACCTCCATTCTCATACAAGTTGTTTGCCATAACAGTGATTTCAGAACCATGATCCAAGAAAGCTATGCAAGGCGTCTCTCTTTCTCCCACTTTAACAATTGTCTTTGTTGTGGTACGAGCCCAATGCGTTCATGAATAATGACTCCTTGGAAAAAATTAGCATGTTCTTCTTCATGTACTTGTTGATGGACATCCCCATTATACATAGCCTTCTTTCTATGCTTAGTGCTATCCATAAGACCAATTTTAGCCATAAGCTTATTGTCTACACTCCCATTTAACCCATTTTCAACATTAACATACTCCAAATTAACATTACATGCATCATATCACAAGGAACTTTTAATCATTTCCTACATATGAAAAAAAGGAAACTCCCTATCAATTCCCTAACCAAAAATACACATTAGTAGGGAAAGTAAATACTAGGGAAAATGGAACATTTCCTAGCTAGAGAAACTAGGAAATTCCCTACATAGGAAAAATCCCCTACGTAGGGAAATTTTTCTACATAGGAAGATTCCCTACATAGGAAAAATCCTCTATGTAGGGAGTTTTCCCTATGGAGATTCCATATGCAATTCCCTAGTTTCTCTAACTAGGAAATGTTCCATTTTTCCTATTATTTACTTTCCCTATATATGTATAATATTAACTAGGAAATTGATAGAAAATTCTCTTTTTTTTTTCTTTCCTATGTGGGAAAATTTTTCCTATGTTTCCCTACATAGGAAGATTTCCCTACATGTGGTAGATTTCCTATATAGGAAATTTCTTATATGATTCTATTTTTTCTCTAGCTTGAAAATATTGCATTTTCCTTAGTTTGCATATTCATACTTATATAAATTTCTAAGTAAAAAATTATATTAAAAAATTAAACTAGAAAATATTATAGAGATTATTTAGTTAATTTCAAATAGGACATAATACATATCTAATAGATTAGGTTAGAATTTTTCACTATATATGTTTTTTTCCTATATCAAGAAAAAGTTCTTAAATAGATAATATATTCCTATATAGGATTTTTTTCCTATGCCACGAAAAAGCTTGTATATATGTAATTTTATTAACCTACTAACCATCATGAAGCAAGAGCAAGAGCAAGAGCACAAAAGTCAAGGAGAGTTGAGGTAATAAGCAAAAGTGAGCATGAGCAAGCACCAATCAAGCAAGTAGTCAACGTTGGTAAGTTGGTGCCACGTGGTGTTCGCTATCCACATTCTTGACAAGAAATGCAGTGGGAGACATATTCCCTACTACCTTCGCTGTAAAAAATGGGAGGGTGAATCTCCATGACACCTTTGCACCTATAGCTCGATGGCTACCATTAGAGTCATTCTTGCCTTAGCTAGCCATAGTAGTTGGCCGGTCTATTAGTTTGATGTGAAGTGTGCTTTTTTTAATGGAGATTTGCAAGAGGAGATCTATGTTGAGCAACCTCTTGGCTTTTCATCATCTAGTGGCAAGGTTTACATATTGAAGAAGATTCTTTACGGCCTCAAATAGACTCCACGTGCGTGGAATGAGAAGATAGACTTGTTTCTCCAAGGGAAGTTAGGATATTGGTATTCCTCTTGCAATCCCCAATTGTATGTCCACACCTTAGCTAGAGGGCACGCATTGTTTATGCTTTATATAGTTGATTGTTGAGAGAGAGAGAGAGAGTACGAGAGAGATACACAAGACATGCTCCCAAAGAATGATTCATATTGATGTAGAGTTAGTATATATAGGTGAGACCCAAGTCAAGTGAGAGATGATATATATAGTTGTAACATCCCCACTCAAACAAAGGTCTCTGGCTGCGAGTGAAAAAACCCTTATATGATAATATAAGGATCCTTTATATGACAATATCATCACTATTTTTTCTAACAAGGATGATATCCACTTTGACAAAGCATGTATATCTCTTATTGAATATTCTCAACGTCATGAGCATCATTTGGAAAAATCTGATGTTGTTTTGGTCACTCGCGAACAAAGGGATTTTCGATGCTGCTTTTGTTGCTCTGATACCATGTTGAGAGAGAGAGAGAGTACAAGAGACATAAGAACATTTCTTTTGTTTTTGAGTTCAAGTTGATCCTCCCAAATAATGATTCATATTGATGTAGAGTTAGTATATATAGGTGATACCAGTGAGAATGGTTACAAGAGTAGGAAACACCTGTTTTACAGCTTCTAGGAAAATAAGAATAGCATCTTCTTCATGTATTGGAGCTTGTACAGAGGCAAGCTGTGCCATAAGTCCCTTCATGTGAGAGATGAATTTTCCCAAATCTTCTCCTGATTGATATTCCAAGCTAAAGAATTCAATTTTAAGGAAGATTTTAGTATTTTTACCAGTGGCTCCATAAATCTTTTCAAGCTCATCCCATTTTTCTTTAGCAGTATTTAGTTAATCAACATGATGAATCAGGGATTCATCTAAGTGTAACATTATGATTGCTTGAGCACGTTCGTCATCCTCTATATCAACCAGATTTGCAAAGTTTACAACTCTACTGCCTTGAATGAAAGGCCAATACCCTCTCTCCATCATTTTGTATTTTATAAGTACCTACCATGGGTGGAAATCTTTGCCATCAAACTTTCGAATTTGAGGACCGACATCAGCATATGTTGTGGTCATTGGGAAGGTCTTACCACTTGTTAGGACAAGGGCAGTGTCTAGTCCCTTACAATTTTTCCACTGAATGCGAAAACAAATCAGAAAATTTGAAATCAAAGTTGCAATGAAGAGAAAGGCTAAAAATCATATAAATGTAATACTTCAAAGTATGATAGTGGTGGTCCTTTCTTATGTGTAAACTTCGTCCGAGGTTTAATAGTCTTTCTAGGTTTTAATGAAGTAAACCTAGACTGGACTTCAGGCTCCTCCTTGTGGTATGGCTTAGTGGATGAAGCTTGTGTTGGACAAGGTTGGTCTGTGATCTCAATGCTTATTGCTGATGATTCCGAGGAGAGTACAATGACACTCATCCTTTTGATTTCGTTGACTAGTGTACTTGAAACAAAGTCACTCAAGGTATACAATACACTTCTAGTGTATGATGGTCTATGTGTTTATAATTGTACACATAACCTTACAACAATATACGAAGAGAAATAACACTCACTAGATTTTATTATATACCCAGCAAGTAAATGATTAGTAGATGACTAATGATTAATATTTAGAAACACTAATGTCAAGCTTAGTGAAATGCTTGAATGAAACCTAGTTGGAAGTCGGCTTCCCGATGCACTTAGTGATGTCCATTGAGCATGCGCAAGAGCTTTTAGATTTGGAATAAGCTTCAGAGAATATGCTTCAGTGATTAGAATCATTGTTAATGAAGCTCAGAGTGAAAAAAGTGAAAAATGGCAAGCTTAGAGCTTGCTGGCTATGGCAGCCACAAGATACACAGTTAGGGTTTGGCAGAGATCTCTCTCTGTGGGAGGAATTTCTAGAAGCCCTCTTGTGGGAAGATGGCCCACTAGGGGGGCTATGAAAGCCCTATGGTTGTCAAGGAGATTGTGCCGACTGTTGCCCACGCCATGCTGAAGACGCCACGCTGTTAGAATTTGCGCTGTTTCTGAGATTTAGACAATGCTACCTAGGATGCCAACTAATCTCGAGGTTTATTGTGCCATGCTAATTCTCCCTGGGATAGGCAAGAAGTCCCTAGAAGAGATCAGAGGGAGATATGGCCTCCTTTGTCCTCTCCAACTCCTCCAATGGAGGTAGGTTGTAGGCAGCTATGGAGGAAAGAAGGATAAGATGAAAGAGATGATAGCTCATGTGCACTTAGTGATAGCTGAGGCTGAGGGAAGCTGAGGAGGTCAGAGATGGCTCTGATACCATGTTAGAAACCAAAGTTGCAGCATTGGAATGTGTGCACAAGATGGAGAAGAGAGCTCAAAGTATAAGAACAAAATCTTCCTTACTAAGTTACTTAGAGTACAACTTGGGTACACTCTCCCACACATGATAGTGACCCATAGGCTGTTTATATAGCCTCTAGCAAGCTAGGGTTAGGTTGCCTCTAGGGCTATTCACACTCATCTGCCCTTATACTCCCTTGCTTATAGTGGGTTCCTATGCATATCTTCTAACTAAATAATTGTTCAACCACAACAATAGTGGCCTTAAAGAGTTCCCCAATGGCAACTCATCAACAACAATGGAGCCCTACCAATGGAACCGACAACCCCCAGTCTCAACACGAGCTTTAAACCAACAAGGAAGAAATATAAAGAAGCAAGATTCAACTTGTTGGAATCTAAGATGGCCACCTAGGATATTAGACCAAAGACTATGGAGTTTTGTCCTAGTTTAAACCCAAGGAGGTTTCCCACTCAAAGTTACAGAGAAGGATGACAATCATATGGTGGTGAGAGATCATAAGTGGACTATTATACATGTGGAGAAAAGGGACATATCTCACCAAACTACCCAAACCCTAGAAGGTCCATGGAATAAAAGCCATTATGCAGTAGATGCAAAGGAGAAGGCCATTGTGAAAAGGACTATCCAAGTGCGGCTCATGTAAAAGCTACCCCTAATACCCAATAGAAGACCCAAGAAATCCCCTGCAATTTGGATGAGTTAGAAGTTGCCGCAATAAAGCATGCCAAGAAGAGAGAAACTACAATTTCAAAATAGAACATTTCCTCTATCAAAATGGTGAATTTCAATCTTCCTAAAGAGAAATAGAAGAATACAAAACAGAATGGTAGAGTACAAAGTTGTCAAACAATACATAAGGCTGTGGATACAATTACAAAGAGAGGACTAGAAGTCCAAGATATAGAGGAGATAGAAGTACCTCCTTTTGTAGAAGTCAAATGTTCCCAGTTCTAGAGGAAAAAGGAAAGATAAAAGTGGGGGTTTCCCTAATGCCTAGCTAATTAGTGAAGCCGATGGACCTTATCAACGAATATGACTTGGTTAAAGACCTTGACACCTTCAAACCAAACCTAACATTCTAACAACTATTAATGTTCTCTCCCAATTTCCAAAAGAAATTCAAAAGAATATTGAACAAAAGACATGGCCAAAGGACTACTCTCTCAACTACAATCAAGTCGAAAAAAGCCCCAGAGCTTGTAAAAGTAGGGGATGTGGCCAATGCCTTCTTGGAACTTGGTACCTGAAAGACTAGCATGTGGATTAAAGGATGTTTTATAGTAGACACATTGATATATGGAAGCTCATCAGTGAATATTATGATGGATACGACAATGAAGGATCTAGGCTTGCAAGGTATGCAACCTATGTAGTGGCTTATCAAATTAGCTAACCAAAGTAGAATTAAACATTTGGGCATTCTCCCATTGTGAAGAAAACCCTCCTAGGAAAAGATTATTGGCTAATCTATCTAGTGGTAAAACCGAATTCCTATGGGACCTCATACCCTCTGTTGCTGGGAAGACCATGGATTTTTGAAGCAAAGGCACGAATGGATTGGTTCAAAGGGACCCTAACCCTAGGCGGGGGATCCAACAAAGTGGTATTGAAGTTGTATAGCTTGCAAAATGTTAATGGATCCACTTCCATTGAAGTCTTAAAAGAGTCTTCCAACAAAGTAATAGATGGCACATCAAGATATGAAGAAGCTATCAAACAAATCTTTTCCAAGAAAACAAAGGCACAATCCCTGACAGTAGACATTGTAAGTCAACTCCGGAAAGAAGCCAAGTCTTTATCAATGGGTCAACGCCTCTTTCATAAAACCAAAAATAATTTATAAATCACCTCTAACACCATATTGGGGAATATGGGAATTTCCCATAAGTTTGGGACACATGGTCAAATCTTTGGATTTGTCATAACTTGAGCAATATAACTCCAAATCAAGCACTCTATAGCTCAATAGATTCCATTTTTCAAGTGCTTTCCAACATAGGTCACATCATATGGTTTTGAGAAACTTATGGGCATGTTATCTAGGTGCCACCGTTTTAGTATTCAAAAAAATTTGGGATTGGGAGATTCCCAAACTCACTAATATTGTGTTCTTTGATAGTGAGTTTGAGGTCTAATGACATTTTTAGTGCAAACTAACTGGCCCTCTTGGCCTAAAGAAATCAATCAAACTAGCTCACATAGATCCCTCCTTGGAAGAAGGCAAATATATGTAAATACGCTCTTTTCCAAGGGGAAAAATAGGGCTCTCAGCCCTAAACTAAATGCATCAAGTTGTGACCCATACCTCTTGCATATATAGCAAGAGGCATACGCATAACATGTCGTCTCACCAACCTATGGGTCCAAGATAATAGTGGTACATGGGTCTTGGCAACTCTTCACATTACCCATATCAACCATCACCTGCCATATAACACATGGTCTTGTAACATTCCCCAGAAACAACCAGGTCCTGTCTCATTATCAAGAGCAACATCCAAACTAGGACCATAGTTGAAGAAGAGGTCCTCTTCATAAGCAAAATTGGCTAGTGAATCCGCAAACTAATTCCAAGAATGTGGAAAAAGCTGAAGAGATACGCTCTCAAATTCATCAAGTAGGGTTATAGCAGTTCGATGATACATACAAAGGATAGGATTATGGATTGTATATGTCTCATTGAGCTAACAACTGCCAAATACCACCTTTCTTGGCAATATTCAGTCCCATAATCAAGGCTTTATACTTCGCCATGTTGTTAATGAATCCTACCCCGAGATAAGTAGCTGATTTCATTAAGACTCTACATCGAGGATATTGGATAACTACTCCAACACTTCCTTTTTTATTAGGACCCCTGGATACCCCATTAAAATATAATGTGTATGTCCACAATGGTTTTACTAAGCCAGCCATCCAACCATCCAAAACTCCCCTATTCGTAATTATGATAGTCAAAATTCAACATATTGAGAGGATGAACTGATGGCTCCATCCCACCTTCATCATTAAAGACTACAGGGACACTCGTAAAAATTTGCAAACAGTGATGATAAAAGACCTTAATCTCCCAAACGAATGTCCTCTTGTCTTACTCAGTTACTTTATAGCCTTTACTCCACCATATGAACTTTTCGTGATGATATCACTACTCTAAGTATGAGTGCTCCAAATAAGGGATCAGTCGACCTATCAACCTCTATCGTTGTTTCCTTGCGAATGTCTGATCAATCGCGCATAGACCTATAAGGCACTTATTTCATTAGCACAGTCAAAAATAGTAAGGTTTAATCTTATTAAGATTAACCTTATTCTTAAACTCCACACCCTCAAGATCTGCCAGTAATGTTGTGGATTTATTCTTTCCGATCCTGACAATCCTATAAGGACCATCCCATTTGGGCTCCAGCTTTCGTAAAAATAATTCTCTACATGCATCATAGTACAACACTAGCTGTCCTTTCTTAAAAGTGTATTTCTTTGCTTTTAGTTCATGGAGCTGCTTCATCCGATGCTTTGTCACCTCTTCATGTAGCAAGCTCTACAATCTAATCTCATGGAGGTGTGCGAGGGTCATAAAGCACTCTAAGAGGGCATCCCCATCACCCAAAGAATGATTGATTGCGAATCTTATCATCGGCAGCTTGATCTCTAGAGGTAGGATGCACTCCTCTCCTCATACTGACTTGAATGGAGTGTGACCAATAGCTCATTTGAATGTCGTATTGTATGCCCCCATTGCCACTCACAAATTTTTGTCCCAATCTCATTTCTTTTCTGATATTACCTTAGAGAGAATGCCCACAGGCTGCTTGTTGGTACTCTCAATGTGGCCATTGGCCTGTGGATTATAGGGGGTTGTTTTATTATGCTTGATGTGCTAAGCCTCAATCAAGCCTTTTATCACTTTTTTCAGAAAATGTGTTCCCTGACCTAACACTATTTCTTTTGGCGGACCAAATTGACATACTATTTGCTCTAATAGAAAATTGTTGGTTTCCTTTGCATTGTCTTTCTATATTGCACGTGGTTCCGACCACTTAGTAAAATAATCAATCGCAAGGATAATATATCTTTTCTGTGTAGTGGAAGATGGATTAATAGGGCCCACAAAGTCAATCCCCCACTTCTCGAACGGAAGGATCGCCATAATAGGATTAAGTGGTCGCTTGCTATTCTCTCGGCTATCATGTTGTTGGCAGATGTCGCATCTTTTAACGTACTCAAACGCGTCCTGGAAGATCGCCATAATAGGATTAAGTGCTCGCTTGCTATTCTCTTGGCTATCATGTCGTTGGTAGATGTCGCATCTTTTAACGTACTCAAACGCATCCTGGAAGATGGCCAGCCACCAATATCCCGCCTTCAAGGCTTTTTACGCACTTAGCCGCCCACTGAAATGACCTTTGCAAGTAGAGTCATGGCACTCTTCTAAGATGAAAGGGACCTTGTGTCAGGCATTACGCATCGGTGGTAGATATCATCTACCCCTTGCCAATACAACGTGCATGCGATTGTTCTGAATTTTAAAGCCTGCTGCTTGATCTTTCGCTTTTCTGACTTCGATAGACCAGTTCCACTCTCTCTCGTCGACAAATAACGTGTTTTCACTGCATACTAGGAGGGAATAGATGACGTGTCAATCTTGAACAATGAGTCCCAATCACTACCTTCAACCTATGCTTCGTTTGGCTCCCCAAAGTCCACAAGGCACTCTACAATACCTTGCAACCTAAGTTCCTTGCTCTTAACCTCATAGTCTAACTCCTGTAAAGTGATTAACCACTTTGCCAATCAGACGGGCAGTTGTACCTTATTCATCAATAGTTGTAGCCCTTCTGCCTTCATATAAAGGACAACCTTCTCATAATGGATGTAGTGCATGAAATTTTTAGTCGTAAAGACCATCACAAGGCACAACTTTTCCATATAAGTATAATTAATTCCGGATATACCCAGCTTTCGACTAGCAAAAGCAATCGAGTGATACCACTTCTTTTCCCACATCTGCGCTAAATGGCAACTAATGCTATGCATGGTAGATGCTAAAAAGATATAAAAAACTTTGTCCCTCTTCAGTGTTTTCAACATAGGTAATCTTGGGAGTTCCTGCTTTACATCCTCGAAAGCCACCTTACAAGGGTCACTCCACATAAACAAGCAATTGAAGGATAACAAATTTTTCAATGGCAATGTTCTTTCTACCAAAGCATTTATGAACCGTCGATAATATCCAATTGATGATAGAAAGTTGTGCACTTATTTGGGGGTGCATGGCGAACTCATGGTGACTATAGCTTTGATTTTTTTAGGATCCGTTGCAATCCCTACCAAGTTAACTACATGGCCCAGCAGGAGTCCATAAGGTATACCAAAAACGCACTTCCTCGGATTGAGAGCTATGCAAAATTGTCTGCGTCACTCAAAACATTTTTGTAAAATAATCAACTGGCTTTCTCTTACGGTGGCTACCTCTAGATCATCAATAAATACCTTTAGTTCCTTAGGGGAAATGTCACTAAAGGTTTTTTTTAGCAGTTTGTTGCCAAGAATCAGGTGCATTGCATAGACCAAATGCCATCACATGATACGCAAAGGTCCCAAAGACTATTATAAACGTCGTTTTGAGCTTATCCTCTTCTGCAATTGCCATATAATTATAGCATGCAAAATAGTACACGAATGAATATAACTAGCTACTTGCCAATTGATCTAGAATTTGGTCGATAAAGGGTAGTGGGTAATAATCCTTAATTGTTTTCTTATTCAACTCTCGAAAGTCCACACACAGCCGGATGTGATTATTTTTCTTCTTCTTGATAATAACTGGTGAACACCATTCAGTGTGTTGCAGAGGGAGGATCAAACCCGCTTTTTGTAATTTTTGTAACTCCTCGAACACCCATCCCACAACTCAAATGGCATACGCCTAACTTTCAGTCGCACAGGACGGCTTCTCTCCTTCAACGGAATTGTATGGACAACGAGACTGGGAAGAATGCCCCTAAGTTCGTCATAACTCCAAGTGAAAATATTGTGGAACTCTTGGATCAGAGTGACATAATCCTCCAATTCCTCTACAGTAAGCATGGACCCTAGCTTTATTGGTTGCTCATCATCTGGCGTACCAAGGTCTAGCTCGATAACATTGGCATCCCTTATTCTATCTCGAGCTTCTAATGGCTCATTCAATGTTACTTGATAGATGTCTTCTGTGGTCGATCCCTCTTTGGATTCCTCAGTTGACAACGTCTCACTTGCTGACACATCTTCCATTGTCTCTAACTCTCTAGAAGATAGGGGAGCTCCCTCACTTTGAGGTGATTTAGGATATGCATTGACTACCACACATCTAGCACCTCTACCAAATATCAGTCTACCAGCGGGTATATCTACTTAACAGTCTGCTTGAAAAATCCAAGGCCGATCAAGCAATACTTGGTAACTTGGACGCCCTGCAAATCAGATTACCATAAAGTCCAACATGCATTCTATGCTGGCAAGGGTCACATGGACTTTAGTAATGCAGCCCTCCGGTTGTCTCGGACTATCATTAGACATTCTAAGGATTATGGAGGCATCTTTCTGAATTGCAAGACCCAACCTCTCCATCAATTCAGAACTCATAATATTAACCAAGGATCTTGTGTTGACGATAGCATTATCCACTAGAATGCCATCAATATAGGTTGCCACCCTTAGGCAGTGATTTTTGGCATGTTCAAACCAATCACCCCTTACCCGTGCTATTCCCAAGGGTTCTACGATATATTTCATACACAATATATTTTTAAATTATTTGCATACTCCTGGCGATAGCTTGATTAGCTACAAGAGATTCACGTCTGGTCTAACATGGCAAAGGGAGCTAGCCAAATCAAATTCGTGATAATTCACTAAAGCTCGCTTCTCGCACTAAACCGTCCGCTCTTTAGGATGCTGCACCGGCTTTATTGCCTCTTTTTTAACTCTCACCTTCTTTCTCGACACCTCTTTATCTCTCTCGGCATCAGCCTTACTCCTACGGGCTTCAGAGGTCCTGATCATCTACTCGTTAGTCCGTTGGCCATACAATTTGATCATCTACTCGTCAGTCCCTTGGCCACACAATTTTATTAGGCATTGGTTGCTGACCCACAGGAACGATGTTAGGGTTTGCTGCTTGGCCTCCCAAATTTGGAGGCATTTGACTAGCCATCGGCATAGTCACACTAGGCGGAGCTGGAAATAAAGGCACATTCAACGCTACATTCCCTCTCCCATTAGAGTTGGGCATCCCTATCCCTTAGCTTCCACTGCTATTGATCAATTGCAAGTTATTTCCCAATGCTAGACCCATGTTGGGATTGATTCGAGAAGCATAGGTTGCTTGTAGTGGGGATTCTATTTCTTGCACTCGTCTAATGACAGTGTCTATATCTGCCAAGGTGACACTACTCAGCTGCACCTGGATGTTAAAATCAAGGTTATGCAAGAAGTATTGTAACTAGGAAATAGGTGGGATAGGGATACATGCATCCAATTTATGGAAAACCTCTTTTATCTTCTTGGAATACACTCGTATATCTTCATGCGGTTCTTGGCATGTCAAATTCAACACGTGCAGCCAATATTGGCCACCCCTCCCAGGGGCGAACTCCCTTCGGAAGGCTTCATAAAATTATTCCACGGTGGTTACGGTTCCAACCTCAAGGCCGTGATACCATATAGTTTTCCTTCCCTTGAAGGTCATGTTAAAGAACATTATTACACTACAACAAAAAGGCTCCATAGACATGCTTGTAGACACAATATTTGAACTGTGTTAAAAAATGTCGGGCGCGTTTATTACTACGTCTACTGCTGTGTCTAAAATTTTGCGTCTAAAAGCGCGCTTATAGTGAGAGTTACATGCCCATATAGACACACATATAGACGCATGTATTGACGTGCTACATAAATATATAATCATATTTATAAAAAAGTAGATATATTCATATTATACGTCTATACGCGCGTGTAACTGTGCGTCTAAAAAAGCATTTACTCTACAAGTTTTTGACGAGAATAGACGCACATTTTTCCTGCAATTTAGACGCGCTGATAGATGCGCAAAATAGAGATATGAAAAAAAAAACCAGAGAGCCTCTGGTTTTTTTCCCCCCCATCAACATCAAATTGTATGCTTAGGGAAAACAGAGAAAGATTATTTCGAAGATTTTTGTACTGAAAACAAAACAATGTATGTAGAACACGAAATTTCATAAATATAGATGAAACGTTTTTACATGATGAGTTCTAGTGCTTGTGACCTCAAGCATGGTCATGATCGCAAGCACTAGCTGAAAGTAATACATATCAAAAATGAAAACTACAAGCCAAAGGGAGGCATGCATGCTTGGGGCTCCTCTACATCTCCTCAGAAGAGACATCATCGTTGCTACCACCACCGCTGCTTGTGCCGCTACCGCTGCCGCCACCGCTACAGCTACTCCCCCCCTTCGCAATCCTCAACTACATCAGGGTTTGACTACACAAAGGATTAAGGTATATAAGTACAATTACAAATAATAAATTAGAGTTACCTATACTTTTCATGTAAAAAATAAAACATACCTCTTCTGGTTGTGGAATTCTCATGGCATGATTATATTGCTTCTTTG
Source organism: Lygodium microphyllum (assembly GCF_053477565.2). Taxonomy (NCBI): domain Eukaryota; kingdom Viridiplantae; phylum Streptophyta; class Polypodiopsida; order Schizaeales; family Lygodiaceae; genus Lygodium; species Lygodium microphyllum. Next base: position 82,702,986 of record NC_141143.1, read on the forward strand.
GGATGAGTCCCTCCTCGTAGAAATGCTACCAAGTGGATGCCTGGTTATGACCTCGATGGTATCCTACCTCTCTAGGAATAGGCATCCTACCAACAATATGACACTACAAAACAATTTGAACATACAACATATTAGAACACACTACATAATGAATTGAAACAAATTTAAAAATTTAATTTAAAAAAAAAATCAAATAATACTTATAAATTCAGCCTCCCATGACTCCCTGCCACCCGATCCATAATGCGACGATCCCATGGTTGCCATCTGGATACGTCGCGCTTCTGTATGTTGGCGACTTGTCCTTTTCTCTACTGCTCTGTTCTTGGCCTCTTTCCACTCCCTGCGGTGGCAATTGGGTGGTTGGCCATATCCAGGGTACCCCTGCTCTTATCTCCGTAGTGACTCCTTGTTGGCGAGCATCATAAGGTGAGACCTCTTGTTATGAAGTGTGTCTCTCACCTTTGACCGTCCCCAATCATCTGAGAATCATGAATTCTCGAGATTAGGGTACCTTCTATGTACTGCCCGCAGCACCTCTTGCCACAAATAATTTTTTTGGTGCTTGAAGGGAATCATGCAATCTTTGTATGTGGCATGCACGACACTCCTCAAGTAGGCTATCACTTCCCTCTCCTCAAAGTTATGCAAGATACAACTAACATTAGTGATGACAAAGTAGTACATTTGTGGAGGCTCATCTCTCTCATTTTTCGGTGAGGGTGATCGAGAGCCACCTCCTAGGCAACCCCCACAAAGCCCTCAACCTCCTCGTCCTCCCGCATGACTCTCCCTCCTCCCTCGACGGGCACTACTCTCTACCTCACTCGATGCATGTGCTTCTGTAGATGCACGTGCTTCTGCCGATCCATGTACTTCAGCTGATCCCTATGCATCAGCTGATCTGTGTGTATGCATAGTGCGTGGAGCACCTGTTAGTAGAGGTGTACCAAGGTTTTGTGTGCCAAGGTTTGGTGTTTGTCGGTTGGTGTTTGTCGGCAATGCTAGGTAAAGATGTGATAGGTGTCCCAGACATGACACTGAAAACCTCCTCTACAGTGGAAGGGCGACCAAGATAATTGGTCATCTCCCCCATGAATTTCTCCTTGTTTGGAAAACCTCCACAAAAGCTACTAACACCACTAGAAAACTCACTAAGGTATTGTTCATGTGTTCCAACTCAGGATCAGTGCTGGAAGATCCAGGATTTCACATCTACACAAGAAAAATCATATTACCTTGTGCAGATAAAACATATTACATGCTATGTCTATATCTGCATCTCTGTGTGTGTCTGTCAACGCATCTATTTCCGCGTCTATACCTATGTCTACACTCTCATCTAGATGCGCTGACAGATGCGCACAGTCGGACCATATTTTTCAAACTTTTATAAAAAACGCGTAAAAAAACGTCCATAGATGACAGTCTATAGCATGTAAAGAGAGAGAGAGAAAGAGACAAACAGACAGAGAAAGCAAACAAGATTGAGAGAGAGAAGAAGAACTCACCTTCTTTGCTTGTTCCGACGGGTGGCGGCTAGGTTGCAAGCTCCTTGTCCTTCTTCTCCCTTTCCTTGGTAAGTTTCTTGAATCTTCTTCTCTTCCTTGCTATTTGGCTCTTGTTATTTACTCTTTGGCTCTTCCTTCATCCTGTCCTCTTTTTACTATTATTTCCTTCCCTCATGGTCTTCATGAAGTAATAGATAGACATGATTAGTGATGTCGAGCTCGAACTGCAAAAAACATGCAAAAAACGTAGGAAAGCACTGGTTTGAAAATAAAGCCACAAAATTTTTTAATTTTTTTAAATATTTGTGTGGTGCATCTGTAAGCGCGTGTAATTGCATATGTATATATGCAAATAAGACATATTACATGCGTTGATACATGCACAATTACAATTAAACTGATTAGATGCTAGCTTTTGGTTGTTTTTGGATCAACATGACATGACTTTCTTAGTCTTTCAATATCAAAATGTTTGCCTCCATGTTGTAAGTATCAATGTATTTAGGGGATATGACATATATACCAAATGAAATCACATATATCCTTATGATTCAGGTGTAATTATGACGTCATCTTCTACTAGTATGGGACATGCTGAGTCAACAAACAGTACATCCTCCAGTGAGGATGAGACATTGCATCTTCACAATCGAGACACTTGGCTACAACAGAAAATCAAATGTATGTGTGATCGTTATCGAGGATGTTTTTTTCGAGCACGTCGAATCACAATGTCATACCTCAACATGTACGGAGAGTGGGATGATGGGACCTGAAATGGGCCAGCACTGGCTATAGCACTAGCCGGACCTCATGCTCATGATATACAATCACCCTCACGGCCTCGCGGACCAGGAGCGTCTATCAAATACTAAAGGACAAACTATCCTAAAGCTTAATTCATGTGTTTATAGTTTATAGTCCAACATTTTCCTAAAACTCCTCAGAGGGAGATCCCTTATACATTGGCAATGCCACGATCACACACACATAGGAGGCACTCCATCGACTAATAGTCGAAGCCCCATTGCAGCTCTCTTGCATCGCAGGGATTGGCCCTTTGATGTGTTGCTAAACATATAACACAAACGAGCACAAACTCCTCTCTCTTATATTTTTCGTATTTCCAGGAGGTATAGCATGCTTCCTCACTTCACAGTCCCTTAGGAAACCGACCCTCTACCCTACGGCAAGGGATAACCTCACACTCTCAATCGTGGATCAAAGTCCTAAGAAAACAATTGCTATGCAGTCCATGAGATTTTCCTTCAATACCATGAACCATGCATAGTGCATAATGTGAATGGTTTAGTGCACAAACAATAGAAAATCAACATTGTGCGTCGTGCGAAACCAATCTTTTCATGATTTCCATGCTAACATTTATGTATTGAAACGAGGAGAGACACTGAGCCTTACGCTCATGCTGCCCTTTCCTTTATTTTAAAACAACATCCTATAGCCATGATGCAACATATAAATCAGATTTAAGATTGTACTTTGACGCTCAAACTTCCCTCTCACCCTACCGTTTAATGTTTTGCAATCGTTGATAGGTGTAAGAGTCGTTTTATGTGTATTTCTTTATAGAAAAAGCAATAAATACAGACAAAACATAGAAATGAGGGTAAACCGAGGCTAACCTCGTGCTCTACCTTCATTATACATTGCACAAACACTTATGTGATTTCTTGGAATTTTTCTTTTATCGTTTCTTAATTTTCTCTCATTTAAAACCCATTTTCCACCATTTTTTGGTATTGTTCCTCTATTTTTTTCAATAAAAAATGACTAGAAATCAATATTTATTATGGGTTGTGGCCCTTAGGTTCTTTACAGCAAAATTTTAGGTTTTTTTGATGTTATATCTCATGTTTCCCCTTTATTTTGCAAAAAAAATCCCATTTTGCCTCTTAAACGCGTGTTTTACGAGTTTTATACCATTAATTTCAGTCATAGCACTTATGATTTTCTGATTTTCTAAGCATAAACTTATCAAACTCATAGAAAACAACAACATAATGAATAATCACCCCATGGGAACAATATTTCATCAACCAAATAGTATAAAAACTCATTTTTTCTTCAAAAAAATTAAATTACCGCTTAGGCTTTGTGTCTCGGGATCTCGGTTTTCTATGGGACTGCATGTCAGCCCTCATTCAATGTGCAACATCTTCAAGAACAGCACTCTTCATGTCTTTATCCACCCGGAAGCAATCCGGTCTCATCCGGACAAGCTTTCCTCCACCATTCTTCATTGTCTTCTTCCACACAAGAACAGCCCCTTAAGGGAGAGAGAGGGAGGACAGAGAAAGACTAGAATCAGAGATTTCCAACCAGGCCACTATTTGAGGAGCGAGAGGCGGCGATACGATTAGCAAGGAGAATGTAGGCAAGCCCCATGCTCAATTGGGTAGGGTGTATTAAGCCTGGCATCTCCATCTCCAAGGATGGAGCGAAAAAAACGGTGCATCCTGATGGCGCCCTCCTCCACGGTTTTTCCTTTTTGATGTTGCCCACGATTTGCATGTTTCATAAAATGCTACATGTCCCCCCCAAAGGTCATGACCACTTGACCAAAATTTGGTCCACCTTTTCAAATCTTGCCTATTTGTTGGCCATTTCCCCGGCCGTCCAGAGCTCTGGAAAATCCTCGGCATCCAGCTTGACATCCTGCATTGGCCGGTAACTTCCCCGACTTGCACAGGCATATGGAAAAATTACTAAAAATCTGCAAGTGTCGCACGGGCGTCTTCTTGCTCAATCACTTTATATTCCGCTCTCATGGGACCAAGAAAAAGACCCAATAATTTGTATTGCTTTATTTGCACAAATATTATTGGTCTATGTTGCGTCTTCACCATTAAACAAAACCTCCTTTTTTTTATTGAGTAAGATGTGGTACCACATCCTCAAATGGTCCCTCTAGGGCAGCGAGAGGTTGCGAAGCGTCGACGCGAGGAGGCAGAGTCCTCAAGAAGAGTAGAGACTGATGACGATGATCACGGCCCTCTTCAAATGCCCCATCAAGTTTTGGAGGAAGAGATTTTGGACAACATGGTGCACGATTTATTTTCCCATGAGGTTCAAGGGGAGGGCGCCACTAGAGAGACAGATGACCCGCTACAGATAGCGTCGAAAAATCCATTGTGCGAAGTTTGCACCTACTCCCTTCTACGTGCATCTCTCGAGATACTAAACTTACAAACCAATTATGGATAGAGTAATCCTAGCTTGAATGCATTATTGAAGTATGTATCATTTGATATTAATTCATAAATGCTTCTAGACAATATTCGTGGTTTGTTAACTCTGTTTGCACAATATATGCAGGTTTTTGTCACAAATACTTCCAAATGGAAATAAATTACCAACTAGAAGGGAGCAAGCAAGGTTTTTCTTAACATCTCTTGGAGGTCTCAATTATGTTGAAATCCATGCATGTGTCAATGATTGCATCTTGTTTCGTGGGGATCATGCATCTGCACGATAGTGTCATACTTGTGGTGAACCAAGATACAACCAGGAGATGAAATCAATGGATGTGCCTTGTAAGGTTTTGCGACATTTTCCTATTATTCCATGTATTCAACTTATGTTTAAGTGTGAATCTATTGCGAGACTCATGTCATGGCATGCTAGTCACAATTCAAGTGATGGAAAGTGGAGAATACCTTCAGACACACCAGCTTGGCAACACCTAGACAATTTGTGGCCTACTTTCAAAGAAGAGCCTAGAAATTTGAGATTTGGTCTAGGATTAGATGGAATAAATCCATTTGGCATCAAAAGCAACTCATATAGTGTATGGCGAGTGGTATTGGTGTACTATAATATCCCTTTGTCCATGGCAATAAAAAAAGGACATGTAATGTTGTCCCTTTTGATTCCTAGAAAACACAAAGTAAAAAACATGGACGTTTACTTAGAGCTTTTGATTGAGCAGCTAGAAATGCTATGGAGAGGTATTGAGGTGCAAGATGTGAGTGCATCATTGTCCTCTAGAGATTTCACTTTAAAGGGCATGTTGTTGTGGACCATGCATGACTTTCTAGGCTATGGAGAGTGTTCAGGTAGTTGTATACTCTATTTTATTCATTCTTACCCTTAATCAAATATATGTCATCATTAACCCACTTATTTTTACATGTTTAACTACATCAGGATATCATGCATATCCAATTTGCGGTCCCTCTCTGGTTTCTTCTAGACTGACACGCTTGAAGAAGGTTATCTATGACAATCATCATCATTTTCTTCCTATTGACCACTCCAAATATGCACCCCCCACTAATGGAAGAACTCCACAATCTCTGACCATTCAAGATCGGAAGGAAACTTGGACACACGCCAATGATCATCCTCCACTCGACATGAGTCGGTAACTAGTTTACTTCTTTTGTTTGTCTTTAAAGTACACTCCATTATGAGAAAAAGAAATAATATATTGTTTGTGCCTTAGATTCTCTATATTTCTTCGTCTCCCATATTGGATTGAACTCAAGATCAATCACCTATTGGACCCCATGCATATATTCAAGAATGTTGCCTCTACATTATGGGATCACTTAATCGGGGCTCGTGATTCTGTCAATGTAAGGGAGAATTTACGTAGCATTGGACATATGAGACGAGCTTGGCCACGCATCGGACCCAGAGGAAATATCGAGTTACCACGTGCACCTTGGATGTTGTCAAAGACCGAAGAAAAGATGGTGAAGTAGCAGATATGTAGCTTTTGAACTCCCATAGGATATATGAGATGCCTCAAGGGAGCCTTCATAAAGAAAAAGAAAAGAGGTGTGGAGCAACTATCCGGTTTAAAGTCTCACGATTGGCACAAAATGATTCAGGAAAGGATCTTCATAGCCATAAATATATTAATTAGTGGAGCAACTATATAGACTAATTAACAATGTATGAATATTTACATACAGTTCATCCTTCCTACTAGCATATCCCATTGTGTTTCGAAAGATATGCGTGATATCATTTACAAGATGGGTGAGCTCACGAGGTATGTATACTTTATACTTATTTTTTAGTTTATATATTATGTACATCACATAGTAAACCTGCTTGAATTTATGGACAAAACTAATCATCGTTCTCAATTGCATGTTGGTAGATTTGTGAGTTTGAAGGAAATCGATCCAAATACGTTGCAAGAGGCTCGAGTATTGTCCATTGAGGTGGTTTGTTTGGTGGAGGAAACTTTTCCTCGCTCCATTTTGACTACTCAAGTACACTTACTTGTACATTTGATTGATGAGATCGCAATTTGTGGGGTGGTTCATGCAAGGTGGATTTTTTTTCTAGAGCGCTTTATGAAAACCCTAAAAGATTTTGTAAGGCAAATTGCACGGCCCGAGGGAAGCATGGCTGAGGGTTGGTTGGTGCAATCATCCCTTGTACAAATCTCTGAATATCTTACTAAAGTGGACTCCTCCTTACCATGACTATGGAAAGATGATGAAGATTTGAGGATGACCTCTATAATACCTCAAGGAAAAGGAAGGAGAAAAGTGACAATGAAAGAGGAACTTCGTAAGTTAAATGTATTTTGTGTGCTTAACAGCGAAGTAATGAGCAAATGGGTGATACTATATAAAGAAACAAGGGCAAGAAGAGTAAGCAAAAGGCAAGCATTTCGTGCTAGACATGGACATAATGTCCCATATCTAGAACATTTAAGTGCGCTTCCACGTCATATTGATATAGATTGGCTACATGAAGAAATGGAGAATATGGAAAAAGAGGAGGCGATGGATATATCACAAGAGGAGTGGGAATGCGCACGATGTTGCTTATCAAAGGTGAGACATACTTATAATTAAATTATCTTTAGCTATATATGATATAATAATTTCACATGTTTCATCTTTAACTAAATCATTAATATGATCTCAACAATGTACTACTAGCGCACATTGTTCAATGCTATTTGGTGTGAAGGCAAACATTTTCGAACTCAACATATAGATGATAAGAGAAATACCCAGGATTGTGGTATCCATGCAAACTTCTAGGATACCAATGGTACCATGGAAGGTTATTGTGGCTTGATCCAAGATATTTTGAAGCTTGGCCATTTTTTATATATGTACTAGAGGCCATTTTTTATATATGTACTAGATGTGAAGTGGTTTAAAGAAGTAGTAACAACGGGTGAGCATTGCACAATTAGACGTCATCCAAGTGGTTCTGTAGTGATTGACTCTACAAAATTTAACCAAGGCAAGAATGACACATTCGTACTACCTCAACAATGTGAGAAGGCATATTAGAAGCTATTTATTTTTATATATATTACTTCTTGATACATTCTCAAAAGACAATAAATATCTAAGTTTCTTACTTTTTGTTTTTTAAATGCAAGTTGTGTATCACCCAATGGTAAACAATAACCGATGGTGGCACGTCATCCCCATATCTAATCGTTCAAAACCAATATATGGCAATGCTACCAACATAGAGATAGTTGATGACAATCCAACAATCAATGATGATGCACATGATGATGCCATGATCGATGATATACATGATGCAGTACAAGATGATCCCCGTGAGGATGTCCAAGGAAGCGCAAAAGAGGATAACAATATGGTTGCGGATGATGATGAAGAAATTGAGCTTAGCAATACATCTGACAGTGGGATAGACTTATTTGTTTCATTGCTTATTGGTAACATAGACCTAGAGGTAGATAGTCTAGCAAGGGCTGATCTCATTGAAGATGAGATTGATCATTCATTGTAGCATATATAATTAGCTTTGAATGATTGGATGTATATTTGTAATACTCAGAAAGAAGTAAAGTTGGTAATGTATTGAAACAAATACTAGCTATTAAGATGTTTGGTCATATTTAGGGACTTGATGAGAAATGAAAAATATGTGTGTTTATTTTCGCATCTATAGGCGCGTTTATAAACGCGGGTATATAGACACGTTCTGTATACTAGCGTGAATAGACGCGCTGATACACACGCTGATAAACACGCCCGCTATTTCACGTGTACAGTGCGCATCTATAGGGCCTTTCTCTTGTAGTGAATTAGATACCCTTCCTCTTGGATGCGGGAGTTAAACATCAGCTTTTGGAACTCCCTTATATGAAGCTCTGCATCCTCCTCCACTAACCCATTAAAAATGGATAGGGGAAAACCTAAGTCTAGCAAATCCACTGTTCACACAAGGATTGTGATAGGTTGTGCCATGGCAATGATCAGATTTGCTAATGGGATCGAGACATGATGCCAGGAGGCATATTTCACAGTGGATTCCGTGCCACGATGGATTAGTGGATTCCGTGCCACGGTGGATTCCGTGAGGTTTTACGGTGGATTCCGTAAACTTTGGTGACTGGGGCTCATGGACAAAGTGGATTCTTTGTGCGAGAAGTTGATGGGGATGCCTGTCCTTTTCAGGTGTTTCATTAATTTAGTGTGTACATGGGTGGTTCCATAGCGGGTGATTCTGCAAAATGCATATTAAATTAATAAACGTTTATGAGTTTAGAGTGCGCACTCGTAATAAATTAAGGTTAGGATTTATTTCTAACCAGTTGATTTATTTATGTAGCTGAAGACTGCTAGGTATTTACTTTTGTCGATTTAATTGTATTATTTTACTAACGATTGTGAATGCTTCAGTTGATGTGTAGAGATAGCAGCAGTGGCGGAGGAAAGCATTGGAGGATAGCGAGTATTCGATTTATGGATTATATTTTGATGGGTGCATACCTTAGGCATGACGCCTATATTTTGTCATGCCTATTTATTGAGGCGTTGGATATTTATTATTATTTTGTATGTGCATGGGCGCATGATTATGTTATTTCTACTTGGACATTGTATTAGGCATGCAAGACTCTTTGGGCACGGTCCATTAGCTTTATTCCTATTTTGTGTTAAAGCAAACTCAAAAGCTAAAAGCTTGCTATGTTGTAATTTGGGCTATTATTTGAGCTTGAAGATGATTAATACATAAAATACATGCTTCGTGGAGCGCCCACACAAGTCATAGGGGGAGATTGCACCCAATTGGTCTCTTGCTCTTCATGTTCATGCTTTTTACCTTGTAATTTGTGCAAAAAGTAGAGTTTTGTTGTTCTTGGGGACCTTCCGGCGTTCACTACGCGAGCGTACAGCATCCAATCTGTGCACCAGTGGTATTAGAGCGAAGCTGTGATCAAGAGCTTGCAATCGCTACCCATCTTGTGCGAAGGCGGAGCTCCTGGAACGATCGGGCTTTACGTCAATCTCGTCATGAACGATCGATACAAGCAGATTCCTGGCAATCAAGAACCCCTGTTTCCATCATCAAACTGCGAGGGACTGGTCTGTAGAGGTGGAGGACCACTCCTACATCTTCTTCATCAAGTCGTCGAGAACAGAGAGATAAGTCATAAACTCCATAACTCAATATCTTCAAGCTTTAAAAACTAAATCTTAAGAAGCTTAACTTAAGCTTTAAGAAGCTTAAAAACTTCAAAACATCATCGTGAGTTGTCAGAGGACCTTTGATTTTTGCGCCGCCTTTCAAAAACGGCCCCCCCTCCCCACGATTTTACGTTTTTTGTAAGTAAGCTTAAGCTTACTTACCAAAGCTCCAAGTTACTTAAGTCTTACAACTCAGCAAGTCTACAAAGTCCAGATTCAGCAAGTCTATCAAGTCAAAGTCCTGCAAGTTCCATAAAGCAACCAAGTTCTGCAAGTCTACAAACTCTCCAAGTCACATTAGTCTGGTACTTTGCAAGTCAGACAAGTCAACTGGAGTCAAAACTGGCTTCTGTCCAAAACTTATAGAAAGGCTGTTCCTGTGCAGAAACTCCGAACTGCAAAGTTTTTCATTGGAAGGTACTCTACGCATATGCAGGTTTGCTGAAGCATTTTCAGCATACGAAGAAGGATAAAACACAGATTTTTCGAAGATTGTAAAAGCCACATCCAAAAAAAAAACATAAGCCTTGTATTCCCGAACTTGAGCTACGCTCATCCTGCAAACTTGATTTTGAGAGTGAAAGGTCTTTTGAGTTTTGAAGGATAACGAAACCACATATGGATTATTTAATGGCTGAAGGCGACCTACCTGAACCTACGATGGAGCAAAAGCTGGATTTAATCATGATGCAATTGGATGAAGAACGACGGGCTAGGCAAGCATTGCAAGTTCAATTGGCAAATTTACAAAGATCGTCTACCGACAAAGAAGAACCTCAATCTGAAGACCTTATTCGACGTACCATTGACGCGACTCTCGAAGCTCAAACCATCCGTAAGGAATCAAATATAAGTAAAAGAAATTTCAAATTCCGTACTTTCAATGGCACTCGAGAGGGAAAATTTGTTCTTGCATTCATTAGTTAGTTTGACGACTACTTTCATGAGGAAACCTATGCAGAAAAAGATAAAATCAAGTGTGTCACTAATCATTTAGTGGATAGAGCATCTCTTTGGTGGACTGTGGTATGCAAGAGTATAGATTGTCCCGCTACTTGGAAGAATTTCAAGAAGAAGTTTATGCAGAATTTTCTTCCTCCACAATTTCATGAGAAAGCCATAAAGAAATGGGATCTTCTTCAGCAACGGGATCATGAACCTATTCCTCAGTATACATAGCATTTTTGGAATGCACTACTCCAGTTACGCATGCTTGAAGACGTACCTGAAGCGACACACAAGCGCAAGTATATGTCTGGACTCCTTGGGCATTACTATGCTGAAGTTAACATGTTCAAGCCTGCTACTCTTGAAGACGCCATTTCACTAGCTCACGACAGTGAAGACAAGCTGCGAGGTAGAGATAGACGTCCACAGCAATTCCAAGCCAATGGTAATTATGAATCTAAGCAATTCAACTCAAGCTTTAGAAGATTTAATCAAGGTCGTTTCACTTCATCATATTTCCGTAAGAATTGGGCAAAACCACTTGCATTACCATCCAATGTCAATCAAAACCCTAAGCCTATTCCACAGCCAAATCCTAATGTCCCTAGACTTCCTGCCATTGCAAACAATGTAACCAAAGCCAAACCTATAGTATGCTATAAATGCCACCAGCCTGGACATCTAGCAGCAAATTGCCACTCGAAGAAGCCACCTGCCCATATCAACTACCTTGGAGCAATGGAAGATGAAGAACATGAAGATATAGATGATTTCACGGAAGATGAGGACGACATTACTACTCCTTCGGATACTTTACCAGGTATGCCAACTCCACATTCTTTATTGACTATGAAATGTTTAGTGCATGGAAAGGAAAATATTATTTTGCATGATGATGGTAGCACTCATGATTTTATTTCAGCAAAGCTAGTAAAAGAATTGAAGTTACAGACTATACCTATGCATTATCACATCAAAGCAGCATTCTTAGGCACTAGGTATAATGGTATAGAAGAAGTGCATAACTTAGAGATTCAAATTGGTCAATACACTGAAAGAAGAAATTTCCTAGTTGTTCCATTACAGTCGAGTGACATTATTTTAGGTATGCCTTGGCGTCATCAGCATAACCCAGATATAGATTATTCCACACATTCAATTAATATTCAATTTCAAGGAAAACATATTACATTGTATGGTATGCATGCATCTAATGTTTTTCCATTGCTTTCGCATACTCAAGCTAAACGTGCATTACGCAAGAGTAGTAAATCTTATCTCTTTTGGGTGAATGAACTGCAAGTAAAAGAAAATCATATGCATCCTAGGCATAAAGAATTTCTTACACATTTCAAGGATTGTTTTGCCGAAGACCTACCACCTGGTTTACCTCCTTCACGTCCAGAAGACCATAAAATAGATTTGATTCCTGGTACACAACCACCTTGCAAAGCACCATATAGGCATAACCAAATAGAGCAAAACGAAATTCAGAGTCAAGTTGAGGAATTACTAAATAGAGGATTGATTAGACCTAGTAGTTCTCCATTTGGTGCACCTGTTCTGTTAGTCAAGAAAAAGAATAATACCTATCGTATATGCATTGACTATTGAGCTTTAAATAAGATCACTGTAAAGAATAGGTATCCCATTCCTAGAGTTGATGACCTTATGGATAAACTGCAAGGATCTGCTATATTTAGTAAAATAGACCTTAAGTCTGGTTATCATCAGGTGAGACTAGATAACTCAGACATATTCAAGACTGCATTTAGGACACAGTTTGGTCATTATGAATTTTTAGTGATGTCATTTGGATTGACTAATGCACCTGCTACATTTAGTAGAATGATGAACCATATATTTTTAAAATATTAGTATTGTGTAATTATCTTCTTTGATGATATTTTGGTGTTTAGTCAAAATGAGAAAGAACATTATGAGCATTTTTCATTGGTTTTTCAATTACTAAAAGATAATCAACTGAATGCAAATCCTGAAAAGAGTGAATTCTTTAAAACAGAAATTGAGTATTTAGGTCATATTGTATCATCTGATGGAATTAAAGTAGACCCTAAGAAAATAGATGCAATATTAAATTGGCCTGTACCTAAAAACGTGCATGAGTTATGATCTTTCCTTGGTCTTGCTAGTTTCTATAGGAAGTTTGTACGTAATTTTTCATTACTTACTTTACCATTAAATAAACTTCTGAAGAAAGGTATTGTCTATCATTGGTCCGATAATCAACAAAAATCCTTTGACTTATTGAAACATGCATTAACCCTTGCCCTTGTCTTACAGTTGCCTGATTTTAATAGACCATTCTTTCTAGCAGTGATCGATGCTAGTGGATCATGAATAGGAGCCGTATTTATGCAGGATAATCATCCCATAGCCTATTCTAGTTGTAAGCTGAAACCCTCTGAACTGAAATATTCCACATATGACAAAGAATTATTAGCTGTTGTACTAGCATTAAGACACTGGAAACACTACTTAATGGGTTCAGAATTTATGATTAAGACCGATCAGCAAAGTATTAGACATTTACTTAGCCAACCCCAAATATTTGACCGACATATCAAATGGGCATATTTTATCCAGAGTTTTCATCCTATCATTCAATATCAACCTGGTAAAGAAAATGTAGTGGCTGATGCATTAAGTAGAAGACCTGCCATTCATAATATTTCTGTTATATTTTTTTATTCTTTGATTGCTATGAAAGATACTTATCATCAGTATATTACTTTTCATGCTGATTGGAATAAATTAGTTCAAAATAACTTGATTCCTATTGATTCATTATCTTATAACGATGGATTTATGTTTTATGAAAAGAGATTGTGTGTTACAATTTCATTCAGATCTTTTGTTTTGAATGAGATTCATTGTCCTCCATATCAAGGTCATAGAGGTATCATATCTACTTTACGTACATTAACTGAAGATTTTTATTGGCCGCATATGGACACTGATTTATTTTACTTTGTTTCTGAATGTTTGATTTGTCAAAGAGTTAAGAGACATCATGGTAAACAGTATGGATTACTTATGCCTTTGTCTATTCCATCTAGACCATGGGAACAAATTTCTATGGATTTTATTATTGGTTTACCTAATACTAAATCTAACCATGATATGATTTGGACAGTAGTAGATAGATTTAGTAAACAAGCATATTTCATTCCATGTAAGAAAACTTTAACAGCATCACAAGCAGCACAATCGTTTTTGAAAACTGTTTTTACTAACCATGGATTGCCAAAAGTTATTATTTCAGATCGTGATTCTAGATTTTGTAACAACTTTTGGATTACTCTGTTTGCTAACCTAGGCACAAAGATTGATTTCTCATCTGCATTTCATCCTAAAACTAATGGACAAACATAAGCCACTAAAAGCACTATTCTAGATCTTTTACGTGCTTATACTATTTCTAAACCTCAAACATGGGATACACATTTGCATTTATTACAGTTTGCATATAACAATACACCACACACATCTACAAAGAAAGCACCGTTTGAAGTGATTTATGGTTATAGATTATCTACACCTGTTGCATCTTTGTCAAATAGAATTCAGAGTGCTAATGATATTGCTAGTATGCATAATACTATTTTTGATGAGGTAAAAGACATGATTGCTAAAGCCTAGCAATCATATACCAAACAAGCCAATAAGAGAAGACAAGCAATGAATTTCAAAGTTGATGATTATGTTTGGCTGAGAATAGAAAAACGTAGACTACAAAGTGTAGATAGACACCCAATTGTCAAATTAGCCCCTAGATTCTATGGACCATTTAGGATCATTCATAAAATTAATGACAATGCATTCAAGTTAGAATTACCACCTCACTGGAAAATTCACAACACATTTCACATTAGTTTATTAAGACCATTTAAAGGCCAATTACCTGTACACCCTATTTATGAAAACCCACCTTTGTTAGAGGAAGAGACTGAAATACTTGAACCAGAAGCTATCATAGATACTGATTTTATGACCACTAGAACTAGCCATAGATATTCTAGATATCTAGTTAAATTTAAGAACCATCCTGTAGAGGAAGCACAATGGATGCACGCTAGAGACGTAAATGCTTTCCCCACTCTGTTAGCTCCACATTGAGCCAATAGCAATTGAGGTCAATTGCTATCCCACCCCGGGGGTATGATGCCAGGAGGCATATTTCACGGTGGATTCCGTGCCACGGTGGATCGGTGGATTCTGTGCCACGATGGATTCCGTGAGGTTTTACGGTGGATTCTGTGAACTTTGATGACCGGGGCTCATACACAATGTGGATTCTTTGTGCGAGAAGTTGATGGGGATGCTTGTCCTTTTCGGGCATTTTGTTAATTTAGTGTGTACATGGGTGATTCCATAGCAGGTGATTCCGCAAAATGCATATTAAATTAATAAACGTTGATGAGTTTAGAGTGTGCACTCGTAATAAATTAAGGTTAGGATTTATTTCTAACCAATTGATTTATTTATGTAGCTGAAGACTACTAGGTATTCACTTTTGTCGGTTTAATTGTATTATTTTACTAACGATTGTGAATGCTTCAGTTGATGTGTAGAGATAGCAGCAGTGGCGGAGGAAAGCATTGGAGAATAGCGAGTATTCGATTTATGGATTATATTTTGATGGGCGCATACCTTAGGCATGACGCCTATATTTTGTCACGCCTATTTATTGAGGCGTTGGATATTTATTATTATTTTGTATGCTCGCTTTATTCTTATTTTGTGTTAAAGCAAACTCAAAAGCTAAAAGCTTGCTATTTTGTAATTTGGGCTATTATTTGAGCTTGAAGATGATTAATACATAAAATACATGCTTTGTGGAGTGCTCACACAAGGCATGGGGAAAAATTGCACCCAATTGGTCTCTTGCTCTTGACGTTCATGCTTTTTACCTTGTAATTTGTGCAAAAAGTAGAGTTCTATTGTTCTTGGGGACCTTCCGGCATTCACAACGGGAGCGTATAGCAACCGATGTGCACACCAAGACATGCAAAGCTATCACACCACTCGAAGTGGGTAGATTAATTGGGAGGGGGGAAGTACTAGAACTTCCACCTCCTGACGGTTTGATTAAGGCTCAGAATACTAAGACCCCACCCTTGAATAGGTTCATGACTACTCTTTTTAGGAGAATAATGCCTATTGATTTCAGCCCTCCATCTAGCCCTCTCGGCTCTCTCTTGTTTTTGGAGTTTGGCTTGACAAATCTCTTCAAAGCACATCAACTAACAAGTAGGTCCCAAGAGAACTTAGATTTGGAAACCACCACTTTGAGGCGGCTCCTGGTAGATGCACCATTGATGGGACCAAAAATGGGCAAAAAATGGGCTAGCACTGGCTATGGCACTAGTCGAACCTCATGCATACAACAGACACCTCCACCACCACCCAGCCTCACGAGCCAGGAGCCTCTATAATAACTAAATGCACACTAGATACATCTAATATTTCATTTGTATCTAAATAAGACTCCAACATCACCTTCCACAAAACCCCTCAAAGGGGTATCCCACACATATTGGCAATAAGTGCCACGTATCACAAACATAAGAGGCATCCCATTGGCTGATTGTCGTGATCCCAGTACAACTCTCCTACATCTTGGGGATTGGCCCCCTCGATGCGCTGCTTTCACATATAAACACATTCACACAAGACTCCTCTCTTTGTCAGCGAGATCCAGGAGATACCATGTTTCCTCACTAATAATCTCCCCCAAGAAACGAACAGCTAACCTATGGCAAGGGGAATGTCAACCTCTCAAGCAAGGGTCAACTATAATTTAAACAATTGCTATGCATTTCCAGGAGTTGATACCACATGTATGATCAATGCAATAGTGGATGTCTCATCGTGCACAAATTAATGGATGCTAGCAGTTGTGTATGCCACAACTCTCTAGAACCATTAATATTTTATTGGACATACCTTCTAAAAATCTATTTTGCTAATAAATATTTATATAGAGACTGTGCGCACGCTTTATAAGAAATAGCAGCGCGTCTAATACAATAATCCAATAATTGCTAAATAAATTCTTGAGGAAATAATCTTTAAAATGCTTGCGCATGGCACGCCTTTCCAATTCACCTTGCTCTACACATCAGCTGCCAAAAATTTAGAAAATCATATTAGATTAATAACCAACCGAATAATTTCTGCTAGCCACATAAATCAATTAATTTGAAATTCTATATGATAATTAATTCACGAAGACGTTAATACTTGTGTGGATAAAATGGTATCACCCACATTCACACTTACATCGATGCTCGGAAAGGATAAGCATCCCCATCGACCTTCTGTCTAAGAAAATTCTTAGGAACGTGCCCCGCATTGACGAAGAACCATTTAAGGTGCTCATCCCGCAAATGTACTCACAAAGGAGAACCATTTAAGGCACTCATCCCTTTGTGTAGGTGCCACTTGGCAACATATTCTGCATTTGCCACATTGTCAAGCTTGCTATGCATGACATACAAAACTTGTGATGTATACGGGGGATAAGGGGAAAGTTCCTAAGAACTTTTTGAGGGATGGTCTACCCTTGTAAGTCTTGTCAATACTTATAAGCACCACACTTTGGACATGTCTCCATAGTCTCCTATTCTCCTCAAAACATCACACAATTATTGACACATACATGGATGTTGTCGTAGTCCATGCCAAGCTTTCGTAAAATATTTCCCAGATCATCACAAGACTCATGCATTGTATTTGCAAGTGGTAATATATGATACTTTAGCAACCTGAAAAGAAATCATAAAATACCTTGAAAAAACACAATTGTTTTTTATGATGGTGCCGAAAAGAGATCAATTAAGCGTACATAGAAGGTACCTGAACAACTCGGTCACACTCACATTACTTCACTCATATTTTTCTTGCACACTCAGGAGTGCAAGGAGCATCTTCAAACGAGATACTTCGCACCCATCACATAATGGTATGATCATTGCCTCCATCTCAAACTCCAAGATTGTAAGAAAGTATGAAAGTCTGCTTGTCTGCTTTGGTATTGATGGTATAGATTGGGTAGTGCCTTCCAAGTGGTGGATTGGCTCATGTACTCCATCCATTGCATGCCCATAAACTCTTCTAACTGGCCACAATAGGTGCACTCCTCCTTGGGATGAGACATCACCTTCCGAAAATAAATTTTATGGCCACATCCAATGTTTTTGTATATGATATTCAATTAGTTTGTGAATATAATGCATGATTGATATACAGTTTTCTTACCGTTTGCTCAAAATCTGAGATCACCTAATTAATGATATCTAATTGAAATTCGTTGAAGTGTCGTATGTGCTCTATAGACAATCGACATTTTTGTCTAATTGCCAGCTTGCATTGAGAGCAGGGACACTGGACATGTTGATTAAGACACGCCTCACGATCTTGAACATCACGGCCTTCATCGTTTTCCATTTGGTCTACATTATGACAAACAATTTGTTTTTATTATCATTCTTTTTTTCTTTCCTAAATTGTTTGATAAGGAATTTCTTCTCTTTTTTAACGTCAACTAAAGTCTTGGTTTTCTCCCCCTTTCTCTGTTTCTCCCCCTTTCTTTGCACATTTTTTTGGGCTCTTTATTTTATGTTCTCTCCCATTTTCTCTTTCATGTTTTATTTGTCTTTCATGTTTATTCTCTCTTCCTCATCCTTTCTTCTTTTTCCTCTCTTATTTTCTATCTTTCTTTCTCTCTCTCTCTTTCTTTGTTGCCCCTCTCTTTGTTTCTCTCCACCCACCTATCGATGGGTCTACAATATGTAAAGTCCAATATGCTATGCATGGGAGCAAGGTACTAACTACCTTACATTGGAGTGTTCCATGTCCTGTGGTATTGCACTAGACCTCGCCACCTTTTTTCCTTTGTATGTGACTCCATATGCAAAGAGTAGGAGGAGGTAGTACAAAGCATGCCAAGAAAACCATCCATTCACCTCCAAGTCCAATCTCTATTCTTCTTTACAGGCTTAGAGACATAGGCCTTCCATGCCTTCCCAAAGTGTCGAATGCACCCAAGGTGCACCTTTAACAAAACCTCTCTCTCTCTCTCTCTCTCTGTACTACTACTACTACTACTACTACTACTACTACTACTACTACTACTACTACTACTTGCCTTTCCAAAGCATCAAACATACCCAAGGTGTACCTTAAACAAAACCTCTCTCTCTCTCTCTCTCTCTCTACTACTACTACTACTACTACTACAAATAAGAAAATAAGAAATAAAATAACAAGATCTTACCCTCTCTTTGTTTTTCATTTATTCATTCTCCTCTCTCTCTCCCTCTCACTCTATTTCTCTCTTTCTTTATTATATTTTATTTTTGTTCTCTCTCTCTCTTTCTCTCTCATTCTTTCTTCATTTTTCTCTCTTCTTATCCCTCTCTCATTTCATTTCTTTCTCGCACAATGCAACTCACTCTTAACAAAAAAAAAACTAAAGAAAAGGATAAAGAACAAGTACAAACAAAGAGGGAGCAATGCACTCACCGCAAAGGCTTAAGGATGGATTCTTCGTCTCCTCTTCGTGACAACGACTCCTCTTCACAAACGGTGGCAGTAGTGGTGAGTAGCTCTCCTTCTCTGTCTTTCTCTTCCTCTCTCTCTCCCTCCTACATGCACGATGTAGTTTGATCTCTCTTTTTCTCTTCGTGATAAAATTCCATGCTCATGTTTCGGCCCGTTTCTTTTCATTTGAGTACGATCGCTATTTGTGTCACATTTAGTGATACCGCTAATATGCATCGCAACTGACCATCGCTATTCCCCTATATCCTTATAGCAAGCGTCGATGATATCTTTGCCATTGTGAGCATACAAAAGTAAATTAGGGATGCAATACTAGAGTATGACATCTTTGAGCAGGATTTTGAGCACTTATAGAAAAGTGGACATCACTCTTGCATCAGGGGTTGACCGATCCCAATAAAATTTGAGGATGTAGGACCTTATGCCCTCAAGGCCCTAGGGGTCAAGTTGCGCTAAAAACTAAGAAATTTACCATCTCCACGTCATCTATCTATTGTTATAATGGAGCATCCAGGTATGCTCCTCCAATTGCATCACCCTCATCTCTCTCCTAGAAAGGTATCGTATAGTTAGGTGGAGGACCAAAAGCTCACTTTTGGGGGACTTGAATCTACATCCTCAAATTTGAACGAGATTGGACCCTTGTAGGAGCCCTATGCATAGGCTCACGTTTGGGTGCTTGAATCTGCAACTTTGTTCCCCCACAAGTGAAGGCCCACTCCCCCAGTTGGGGAGGTAACATGGTATAACTATCGCTCTTGGGGTCTATTGTCAAAAAATTGTTCAAAAAGGGCAGTCCTTGTAGAGGATATGGAGTCTTGTACAAAGATTGATGCAAGTTCTCCTTCAGCATTTCTTCGAAATAACATTGGAGTTTCACTAAATGCGTAGCATCTGTGTTGTTTCTCCCATAATATCAAGAACTTGACCCCTTTCTAGATCCCATGATAGAATTTTTTTTCCATAGAACATGAGGAGCTTTCAATCTGACCCTTTTATATGTTAAAAAAGTATAAAAATGGTATTTTAAAAATATCTTATTTTGAACCCATATGATGCATTACATATATTAATGAGTAGCTTACCTGAGTGCGAATACCATGGATTCTATATCATGCGGGAATGATTATAGGCCCGTATTAGTACTCTTGAATTGATTAGCAAACACAAAAGGGTGAGGTACCAGATTTGTAAAGTAACTTTCTATCTATAGGAATGAAGATTACTTCGTGTTTAAGACAATCAACAAATAACTCTCTTTCTCCTCACCACTTCTTTAAAACTAGAGGTTAGTAGATTGATTTCAATAGAAGAAGAACTGAAGGAGGGAAGGGTGAAATGCAAAAAATGAATAATTGAAAAAAAAATTGAAAAAGAGAAGGCTTTCACACCCCCTATATCATAGATTATTTTGTATGCAGAAAGAAAAACAAGGAATGAGAGCTCTAGTTCAGTAATCCTATTCTGAATTTTCTTTGAATGATGAGGTGTTATTTGAGGTGGGAATCTCATGTACGCTTCTATATAGTGACACTAGAACTAGCTATCTATTGACCATTCCACAACTACACCCAAAAGACCTAAGTTATCTGCCCTATGTAAAGTCATGAGATTTTGGTTAACCTCTAAGTTTAAGATAACAAATTATATACCAAAAAATTGGCCGTAATTTGTAGGAACATTCTCTGGTCCTTGTCAAGGGAAAAAGAGTTAAGGACCTACCTAGTGTAAGATATCATATTGTTAGAGGAACTTTAGATGCTCTAGGAGTAGAGGATCGTAAGAAAAGGCATCCTAGTGTGTTGCACAACACGATTGTGACTTGTATCATTGCGATGATTCTCTATCAATTATTTTGATATGTTAAACACATAGTTGACCTAAGAATAGAAGTATTGATAGGGGACTGAAGGCGACTATGGAAAAATGGATTATTATCCATCTATTTGTGTGATCAATTTAGTGTCCAAGGTCTTACTTTTTAGTAGGTTGAGTCTCATCTGGACTCCCACCACGAAGATATTCAAATGTCTTTTCTCATTTGGAATTGGTTTAGACTACCATTATGGAGATTCTATGAAGATTTTCTCAGCATTTGGTAATCAAATCGAGAAACCCACAGACATTTTGAGTTAGATGATTGAAATGCAAGATTTTCTCTTTTCTATTTCTAGACTTTGATCTTTCTCCATTCCTAGAGAAATGATTTTTAAAGGTATTTTCAAATTAATTTGGTCTTTCTATTCAATCATATGGAAGTTTGCATATGGAGAAAGTCGTACATGCCGTTTGGAGGGAGATCTCCAACTAGCTACAAGATCCACCCTACAATATGGAGTTTAAAATCCAAAATAATAAATGACATGTATCACAAACTACATTGCACGCAAATATAACAAAATTGATTTCTATTAATACAAGAGAAGATTACAAAGTGTGTTACATTGCAAAAGAAACATCATTAGGTAATAAGTACATCTAATCTATCCTAGGCTTCTTAGAGCTAGGCTCCCCATGGTTAGATGATCTGCTCTTTATCATAGGCAGTAATACATTTTTCTCCAGAAGTTTCTACGCCTAATGACACTGGGGTCTTCAACTCCAACAACCATACCATAGGCCACCATGGACAAAAGTGGGCGAGACCTAGTACTTGTGAATAAGTACAACATCTTTGAAAGTCAAAGCAACCCCATTTTCTCCAAGCTCGAGTTGGTCAAGATGGTCTTGAAGGTGCCAGTCTTTGTTAGTGCCCTTAGCTTCAAGAAGTTCTTATCGAAAGTAGGAGAACATGCCTTATGAAATACTACTATGTCAGTGATAAGCTGGTCAATGTACTCCTTCAATGTGTAGTCATGTATTCTTTCTTGGCCACTAGATTGTCCATCGTGCCTAGATAAGAACTCGTCTATATAGATAATGTCCTGCATCACATAAGTTCAGTATCAGGCTCACTATTCATGGAGTATTAAAGATATATACTTCTATTTTGTGTGCAACTTGACCCATAGGGCCTTGAGAGAATAAGAACCCACATCCTCAAATTTGACCAAGATTAGATCCCTGTAGGACCCCTATCCGTAGGCTTGTGTCTAGGGTTGTTTCCCAAATGGGGTAGAAGGGTAAACCTATAGCTACACAAGAATAGATGACATCACAAGAGATAATGTTATTCACCTATAGCAAAGATCCGAAATTAGGCTCACCAATACCATCAATATCTATAGGAGCAGCTGCAATTAAGCAATGATAAATATAGAGGTTGTGACTAGTAGGATAAAAATCATTAAGACACTGAACCATCTGATGTAAGATGGTTTTTGGTGCTAGTGATCCAGTTGCATAAGTGACCCCATAGGCTTGCAGTTTCGTATCTTTCTAAAGTTGTGGTCATGATATTTTTTGGTTTTCAAAACAATGGGTGATTCCCTAGGTGAGTGTGCTTGTCAACTTATACTATATCATGAAATTCTATTTGTGTCAACCAATCTTGATTCTTTAATAGACAGAAAAAGAAGGGAAGGTCTATTGATAGTTTGATCACCTCTGTTTCTCATGGTTGTTATGCATTACGCATTCAATCTTTGGTAAGAAATAATTGTGGAGTTTTCTTCTATATCTCATTGTGAAGAGAAATGTAGATCATCCATTGATAACCAAATCGGTATGGATTCCCAACCCCTATAGAAATGTAGATCATCGATTGATAACCAAATCAGTATGGATTCCCAACCCCTATAGAAACCAATATCCTAATATGACAAATGGGACTACAATATTTTTTCCAAGGTGGGATACTTTTCATGAAATGAAATTTCTCGAAGAGAATCAAAATATTGCGAGTGACACAAAAGAAATGAGTGAGGAAAAAGGAAATTTCTTCTTAGTCAAATCCCCTTGGATTGAAGTTGAAGCTTAGTAGATTTGGATGAAGCGTTGGTTCTCGATTCGCAACTAGAAAACATTTCCCAAATTATTGTGACAATTGCTACCTAGATCCCTCCACGTATGCCGCAATTTATTATCGTTCCACGACGGATCTCATATCAATATTTCTTCAATGATTTTCTTAACTTTGCATTAGTCTCTTCCCCTTCGATAAGGAAAATGCATTCGAGGAAGAGACATTTAGAGTATAATCATTTTTTATCAATCTTCTCTTAGGATTTCAATATGTTTCTTTTTCGCTGTCCGATTCTTTACTAGAAGTTTTTGGCATATTCCAATTCCTAATACTTGCCACTGCACAATGAATGAAAGGTTTCAATCCACGACTTTCTTTTCTTTGTGGATTGAAACAAATCTATGACTAATGGAAATGAGCAAAAGATTTATTATCTTCTGCCATTCTATGAATTTCTTTCCTCTTTTGTACCACACTACTAGATTTTTTGGCAGCATCCATTGATTCATCACTCAATCTTAAAGCCATACTTTGACCTGAATGTTTTCAACACGCAACCAATAACCTTCTAATAGCCAAAGCTTTTCATCTTGTAGGTATGCTTTCAATGGGAATCCAATTAGTTAATCCACCCACATCTTTGGATTCCATTACAACATTAGGAGTCACCTCACATATGGCTTGTTGTAGAACACACAGTGGATTTCTATTTGTCTCTCGCCTAATTTACCTTATCTCCTAATAAAGAATCTAATAAGCCAATGATTTTTTTCCATTATTCATGGCTCAATCAACCAGCATGCTTGCTAATTGATTCGGATAAATTGGATCCGATTCCATTGTTCTCTTCTTGTTCGCTACGATGCTCCGATGTCTAAAGCTATGTAAGGATAACTTAAACAAATAAATAACATGAACAACAAGAGAGTAAATAAAATAGGATGCATAAATTTTTTTAATTCATATTCATAACAATTTACAAAGGATTCGATATAATTAGGGTTTTACAAAATCATTTTTAGAAGCTAACTTCCATAGATGTAGACCCCTATTGTTGTTGCTCTTCGCTAGGACTGGTCCCTCCATCGCCAAAAGAATCTGACTACTCGTAGATCACTATCAACGACAATGACCCTCCTTTCATGCACTATTGCATAGACCAAGTCTTCGAACAAGTCAATTAGGAAGTCTTCAGTAGCTTTATGTAGTGCAAGGAGAGCTTAGGCAATCCATCGATCAGGTCAGATCCACATTTGAACTATCAGAAAACTACAAGGACCTCGTACTATTTTAAATCACTATGTTCTACATTCTCTCCCACACCACATTTTGGAATGCATCCTTTGATATCAAGAGCTGCATGGTCATTTCATATTGGCAGATCTCTCGGAGGGCCACTGTGCATGGCTTCCATCATCGATGCTTGCGATGGTGGCATGGTGGTGGTGGTGGTGGTGAAGCAAGGGGAGGTTACCTTTGTGTGGGACTTCTTGGGGGCAATCTCTAAGCCGCTTGGCTGGTGCGTGCCATGTCTTCCAAGAGTGAGAACACAGAACTCCTGTGGGTAAAATGAGATGAAACTTTCAACTTATAGCCAAACTTTTTAAAAATACATAACTTGAATTAATGTATCTAGATTTTAAAAAAAATATGACGAGTGATCAGATTGACTTGAAATTTTACATGTGGACTCTTCTAGGATATCTCAACCACAAAAAAAAGGCCCCATCAAAAGCATCTAGGACATGTGACCCGAGAGGCTTGTCTGTGGGGCCTTGAATCTTGGAAATTAGGGCTTCATACACAAGCCTCTAACCAAGTATCCTAGAGGCTTCTAATGGAGCCAATTTTCTTGGTTTTCATGAGTTCTTATGATGCTTGACACAGGGGTGAAGTTTCACCAGATTTTGATTTATAAAATTAATGATTGAATCTTTTTTTGGAAAATGCATTACTTGGATTATACTTCACTGAGAACAAAAAAAATTCATAGAGTGTGTGTACTTGCACATTCAATGTATTCTCGGCCAAACTATGTGCCACATTGGAAACTTAAAAATTCAAAAAATACAAATCATGGACAAAATGGAATATCACATATCAGATATCGTATTGACAAACCATAAAATATAGTAAAGATATAGTGCATCAGCTAAAGTACAACTGTTCAGTGACGTGTGTGTGATTGCACAAAAAATTTATCCTAAAAAAAACTACTTGCAAAATTGCAAACTTAAAAAATCGCACAATCCAAGTCATGGGAAAAATAGAATATCACATATCAGATATAGCATTACAAAACCACAAAATACATGATAGATAGTAAGCACAATGAGCTTACCAGTGAGATCGTTCCATGCCTTGAGTTGACTATAATAATAAACTCCCTTAATATGAAAATTATGGACCATGTGCCTCAAGTATATTCTGCATAAGAAAGAGAGATTAGAAATAAAAACTAATTAACACAATATAAGTGAGTTTAGGAATCTCCCAATTCCCATTTTTTGAATACTAAAAAGATAGCACTCAGATAACATGCCCATTAGTTTCTCAAAACCAAATGATGTGACCTATCATTGGAAAGCACTTGAAAAATGGAATCTATTGAGCTATGAAGCGCTTGATTTGGAGTTATAATGTTCAAGTTATGACAAATCCAAAGATTTGACCATGTGTCCCAAACTTATGGAAAATTCACATATTCCCCAATATGGTGTTAATTTGCAATGATGATATATTTTTGCAATGACAATACTAACCATGCAGTGTGTTATGTTGTTTGAAGTCCATGCCTCCACCATAGAGTTGTTGTTTGAAGTCCATGCCTCCACCATAGAGTTGTGAAAATTAGCAATCTCTCTTTAAATTTATTGGTATCACCATCCCTAAACCTCAACTTTTGTAAGAGAGCTGCCAATCTATCTAGGTGTATCCACACTTCTACTTTTGCAATCCTCGATGGCAGTATCCAACCACAATTTTTGAGTCTTGGCATTAAATTATTTGATATATTTGTTATTCTTTCCTTGTGAAATCAAGTTTGTGACCTCTTTTTTTACGGTAGAGATCTATTCAATGTCCTCATTTTTCTAGTTTCTTTTCTATGGCACATGGTGTTTTCCTTCTAGAAATTCCTTTATTAATAGTGAGCTTTATTTCATAGCTTCGTAACTATAAGTGTAGCCTCTCTAGGTCCAGTAATCTTTGATGTAACTTCTCCTTTTGAGAGCCTACTATGCCACCTAATACCCGAAGGCTAGCTAATTTCACCTCAATAGGCAAAAGAGCCTCTTATCCATAAACTAGATGAAAAGGTGTGAACCCTAACATGGTTTTGAAGGAGGTTCTGTAAGCCCATAGAGCTCCACTAAGGTGCTTGTCCCAATCCCGGGGCCTTGAATGTACCTATTTGCTGATGATTTTACAAATCATTCCATTTACCTTTTCCACCAATCCATTGCATTGAGGGTAGTAAGGGGTAGAGTGTCGTCGTTGAATATTTAGCGTTTGCATGAGTTTACCCACCACATTAGCTCTAAACCCTGGTCCTCTATCTGATAGTATTTCAAGAGGGGTACCAAACCTACAACAAATGTTGTCAAAGATGAATTTAGTCACTTCCTTAGCAGTGATTCTTCTAGTTGGCATAACCTCGGCCCATCTAGTTATGTAATCTACCCCCATGATAATATACTCTTTTCTTGATGGAGTGCGTGGTAGAGGCCCTATGGCATCAATTCCCCACTTCTCAAAGGGTCCATAGACCTTGATTGGGGTTTGGGGTTCTGCTATGAGCCGTCGTGGTTCTGATTTTTGACATTCTTCACATGTTTGACACCAATATTTGACATCTCGGTGTAGACTGGGCCAAGTAAAGCTGGCTTGTAGAACCTTTCTACTTGTGATGTCGTATCCAATGTGGCCTCCACACACATCATCATGGCAAGCTTTTAAGATCTCTTCAATTTCCCATTTTGAAGGCACTTTCCTAAGCACACCATCCTTACCAAGACAATACAAACTGTCATTTACCATGCGATATCTTGTGGCTTTCCGAGCTAGCCACTGTCTTTCTCCCTTAGTCAGCTGTTTGGGAGCTTCTCCTTGTTCTAAGAGATGTAGAATATCTTCTAAGTCTTCCTTGCCTTGTCGAAGTGGGGGTTTGATAGCCACTGCTCCCACCATTGACTCATTCAGCTTTGATGATGCTAGATGGTCGGCATCTTTGTTCTGGTCTCTTGGCACATGATGTACTTGTGCCTCCCTAAATCTTCTCATAATAGATTTGGCCTCTCTCATTTTATTAGAGAGGTTTGTATTTTTTCATGCCCATGTACCTTGCATCTGCCTTACCAATAGCATGGAGTCTCCAAAAGCATTCAATCTCTCGATTGAATTACTAAGACACCAACAAAGACCATGAATTAAAGCTTGATATTCTGCCTCATTGTTAGAGTGGACACCTTCCAGGATGATTCCTTCACAATAGATTTTCTCTCCTAAAGGAGAGAAAACAACGATGCCTGCGGCTGTCTTATCCTTAGCTCTCTTGTATGCACCATCAAAGTAGAGGCTATAAGCATCTACAAGAGTTTTTATGGATGGGGGTGGTGGAAGGTTCTTTCTTTTCACCATAAGATTTTTCTCATAGCACCTATTTGTCAAAATATCAGCCAAGCATGCCCGAGTTGTTTTTTCAACCTGCACTGTATAGTCAAACTCTTGAAGTCGGACCACCCACTTTCCTATTTTGTCAGATATTTCCATATGTTGTAGTGCATAGGGAAACATTTCCACAGTGATGATCACAAACCTCTTTGGAAGTAAATATGGCCGAAATTTGGTTACTGCAAGCATGAGGGCCAACATTAGTTGTTCCATGGAGGTGTAAGCCTTCTCTGAGGCTTTCATGAGGCGGCTGGAAAAGTACACAGGCCTCATGAAGGATGTTTTTGGATCTTTTTGTAGGAGAGCAGCACCAATGGCCTCTTCTCCCACACTAGGGTTTACAAAGAATGTTTCTTCCCAACAAGGCTGGAGGATTATAGGAAGTGACCCCAACATTTTCTTTATCTCCTTAAAATGTCCTTCACTTTGTTCACTCCATACAAGTGTTTCTTGGCGTGTCAGTTGCTGCAGGGGGTATATGGCCTGAGAGAGTAAGTGTATAAATCTACCCAAATATCTTAGCTTTTGTAAGAAGGATACCAATTGTTTGATGGAGGTTGGGGAAGGTAGAGCTAGCAATGTTTCTATCTTATTTGGATCTACCTCAATTCCTTCAATTGACACTACATGCCCTAATAGTGTAACCTTGCTTTCCCTAATGTGGCATTTATCCTTATTTAGTTGTCCACCCAACCTAGCTAAGTGAGTAAATCCTTCATCAACCTTGCGTAGATGTATGTTCCTTGAGCTGTAAATACAAAAGTCATCTATGAAAACCCTTATGGACTTACCAAAGTAAGGTTGGAAAACCATATTCATGAATCGTTGAAAGGTTGCTGGGGCATTTGTGAGACCAAAGGGCATGACCCGAAAGGCAAAACAGCCCCATGGTGTGATGAAAGTGGTCTTCTTTTGATCCTCCTCTGCAATGCGAATCTGGAAGTAGCTAGAGTAGCACATCACACACCATATACCGCTCATGTCCCGCTACTTCATTCAAGATTTCATCCTGAAATGGGAGAGAGAAGTGGTCCCTCTTTGTTGCAGCATTTAGTGGCTTGTAATCTATGCATACTCGCCACTTACCATTTTTCTTTGGCCTCACTACTACTGGGGAGACCCATTCTGAATCTTCCACTGGGTATATGAATCCTGCATTCAAGAGTCTCTTCACCTCCATCAACAGTGCATCTTGTTGCACAACTCCCAGTCTTCTCAATATTTATACTACAGGTTTGCTTCCTTCTTTGAGTTGGATGTGATGCTTCACTGCAGTGACACCTGTAATGTGAGTATAATCAGAAATAAACAATGATGCATGCTTCTTGAGAACATTCACATAACCCTCCCTTTCTTCATCCTTTATATCCTTGGATATAATCTTCTCTAGGCTAGCATCCCACACATCTTCTCCTTGGATTCTTGGGTTGTCTTCTGATAAGGTAGGTTCCTTTAAGGTGATGCCCATAACTTTGAGAGTGCTATCACTCTCTCCACTTGAACTCTCTTCCTCTTCTACCGATGAGGAACATCCACTTGAGCTCCACTCATCGGCAGACGTTTCTAGTTCAAGGTTCTCTTGATACCCACTCTTCAAGTTGTAAACCACCTTTTGATCGTGGCCACCCACCTTACGTGGCCTCAACTCCAGATCTCCTGTTGCCCAATCTTGCCTAGCTCCGATGCCCATAAGCCAAGGTCTCCCTAGGATGAGGGGATATCCTTCCCCCTTTACTGGCATCACATAAAGATCCACTGCTGCAGTGATTCCAAAAACAGAAACTCTCAAAGCATTCACTACACCCACACATGTGACCGCATCATTGTTGGCCATCTTTGCCCTGAAGGTTGAGGATTCCATTACTTCTAAACCTAATTGATGCATAAGTTTTTCTGTCATGACACAAACCTCTGCTCCACTATCGATGTATGTTTTTCGAATTCGTTGACCTTTAACTTGAGCCTCCACTATAGGCACTATATCTTTGAGTCCATATGCCTTGATTGCACTAACCATTTTACCTTGCCTTGCCCTTGTGCTTACCATTTTTGACCATTGTAGTTGTAGCTTTGGAGAGGCATGAAGTAGTTTTGGCCAAGTAATTTTTGGCCCTTGAGAGCTCACGTCTGCTACGAGATCATAAGGTTGTGTCTGAAAACCCAAAGGGAAGTCAGAGATATCAATTTTAGACCTAGTTCGAGTCTTTCTCTTCTTCCCTTCATCTCTAGGTGCCCGTGATGTACTTGCCTCATTGGTTGCTTCCTTGCTTGCCTCAGTCTGGACACGTACTCGCTTGATAGGCATGGTCTCTACTACATCTATCTTCATCTTACCTCTTGCTATTTCTTCTTGGAGTCTTCTATCCCTGACCACCTCCTCTATTTTTATGACATTAACATTTGGTTGAACAGCAGGGGTTTCAGCTTGAATATAAGGTGGTTGTAAAGTTGCAGGTCGTGACTGCTCTTGCTCTTGAGTCCTAGCACGAGAAGGGCTTACTTGTTGTCGAGGACCTCTGGCAGGGTGATCATATCTTCTAGGGTGAGGACAATTGTACATGCCATGTCCATTTTCTCCACAGTTGTAACACAACATCTCCCTTGCTTGTTGCCGCATTTGTGGTAGATTCCCACCATTCCCCTCGATAGGTCTTCTTGAAATTTGCACAAGATTCACTCTCAAACCCTCTAGTTGATTAGTAAGATTGTTTATTTGTTGGATCATGTCTTCTTGACCTCTAACAAGGCCTGGTGCATTAGATACATTTGGGGGAACTTGAGAGGCCTCCATAGTTGTGATGTTGTTTCCCAAACCTGCTTGGCTAGCTTGGGCTTGGTACAGAATCTTTCGATTCTTTTCCCTAGTGATTCTCAAAGCATCTTCAAAAGTGTTTGAAAATTTCACCTTTACCTTCTCCCTGAGAAAGGGATACAAACTTGAAATAAATCGATCCTTTTGAAGGCAGTTTGGAGCTCTCTCTCCAGGGTTCAGTGAGTCTGAACACTGCCCCCAAAGCTTCAAAAACCCTTCCTCATAAGTTGCATAACCATAAGGATCACTTTGATGGAGGGCCAAAAGCCATCGCCATAACTCTTCAGCTGAGTTAGTTTGCTGAAATCTCCGCAAGAAAGCCGCCTTCAATCCTTCCCATTTAGCTCTTTGGGCCGGATTTAGAGTTTGGAACCACATTCTAGCTTCTTCCTTGAGCACCAAAGGAAAAGCCCTCAACTTTAATGCTTCATCATCCCTCCTAGAGACAAGGAAGGCCATCTCAAGGTTGTCCAAAAAATCCACTACATTTTCTCCATTGCACCCAAAGAAGCTTGGAAATGCCATGTTTCCTTAGTAGAGTACAAAGATGAACACGTCTAGACTTAAGTTGTATTTTATGAGGGGAAGGATGAATGGGTTTACAGATGCATTGATTTCAGCAAGAAGTCTAGGCTCCAGTATGCTTCTAATAATACCTTGGAATCTAAGCTTTGTGCTGGCTACAATATGCACAGTTTGCATAGCAAGTGGACGGATAGGTCCATACAACTCATTGTGATTCATGAGAAACTATGATAATAGGATAAAGACATGTACATTGAAGGATGCATTGTAGTCTAGCATTGGGAAGATTATAGGTTCTGGTGATACAAGAATCTCCCTTAATCTTTCAGCCCCAAAGTACATGACAAGACGCTGTTGGAAGAAAATCTTCCTACTGATGCATACATTAACTTGGATGTTTTGTATAGAGTGGAAGGTGTAGAAATTCGGGCCATTATTATTATTCATGAGTAGAAGCTACTTAAGGGAGTAGAGGGAATGCACTTTCTTGAATTATGAAGGATTTTTCCCAGAATTTTTCTTTTTGGATCCCACCAACTTTGCTATATGGAGAATTTGCTCACCAGTGATTGTTATTGCCTTAGTGTGTCCATCCTCGACGACATATATTTCATAAGGTGTGATGGCCACCTTTTCAACCACACCCAACCTTCGAGCTAACAACAGTTGAAGGCAGTCTTCATACTTTGCACTTCTACAAAACTCCACACCGTTCATGCATAGTTGTCCTCCTTTAATGTGGATTAGGCTAGAGAGAGAGAGGGATTTGATGATTTGGAGACGAGGACCTCTCGAAAGGGCCTTTAATTTGTTTGCAAAACACTCACCACAATTATGAGAACCTAGCAATTGATGGCAACATGATTTTTTCCGTTGTGTGAGAATGGAATTTTTAAGGTGAACACCTTTTACCCGCATACGTGCCGTCATCCGATAGGCATACTTCCTTTCTTGGGCTTCCTTGGGAGACCATTATGGGAGTACTTTGACCACCTTCAGAAAGAGTTGGTGAAGGCGTTGGAAAAGAGCCACTCGGAGTACTTGTTGTAGAGGATGCACCACCATGTGTTGTATCGTGCCGCATGGATAAGAATGTCCTCTGTGGAGGCACCAATTTATGACGAAGGAAATTCGGTATGGCAACCTCTATACTATGCTAAACTCCCTTCTGCCACAAAGTGAATGAGGTAAGGGCACCACCTAGTCATGGAAGAGCAGACTAGGACGCTATATATGAGGGAGAGGAGATTGTGAGGGAGAAGAGATGAAAACTAAGAGAGGGAGAGAGAGAGAGTGAGTGAGAGAGAGAGAACTACGAAAAAATAAATGAATCAATAGACTTAAGAGATGGAGAACCCTCGGGACATAACCAATATACACAATATGGACACCAATATCATGGGCTTATTACATTATAGAGAATACATAAGCTATAGTAAGAGAAAGAATTTCATAAGCTCATGAGGGAGAATGGGGAAGGCTCAATAGGGCTGAAGGAGGCCTCTTTGCTCTCTCTCTTCTTACAAATTACAAAGGAGAAGGCCTCTTTATATAGGCCTTGAGGGTGTTTAGGGAGGAGGTTAAGATGTAATAGGAATTAACACAACCAAAGCTGCATTAAGGCGGTTCCACCAATGTGGAAGCTCCATCTAGATGTTTTGTTGACCGATTTGTGCTTAATCAAGCTCCATCATAGATGAGTTGTCTTCATTCTCCTCCCCATAGCTTGAGTCCAAGAGCTCTCATATAAAAAAATATAGAGAATCTTTATAAAATAAGATCATATCTAACAATAATAGAGAGAGAGTAATGAGAGTTTATACATTACTACTACAATTAAGGATGATTTGAGGGTGATTTAGGAGGGAAATTCTAATGGTTTATTAGCTTGAGAGAGAGGAAAAGAGAGGGGAAAGGGTTGGGGGTCTAATGAATGATGTTTTATGGAAGTGTTAAGTGTCGGGAAGAAAGTATGGATGTGTATTAAATTGGGAGGTGGTCTCCACTGCAGTTGGAAAAAGTTGGCATACACCATTTTGGCCATATCTCCCGACTCGTAGCTCCAAAAGATTATAAAAAAATACCAACCAAAACTTCAGCTCACACGCTAAAACTTTCATGTTGAAAATTTGTTTTGGATCGGAGTGGAAGTATTTTTAAAAAATATTACAAAATCTTGT
The DNA here is from genome assembly GCF_053477565.2 of Lygodium microphyllum. NCBI lineage: Eukaryota > Viridiplantae > Streptophyta > Polypodiopsida > Schizaeales > Lygodiaceae > Lygodium > Lygodium microphyllum. The sequence goes on from NC_141143.1 coordinate 82,736,573, forward strand.
GCCTGATTTTTCTTCCACTAATGCTTCCAAGAAGGGTCCCATTTGGTTGAATTGTCATAAGGCTCCAAAGTCATGACATTATGAGTCTCACATGCCCTTTGGATGGCTCCAAATCTACTTCATATCTATTCTTTTCACATTATACATTTTTCCTTCACCTTCCTCCATTGATCTTTACTCTTCATCCCCCCTTGGTAAACCGGTCCATGAAATATTTTCATCCAGTGATTTCTTGGATTTCCCAAGAGGTTGTTCCCACCCTCTTCTTTATTCCAAAGCTCCAAATGTACAAAAAATCAACAAAGTGTTAGACAAATATTTTTTTTGTGATTTTCTCGGATCAGTGCTAGGCCTACTCCTTGTAGATTTCATGCCTTGGTTTTGTCAAGGGGTAGCGTGAGAGCTGTGATGTGTTTTGTTGTGTATCTATTTTGTGTTAGCTTGATGCTCTTTGTGGTTGTATTTATCTGTACATTTGTTTGTGGGATTCAATTGGTTGACTCGCCCTATCTTGTGGTCGCTAATGAGAGCTACATTTTAGGACCCGATTTGGACCTATTCTTGAAGCGTTGAAGCTCATTTTGGAGCCAAAAAGAGCCCAAGAATTGTTAAAGAGCCAATTTTCAAGAAAAATCAAATGGTGGTGCATGGCCGAACGAGAGTTTTTCTAGATGCATTTCGACATTAGGAATCCAACACAAGTCTTGGTTCGTCAATTGGAGGTCGTTTGACCCTCCATTTAATCCCCGCAAGGTTCGGTGTTATAAAGCAGCTACCAGATCGAGAAGTCATAAAGTGCATGGGAGAGGCCAGGTTGATGGAGTTTGACACCATGAAGCCACATGTCCAGTCGAATTGCAAATCACAGTTCATTTGGGCCTTCAAATTTGAAAAATCCACTTGCGACACAGTGTGAACACAAAAAAATGAACCGGTTATTTTAATATTTTAAACCTTAAGCTTAATAAAAGCCTTGAAACTAATGAAAAAACTATCAAACAGAGGGAAGTGTAAATGCGTCTTCTTATTTTTGCTCGATGCCTCTCCGATTCAAACCAGTTTGGAGAGAGAGAGGGACATTCTCGATCAGGGCAGGGAGAGGAATATGATGGCTACAAGCTTTCCTATTTTAATGGAGGATTTAAAAAGCTCATTTTTTAGCCATTCTCTCTCCTCTCTCTCTCTCTCTTCTTAAGGGACAATTCATGCCCATGACGAAGAAGAGTACCGGTTGAAGGATGCTTGTCCAATCGGATCACTCCCGGATCGATGGAGGGCTAGAGTTGGTTGTTCAGAGATGGGCTGAGCCTTGAATGAGGGCTGACTTGCAGTCTTGCATTAGATTTTAAAACCTACTAAGAAGGAAAAAAACCAGTAAATTCCATTTTGCAAAGAAAATTTGCTTGTTTCTTATATTTGATTGAGCCAATATTGTTCTTATGGAGTGAAAATTGGTAGACATGCTGTTTACTATTTGTTCCATGCTTGCATGATGAAAAAATCAAAAAACATAAAGTCAAAAAGCTGAAAATAATTTTTAGAAACCCGTAAAACATGATTTTTATGAGAAAAATGGGATTTTTGGTGTTTTTGAGAGGGATAAACTAATACACATGGTATAAAATGCTAATATAATCTGCCTTCCTTTTGTTCTAAGAATCAAGAGCCACATCTCTAAAAAAATATCAACTTTTTATTGGAAAAACAAAGAAAAATAGAGAAAAATGAAAAAAATAATAGGAAAAATAGAAATATGCCTTTAAAAAATATAGAAAAATATAATAAGTGGTTGTGGATGTATGGTAGGAAAAAGCATGAGGTTTGGCCTTAGTTTGCCCTATTTTTTCCAGAGTGTGTGATTTATTGCTTTAAATATACTAAACCATGACAAAACAACCTCTATACACTTATGCAATGAAGCAAAACTCAAACGATGAGGGGGAGTGGGATTTTGTTCAACATTTTGAGGGCTCAAATAATACAAATTCTCATTGTTTTTTCTATGCATAGCATTTAGGAAACGACCTACTTGTAATGTTCCCGATCGAAAAATATTACTAAACCCGACTTCATGCACACCAGGTAAGCCCTGTGCAAGGGCATATTCCATATGGAAATTGCCGACAATTTATTCTGTAATCCGCATGCCTGGAAATTGGGACCTCCGCATTGACAAACTAAGCCGGGGTTCAAAATCCACAAAACGCGGGTAAACACCCTCTTGGGAGGAGGTTAAGTGGATAAGGTGCAATTTATTGCAAATTTTTTTTCTAATTTTCCCCCAGCCGATGTGTGTCTGAGGGAAGGGAATGGCTAGGTGGGAAAGCTGGTTACAAGAGGGAGTCGTGGGCTACATGCACATCCCACGTGGGGGAGGTCCCCTCTCCGCCCCTTGACCTATAAAAACCCCCCTAGGGGGGTAACAAGGGGGGAGGAGGCTGCGTTAGGCTCAGAAGCTACTGTCATTGCCACAAGAGGAGGAGGCCACCATTGTGCTCGCCGTAGGCCATCGGTTATCACGGCCAGCTCCGCCATAGGCCATCAGGCCGCCACCATCCCTCTGTATACTAGTCCAACTTTCTTCCTCCTGCCCCGAACAACGTCATCTTCCACCATGTTATTTCGTGGCTGCTGCCTATAGTCAGAAGCTCCTAGAAGCTTCTTTTAGGAAGCTTCTAAGGGCTTCCTTAACACCCAGTCCCGCAAGGCCCCCATAAAACCATTCCTAGCCTTGGGACTTTAAAGCCTCCATTCCTGCAAGGCTCATTCACAAGAGCCCTTTTCGCAAACCCCCTCATAAGGCTTCAATTTTCGAAACTCCAGTCAGAAACCCCATTTCCAAGAACTTTGTAGGAGCCCCATTCCCGCAAACAAGCTTAAATTCCCACAAGCCTGCTCGTGGAAACCCCAACTCCTGCAAGCACTTATTAAGTTCCAATTCCACAGCTCTCCCGCAAAAGGCCCAAGCTCCAACCCCTAAGGCCTTCCATAAGCCAAATCTCGCAAGCCGGTATTTTTTTTCAAGGATCTGTACTCTAAAAAGGATCTCTTGCGTACGAGGGAGAAGAGCAAAGATCCTAAGGGTGCATACCAAGGTGAGTAAATTTGTAAATGGCGAAGGCAAACCAGAAGCCAAAATCATGCCTATGATGGCCCCTAAAAAGTCATAAGGCGTGCCTGCGGGAGGATCTTCTCCTAGTATTCACGTGAATATCTCCCCAAGCCCACAAGTCCAGGTTTTCTTTCTATTTTGATTTCACGTAAAAGTATTGCATTATGCACGATAATTTCATGGACTAGGATGCACCTACGCATGTCAAATCCACCTAGTGAAATGCAATTGGAAATAAATTGGCTATTTAGAATTTACTAGAATTAACTCATGGTACGAAATTGCTCATTGGCACTTTTAATGGAGTGAATGAAAAAAACATAAGGTATCTATGCATTTTAGGACCTTATTAGCAAGTTTCCTTTTGTACATTTCAAAGTGACGGTCTAGAACGCCTATTGCCTATCTTTATAAGGTCAAAATTATTAAAGTGCACCTTTCATTAGGCATGGAAAGTTTAATGGCATGTCGCATTTTTAGACAAATCTCCTTTGTAATGATTCATTAAGGAAGTCATTATCAACTGTAGGAAATAGCAAAGCATGGAAAAGATTCTAAGGGCTACATGAAATAGGCTAACTCTAGCTTCAATTGGCATAAATCTCATTTAACTACGTAGTAGTTAGGAAAAGGTTGCATGTTGCACATTTGTCGTACGCAAGAATTTCATTCATCAAGAGTTGTATTTAGGGAAAAGTTGCATGGTTCATTTAAACATGAAATCTTAAAAGCTTAGAAAAAGAATAGTGGCATGATTCGTGAATGCAAGTCCTAGTAGGATCAATGGAGGTTATGCCGAAATTTAACATGCGTTTTGGTCTTAACAAGAAAAGTTAGGGATCGTGAATCTAGTGGTACGTAGAGGCAATGAATCCCGTGCTTACGTGAATTGTGACATAATGCAAGTAGATTTTCCCTTTTAGATCAAGTTAACATCTCTAAGAATGGTTCATCCTTGTTGCAAGACAAGTAGATCGAATTACCTAAATCACCTAACCCGCAAAGGATTGGCATAGGATGGTTCAATCGATACAATAAATACTCCAAGTGCTAACTAGGGTTTAGCACGTTAAGGACTTGACCTAATTGCCAAGTCGAAACCCTCATACCCAAAGGTCCTACCCACATTCACGGAATGCAGGGACAATTGGACGTGCTTGCAACAAATGATCTAGTGTTTCTACCCTAAGGATCACTCGTTCAAATGATGAAACTTAGATTGAGTTGGAACCCTAGGAATGTTGTCGGCCTACTGCAATTAGGAGTGGATTGGGTAAGAAGACACCCTAAACCCTGCTTCTTGTCTAAATATAATTCCGTAACCGGAAAATGATGTTTGATGGGTGAAAAGATCCCATGGAATAGATGCGATACTTGTGCAATAAGTTGCAATGTCTCATGGTCTTGTGGTTTGATCACAAGAGAAATGCCATTCCTTGGAATGAGGTTGGTAGATTCTTGCGCAAGTTTAACTTGCTAGAGGATGAGTAGCTATCTTGTTATATCACCTTCTTGGGAAAATTTTACAAGTGAAGGGAGTTAGATATTTGCTTGGGAACAAAGGATCAATCAATAATTGGAGCAACATGGTTGCCAGGATTTACTGTTAATAAAACCTAAGGTATTGGTTAAGTTGGGTTAATAGAGTATGGCCCTAACCCAAGGACCAAAGGTTGAACAAACAAACCCCGTGGGGAACTTGCCAAGTCGCAATTGATCTCGGATCGAATGATGGATACATTTGGGGAAAAGGATTCACTCCTTAGCAGTTGGCCAAATAAACGACCACTGGAATTGATTGTGCTTGTAACAGTTTAGAGAGCATTGTTTGCATTCTTTGCTCAAGGAACTAAAGGATGGAAAGATATTTAATGCTTCAGGTTGAAGGCCTCAAGGGAGAGGCAGCTTCAGTTACCCCTAACTGTTTGCTTGACCCTAAGTAAGGGGGTTGTTAGCCGCGCCGGGAACGTGGGCCGAACCTGCCACATGAGGTCTCTTCGTTGAGTGCTACTTGGAGCAGGAGGACGCTTGGGTGCTACGGGGGGCTTTGGCCGTAAATCCCTTGCCTTGCGGGCCCTACACAAGAGGCCAACATGACTCGGGATTGGATCTCAAGGCCCGCATACTAGTCTACGGGCGGAATCTTGGATTAATAATCCTTGTGGATTGCTGGATAGCCTTCAGGCGAATTATGGATTAGCCTGTGGGCTGGACCTTATGGATGTATTCCAAAGATAAATAAGATAACTTATTGTAAAGGAATTTGTTTGACACTGCTTTTCTATGTCAAGTGCTAAGTTTATGTGAAGGAACCTATGTCTAACTGGCTAATTAATGAAGCTACTTGATGCATGTCCAACTAAATGTGGTAGGTAATTAGAAAACTAAAGAAACCTTAAGAAAAGTGTAGTGGATGTGGCCATGGGTCCGATCTACGGACGGGTGGTCCTGGTTGGCCGGGAACTTTTCTCAATCAAAATGGACGGTAAAGGAGATCTTCTCAAAGAAAGTGAACAGTAAGGGCACTGACATAGAGTTTAGGTTACTAGAATTCCGATTTATGCTATTTTAGGGGAATGGAATGGGACTATGCCGTATGGGTAGAGAGGTCGAGCCTTGTATCCCTCTCGTTTCCCATTCTCCTTGAACCAAGTGCAGCGTGAATCTGCTTTGTCCCTGGCATTTCTGCATAAAATGTTCCACTTGGGGTGTGACGCTAGCTGCCGTTTAGGAAAATGACCATTAGGGGAAGCCATGATTCAAGTCGGTCCTAAGTGGGAATGGCCAGAATACTTCCGCTACGTGGCAGACGTGCGAAATCCTAGATGGCGAACCCCGTAACATTCCATGGGAGTGCCGGGTGGAGCTTTCTAGACTCTCTTTTCGATGGACTGCTAAGACGTGTCCTGAAAGGGAACAAGTGGACACGTTATAGTTGGTATCAGAGAAAACCAACGAAGGATCTGTCTTTATAAGAAATCTTAATAAGAAGAAGTAAAGCAAATGTTATTGTTAAGAACATTTCCTTACTTTCGATGCTGTTTTGTAGAATTATGAAGCATGGAATAGGTTCTTAGTGTTTCGAGTTATGTTTATGACCGCGATGCATTCCTTAGATTATTGACGAAGGATTGATATGATAAACATCCTAGACCGTATTTATAATCCATCGCCGCCTTTGTACGTGGAACGAAGGTGGATGGGTGACTCAGGAATCTACTACATAGCTGGCCACCGATTTGTGTACCTTCAAACCAACCTAAAGAGGATCAAGTGGTTGGAGGACCTAAAGATCGTGAAACTGTTCATTTTTGTGGAGGCTCACGTAAAATCAACTTTACATATCAAAGGTCGGAGGGTTGAGTTGAACTCATATGTATACAAGGAGGCTACTTGCATAATCCCCGCCGCGACAGGATCAAGGTGTTGGCACGCTACGAGAAGGATGAGTTCCAGAGGAAAGAATACCCTAATCTTCCGATGACTTATCGATTCCTGAAGATCCATGACCGGAAACCATACTATTATCCAAATTCCGTAGCTAAATGTAACATAACATTATTCTCCCTGAACTAATGTAACAATTGCTCTACCATCCCAGGAAATATTGTACTTCCGAAAGGGCTATGCCCATATAAATGAAATAAGACTTCTTTTTATCAATGTTTGTCTTGTCTATGAGAATTGATAAAAAGTTAAGTGGCTAGGTTTCTTGGCTGAAAGATAAATTGGGTATGAAGCATAATCATAACGATTAGCGAGTTGTAACGTTAAAAATCCTCTATCCAGGCACAACCCCAGGTACAGGTTCCCAGTCCGCCCCCTACATAAAGTATAGCCGTGATCCAGGAGAAGCAGTTTCTTCTCAAGCAGATCAAGCCGCCGGAATTGGATAGGAAAGGAAGGACTGTCCAAGCGGATGCTGAGATTTGGATAGAGTCCATGGAAGATTACTTTGAAGCAGCCGGTATTGCATCCACCAACTAGGCGATGCTCGCCAAGCTGAAGCTCACCGGCGAAGCCAGGCTTTGGTGGAAGCAATGGTACAGAGATCAAGGGATCTCAGAAGGATCTGTTACTTGGGAAAAGCTGAAGAAAGCTGTGCAAGGAAGGTACTTACCACCTACGTATCGCATCAAGAAAATGAATGGGTTCTACGAGCTGAAACAGTTGGGTCTGACTCTTGACGCATACTACTCAAAGTTTGTCTCACTTTTGAAGTATGCGCCACAGATGGATATGACATAGCAGGTGTCAAAATTTTGTGCGAGTTTAAACCCACCTATAAATACCCGCCTCGAATCTATGCGCCCAATAGATCTATAAGATGCACTCATTCGGGCTATGCCCATAATTCAGGAGATGTAGGCTCGGCCAAGAAGTAACAAGACTTGGTCTAAAAATGATCAGAACAGAGGAGCATATAGACCCCAAGCGAAGAGAGTTCAAGGTCAAAATCGGGGACAAAGAAATAAAGCAAGGACTAATAATGTCAATAACTTTGTCCCTACCCAAAGTAATGGCTGCAAATTTCTTTGTTTCCACTACAACGAGCCCAGCCATTTCAAAAGGCAATGTCCCAAGCTTGGCGGAGGACAACCTCAAGCCCCTTTCCAAGGGAGTGCCCATGGCAAAGGAGCCGCCACTCGAGGTAGAGGAAGAACCGCCTTTGTTGCCAACAGGGACATGTGCGAAGAAGAACACCCGACCATGGAAGCAGAGGTTGAAAGGGCGACAGTCCATGCCGCTCTTCACAAGAAAGGTCCAAATCGCCAGTTTTCCGTGATTCAGATACCATCGGACTATCAAGGTAAAGGTTTCAAAACCTTGATTGATTATGGCAGTATGCATTCCTTTATCTCGCCAGTTTGTACAAGAAGATTAGGAATAGCCACACTAGAAGCACCTACCTTGCTTGTGGAATCAGCAAATGGTCGTGAGGTCACTTGTACCAGGCAAACTGCTAAGGTGGAATTCTTTCTGGGAGGGAAGTCGACTTCGGTCAAATTCAAGGTTATGAACCTAGGTATCCATGAGTGTTTACTCGGAATGGATTGGCTTAAACCTAAGGATGCCCACATTCATTGTGGAAGGGGCCAAGTTTCCTTTCGAAACTCTGAAGGGGAATTGGTCACCACTCAAGGAGAGGCTGGAAAGCCAAAAATTCAATTGGCTAAAGCATCTTGGATTATAAAGGGAATTAGAAAGGGACTATCTGTCTACTTGATTAAGCTTAATAAGCTAGATCAAAAGCAGGAGTCTAGTGAGGAACCTTCATGGCTAAAGGAGTACGCAGACGTATTTCCTGAAGAGCTAACAAAACTTTCGACTCAAAGGGAAGTTGATCATGAGATCAAGTTAGTGCCAGGAGCTACGCCAATTGCAAAGAGGCCTTATAGAATGTTCATCCCAGAATAAATTGAGCTAAATGAGCAACTCAAGCAACTGTTAGATCAGGGCTACATGCATCCTAGCAGTTCACCGTGGGGAGCTCCAGTGCTGTTCCAAAAGAAGAAAGATGGAATGCTTCGACTGTGTCTTGATTACAGAGGGTTGAATCAATCAATTGTTAAGAACAAGTACCCTATTCCTAGAATAGACGAGATTCTTTACCATCTTCAGGGTGCGAAGATTTTCTCCAAGATTGATCTCACGTCTGGTTACTATCAAATAAGGGTCAAGGAAGAAGATATCCCAAAGACGGCCTTCAACACAAGATATGGATACTTTGAATTCCTAGTCATGTCATTCGGGCTTACGAATGCACCTACCACCTTGAACAAGTTAATGCAGGATATCTTTAGGCCATATCTTGATGACTTTGTACTCCTCTTCTTCGACGATACCCTACTCTATTCTAAACAAGAAGAAGATCATGAACCCCAGTTTCCGATTTGTCCTTGAGACAATGAGGGTACACAAGCTGTACGCTAAGATGAAGAAGTATGCATTCTTCAAATGTCAGATTGAATATCTAGGATTCATCATATCAGCGGAAGGAATCTCACTGGATCCGGCCAAAGTCAGAGATATTCTAGAATGGCCAATGCCAACAACTGTCAAAGAAATACGTAGTTTTCTTGGATTGATAGGATGGTATAGGGTCGTCATAAAAAACTATGCTTTGATTGCAGCACCTCTAACAGATCTGCTGAAGAAGCAAACATCCATTGCATGGTCAACTGCAGAACAATCTAGCTTTGATAGATTAAAGCAAAGTTTGGTATCAACACCTATCCTGAAACTTTTGGACCTCAGTAAAAGGAGTTTGAATTAGCAACTCACGCTAGCACACTTGCCTTAGGATGTGTGCTCATGCAAGAAGGTTATCCTGTAGCATACTCTTCAAGGAAATGGAAGAGCCATGAGAAGAATTATGCTACCCATGATCTAGAACTGTCAGCTGTCATCCATGCTCTAAAGCTTTGGAGACACTACCTATTGGGTAACAAGTTTACTCTAGTGACGGATCATAAAAGTCTTAAGTGGATCTTTACCCAGAACGAGCTGAACATGAGGCAACGTTAGTGGATTGAAGTGCTAGAGGAGTATGATTTTGAAATAAAATACTGACTTGGAAAGGAGAATGTAGTTGCCTATGCACTTAGTCACAAGGCATTCCTTAATTCTCTAATCTTGCAAAATCCATCAGCAGCTAGATCTCTAGCCACAAAGGTATCCATGCCAAATAACCCAATACTTGAGCTAGCTAGAGAAGAAGCATGCCATGATCCAACCTATCAAAAGATGCTAAGGGAGATCCCTATCAAGGATCAGGACCAAAAGCTATAAGCTAAGTATCATGAATTCTCTATCAATAGTGGACTTGTCTACTATAGAACGATATTATGTATACCGACAAGCCAGGCACTCATGCAGAAGATACTATGGGAAGCTCATGATTCCCCTTTCTCAAGACATCCTGGCTATGCCAAGACTCTCAATGCAGTTAGGAAGAGCTACTATTGGGAGAGGCTTAAAGGTGATGTTTTCAAATATGTCATTGAGTGTTTGTCTTGTCAACGTATTAAGGCTGAACCTGTCAAAATGCCAGGAAAGTTGCAACCACTTGACATCCCCCAAATGAAATGGGAATTCATCAGTATGGACTTTAGTGTTGGTCTACCCCAAGTTCAGGGAGGATATAACTCCATCATGGTTGTGGTTGATATGCTTACTAAGGTTGCATACCTTATTCCTATTAAGACAAACTATAAAGCCTCAGATATTGCAAGGTTGTTTATCAAGGAGATATTCAAGCTACATGGGTTGCCTAGAAGAATTATTAGTGATCGTGATTCTCTCTTCACATCACACTTCTGGAGAACTATCTTTGAAGCCATTGGAACTCAACTCTGTTTTAGTACAGCCTACCATCCCCAAACTGATGGATAAATGGAGTGAGTCAATCAAGTCATCGAGGATATGCTAAGGGCACACTGCTGCCGTGAACCAAAAAGGTGGATTCAATACTTGCCCTTGGTTGAATTTGCCTACAATGCTTCTTACCAACAAAGCATTCAGATGACCCCTTTTCAAGCATTGTATGGGCATGATTGTCGAAGTTCCCTAAACTTCTCAGATCCAACCTTGAGGATTGAAGCTTCAAGGCAGATGCTGGAAGAGATGGATGACCAAATGAAGTCAATTAGATAGGACATCCAAGCCTCCAAGGATAGACAAAAGGCATACGTGGATTTGAAACGTCAAGATAGAACCTTTGAGGAAGGAGACATGGTCTTCATTCACGTACGGCCAAAGAAGAGTTCCCTATCCTTAGGAGATTGCAAGAAGCTAAGTCCAAGGTATTGTGGACCATACAAGATTCTCAAGTGCCTAGGACCCAATGCTTATAGATTGCAACTCCCTAAGAACCTAAGGGTTCATAATGTATTCCATATCAATCTACTAAAGAAGTATGTACCTAATCCTAACCATGTACTTGATGACCAATAAGTTCTAATGCCTAGCCAAGGAGTCCTTGAGCTACGGCCTGACAGGGTCTTAGATGTAAGGGGGAGACAACTGAGATCCAGAACCTTGAGAGAATGCCTCATCCAGTGGAAATATTATCCCGAGGAGGATGCCACTTGGATGGATGAAAGCACTCTCAACCAACAATACCCCCAGTTCTTCTCGAGATGAGGACATCTCGATTCCTCCAAGGGGGAGAGAATATAATATTCCCGTTCAAAAAATATTACTAAACCCAACTTCCTGCACACCACATAAACCCTGTGCAAGGGCATCTTCCATATGGAAATTTTCGACCACTTATTTCGTAACCCGCATGCGTGGCAATCGAGACCTCCGCATTAACAAACCAAGTCAGGGATTCAAAATCCACAAAATGCAGGTAAAAACCCTCTTGGGAGGAGGTTAAGTGGATAAGGTGCAATTTATTGCAATTTTTTTTTCTAATTTTTTCCCAATTGATGTGTGGCTGAGGGAAGCAGATGGCTAGATAGGAGAGGTGGTTACAAGAGGGAGTCGTGGGTTGCATGCACGGCCCACGTGGGGGAGGTCCCCTCTCCCCCCCTTGACCTATAAAAACCCCCCCTAGGGGGGTAACAAGGGGGAAGGAGGCTATGTGAGGCTCAGAAGCTACTGTCCTTGCCACAAGAGGAGGAGGCAGCCGTAGTGCTCGCGGCAAGTCGCGGATTATCGCCGCCAGCTCCACCATAGGCCATCACACCACCGCCCTTCCCCTATCTAGTCCACCTTTCTTTCTCCCGCCCAAACGATGTCATCTTCCACCACATTATTTCATGGCTATTGCCCATAGTCAGAAGCTCCTAGAAGCCCTGGGACTTTAAAGCCTCCATTCTCGCAAGGCCCATTCACAAGAGCCCTTTTCGTAAACCCCCTCGTAAGGCTTCTATTTTCGAAACTCCAGTCATAGAAACCCCATTCCCAAGAACTTTGTAGGAGTCCCATTCCCGCAAACAAGCTAAAATTCCCACAAGCCTGCTCGTGGAAAACCCAACTCCCACAAGCACTCATTAAGTTTCAATTCTGCAGCTCTTTCGCAAAAGGCCCAAGCTCTAACCCCTAAGGCCTTCCATGAGCCAAATCCCGCAAGCCAGTATTTTTTTCAACGATCCCTACTTTAAAAGGGATCTCCTGCGTACGAGGGAGAAGAGCAAAGATCTTGAGGTTGCATACCAAGGCGAATAAATTTGTAGACCGCGAAGGCAAACTAGAAGCCAAAATCACGCCTATGATGGCCCCTAAAAAGTCACAAGGCACGCCTGGGATCTTCTCCTAGTATTCACGTGGATATCTCCCTAAGCCCACAAGTCCAAGTTTTCTTTCTATTTTGATTTCACGTAAAAATGTTGCATTATGCACGATAATTTCATGGACTAGGTTGCACCTATGCATGTCAAATCCACCTAATAAAACACAATTGGAAATAAATTGGCTATTTAGAATTTACTAGAATTAACTCATGATAGAAAATTGCTCATTGGCACTTTCAATGGAATGAACGAAAAAAACATAAGGTGTCTATGTATTTTAGGACCTTATTAGCAAGTTTCCTTTTGTGCATTTCAAAGTGACGGTCTAGAACGCCTATTGCCTATCTTTACAAGGTCGAAATTATTAAAGTGCACCTTTCATTAGGCATGGAAAGTTTAATGGCATGTCACATTTTTAGACAAATCTCCTTTGTAATGATTCATTAAGGAAGTCGTTATCAACCGTAGGAAATAGCAAAGCATAGAAAAGATTCTAAGGGCTACATGAAATAGGTTAACTCTAGCTTCAATTGGCATGAATCTCATTTAACTACGTAGTAGTTAGGAAAAGGTAGCATGTTGCATATTTGTCGTATGCAAGAATTTCATTCATCAAGAGTTGTATTTAGGGAAAAGTTGCATGGTTCATTTAAGCATGAAATCTTAAAAGCTTAGAAAAAAATAGTGGCATGATTCGTGAATGCAAGTCCTAGTAGGATCAATGGAGGTTATGCCAAAATTTAACACGCGTTTTGGTCTTAACAAGAAAAGTTAGGGATTGTGAATCTAGTGGTATGTAGAGGAAATGAATCATGTGCTTACGCAAATTGTGATGTAATGCAACTAGTTTTCCCCTTTTAGATCAAGTTAACATCTCTAAGAATGGTTCATCCTTGTCGCAAGACAAGTAGATCAAATTACCTAAATCACCTAACCCGAAAAGGATTTGCATAGGATGGTTCAATTGACACAATAAATACTCCAAGTGCTAACTAGGGTTTAGCACGTTAAGGACTTGACCTAGTTGTCAAGTCAAAACACTCATACCCAAAGGTTCTACCCACATTCACGGAATGTAGGGACAATTGGACGCGCTTGCAAGAAACGATGTAGGGTTTCTACCCTAAAGATCACTCGTTCAAATGATAAAACTCGGATTGAGTTGGAACCCTAGGACCGAACGTTGTTGACCTAGCGCAATTAGGAGTGGGTTGGGTAAGAAGACACCCTAAACCCTGCTTCTTGTCTAAACATAATTCGGTGACCGGAAAACACCATTCAATGGGTGAAAAGATCCCATGGAATAGATGCGACACTTGGGCAACAAGTTGCAACGTCGCATGGTCTTGTGGTTTGAACACAAGAGAGTTTCCATTCCTTGGAATGAGGTTGGCAGGTTCTTGCGCAAGTTTAACCTGCTAGAGGATGAGTAGTTATCCTATTATATCACCTTCTTGGGATCTTGCCAAGTAGCAATTGATCCCGCATCGAATGCTCGATACATTCGGGGAAAAGGATTCACTCCTTAGCAGTTGGCCAAATAAACGACCACTGGAATTGATTGTGCTTGTAATAGTTTCAAGAGCACTATTTGCATTGTTTGCTCAAGGAACTAAAGGATGGAAAGATATTTAATGCTTCAAGTTGAAGGCCTGAAGGGAGAGGCAACTTCAGTTACCCCCGCGATTGTTTGCGTGACCCTAACCAAGGGGGTTGTTAGCCGTGCCGAGAATGTGGAACGAACCCACTGAGTGAGGTCTCTCCGTTGAGCGCTACTTGGAGCAGGAGGACGCTTGGGTGCCAGGGGGGCTCTGGCCGTAAATCCCTTGCCTTGCGGGCCCTGCACAAGAGGCCAACATGACTCCGGATTAGATCTTGAGGCTCACATACTAGTCTATGGGTAGAATCTTAGATTAGTAATCCCTATGGATTGCTGGATAGCCTTCGGCCGAACTATGGATTAGCCTATGGGTTGGACTTTATGGATGTATTCCAAAGATAAATAAGATAACATGTTGTAAAGGAATTTGTTTGAAACTGCTTTTCTATGTCAAGTGCTAAGTTTACATGAAGGAACCAGTGTCTAACTGGCTAATTAATGAAGCTTCTTGATGCATGTCCAACTAAATGTGGTAGGTAATTAGACAACTAAAGCAACCTTGCCATGGTTCCGTCCTATGGATGGGTGGTCTTGGTTGGCTAGGAACTTTTCTTAATCAAAATGGATGGTAAAGGAGATCTTCTCAAAGGAAATGAATAGCAAGGGCACTGATCTAGAGTTTAGGCTACTAGAATTCAGATTTATGCTTAGGGGAACGAAATGGGACTACTCCTTATGGATAGAGAGGTCAAGCCTTGTATCCCTCTTGTTTCCCATTCTCCTTGAACCAAGTGCAGCGTGAATCTGCTTCGTCCCTGGCGTTTCTACGTAAAGTAGTCTACTTGGGGTCTGACGCTAGTTGCCATTTAGGAAAATGACCATTAGGGAAAGTCCTAAGTGGGAATGGTCGGAGTACTTCTGTTATGTGACAAACGCGGGAAGTCCTAGATCGCAAACCCCGTAACATTCCATGGGAGTGCCGGGCGGAGCTTTCTAGACTCCCTTTCCGATGGACTACTAAGACATGTCCTGAAAGGGAACAGGTTGACATGTTACACTTTTTGGAAATTAGGGATCTAGTAGTACAAGGTTTGCCTTGGTGCTAGATTCTTGCAATGAAGCATATACGTATTAGTTGGAATTCATGGAAAGAATGTTTGCATATTAGCACATAGGCTGATTTCAAAACATAACTGTTTGTGCACAATGAGACATCCACTATTGCATTGATCATACATGTGGTGTCAACTCTTGAAAATGCATACCAATTTTTGAATTATAGTTGACCCACGCTTGAGAGGGTGAGATTCCCCTTGCCGTAGGTTAGCCATTCATTTCTTGGGGGAGATTATTAGTGAGGAAACATGGTATCTCCTAGATCTCGATGACAAAGAGAGGAGTTTTGTGCGAATGTGTTTATATGTGAAATGTTACAACTATATATATCATCTCTCACTTGACTTGGGTCTCACCTATATATACTAACTCTACATCAATATGAATCATTCTTTGGGAGCATGTCTTGTGTATCTCTCTCCTAATCTCTCTCTCTCTCTCTCAACACGGTATCAGAGCTATGGATGTATAGCAACAACAAGGAAGATAAGTTGTTTCATTGTTTATACTTGATTGAATTCTTTGCACAAGTGATGATTTGATACATGAACTTGTTCAAATTAAAAGTATTAGTTAATTTTGTCGTGCTCTCGAATCCTATCAAAATCGTTCTCGTCGTGCTCTCGAATCCTGTCAAACCCGCTTGTCAATTGGAGTTCTAGATCAAAAGTTATGACAATTCAGGATTCAAGACAACAATTCTGCTTGAATCTGCAATTCTTTATTTAAAACTATAATTCTAATTACAGTTCCTTAGTCCCCTTGTCTTTGTTAATGAAATTGATTATGTCAAGCAAACATCTTGCTATTTTTAGCGATGTTTTATTCTCGTTCACGTTCTTTGTTCGACCGAAATAGCACTTTTCTTATACGCATCATCTCATCTTGCACGTTACATCTCTCTATTTCGGGCTTTCTTTTTAGTCACTCAATACTTTTCGTCGTTCTTACGTGCATCTCCCTATTTTGATTGTCACGCATCTCAACTACGCTCGTCTTGTTCATGGTTTGCAGATTCTGCGATCTCATCTTATTTGTTTTCTCTCGAGATACATGCATGGCCAATTGCATAATTGTTAATAGATATCTATCTGGCCAACGTTCGGTTCCCTTCTTCCAAGGACAAGTTTTTCCTGGGTGGAAAGCAAAGATGATGCTAATTCTTGAAGGTGACCAATTATTTGATATTGTTTTGGGCGACTTGTCTTGCCCAGTTCAACCTATTGATGTGATGAATGACAATTCTCTGATTACTAATGGCCCGTTATTTGAAAAATGGAAAATTGATCATACTGATTGGATTCGTCGTGACAAAGCGGCTTGTCGTTATATATTGTCTGCACTTCCTGACTCACTTATGTTGGATGTCTTTCATCTGGAAACCTCTCATGCTGTTTGGGAGTATCTTATCTCAATGTTTGAGAAGTTTGGGTTGACAAATGCGCACTCTGCCAACACCCATTCTTTTGAGCTCTACCAAGGGTACATCTACAACACACAATGAAGAATCAGCCATTCATCAACCTTTTGCTAATCTTGTTGGTTGTCTTCAATTTATTGGTTTAAACACAAGACCAGATATTTTATTTGTAGCTAACTTTTTTAGGATAGTATCTTTCTTCCCCTTCCACTATTCATTGGAGTGCTGCAAAACATATTCTTAAGTACGTCAAGGGTACTAAGGAGTTTGGTCTTATTTATCGTTCATCGAGAGGATTCTTCTTTATCTTCTTCAACTTCTCTTGACCTTATTGGATATACAGATGCTGATTAGGCAAGTTCACATTTATCCATGCGATCTACAAGTGGGAATTGTTTCTTTGTAAATAGATAATTGGTTTCTTAGTCCAGCGAGAAACAACGATGTATTGCGATTTCTACAACTAAGGCCGAATATGTTGCTGCATCATTAGCAGCTCGCGAGCTAGTTTGCCTTGACAACTACTTGCAGATTTGGGACATCCTTCATCATCTAGTACACTCTTCGATGTGACAACCAAAGTGCTATTAGTCTTACCAAAGACTATATAAAACATAGTAAATCAAAGCATATTGCTATTCATTATCATTATGTCGACATGAAGTCAATAAAGGTTCCATTATGGTGGAGCATTGTCCCAGTGATCAAATGGTTGCAGACATCTTCACAAAAGCTCTTAGTAAAGCTCGCTTTAGTTCATTAAGACATGCACTTGGTATTGTTCCAAGTTCTTGTCTCACTGATTGAGGCACGTATCATTGTATTCAAGAAAACTTTATAGTAAATCATTTTTGTATCGTAGATATGTGTAGGGGCTCGGGTTTTTCCCTTGTTCTCCCCAAGGGTCTTTCACTCACAGCTAGAGACCTTTGTTTGAGTGGGGATGTTACAACTATATATATGATCTCTCACTTGACTTGGGTCTCACCTATATATACTAACTCTACATCAATATGAATCATTCTTTGGGAGCATGTCTTGTGTATCTCTCTCGTACTCTCTCTCTCTCTCAACATGAAAGTAGCACATTGAGGGGCCAATCCCCAAGATGTAGGAGAGCTGTAGTGGGGTTACAGCAATCAGTCGATGGGGTGCCTCCTATGTCTATGATATGTGGCACTTATTACCAATATGTTTGAGATACCCCTTTGAGGGGTTTTGGAGAAGGTGCTGTTGGACTTTTATTCAGCTACTATAAATGCAATATTAGATGTATCTAGTGTGCATTTAGTTATTATAGATGCTCCTAGTTTGCGAGAGTGAGTGGTGGTGAAGGTGTCTGTTGTATGCATGAGGTCCGGTTAGTGCCATAGCCAATGTTGGTCCATTTTTGCGGTTCATTTTTGGTCCCATTAAGCTATCATGCATGTCCATTTTGTGGGCCATAGTTAGACTCTCGAGGTTCACGAACCATGAAGAAGATGGTATATCAAGGACACACTGCTTTCTTATTGGAGGGTTATGAATTGAGGGAATTTTCTTGGATGACCTCCAACATGAATGAACGCCGAAAGGTGGTACAAGCTGAAAATGGTCCACACAGAGTCGCATCCTAATTGAATGCAACAGTTTTCAATTTTCTAGGAGTGGCCATATTGGACCCACTTACAGATCAACCACTTGTTGGATCCCATCCATATTTTCAAGCATGTGGGAAGCTTACTATGGGACCATATCACAG
The DNA here is from genome assembly GCF_053477565.2 of Lygodium microphyllum. Lineage (NCBI taxonomy): Eukaryota > Viridiplantae > Streptophyta > Polypodiopsida > Schizaeales > Lygodiaceae > Lygodium > Lygodium microphyllum. Next base: position 82,754,804 of record NC_141143.1, read on the forward strand.
AGGAAGGAGAGACACTACTGGGGCACAAATGGATTTAAAGAAGGTAGGCAAGATGGAGTGCTTTGTGAAGCAAATTATCAAGTCTATCTGCACTCTGATGGGTATGATGTGTTCTCTTAGATCCCCATTTTCTAAAGAGGACAAATTATCAAGGCTAAAATTGCATGATTGGTATAAGATATGTCAGGTTTGTACCATGAATGGATTGTAAGTTGGCATGCATATTTTGTTATTTTGAGTCTAGCCATTGTTCATAATGCTTCTTCATTTGTGGCAATTTGTACTACCGATTGCAATCATGGGATGCCTTACTCTAGAAATATGCAAGTGATTTACAGGTTGTCAAATTTAGTGCAATGGATCTCACAGAAGGAGATCAAGACATCCTCTATTGAATCCGCAAGGCGGAGAGTAGTAAAGACGGTTTGTCTCTTTGAGAAGTACCTACCCATCAATATGCTCATGATACAAAACCACCTCTTGGTGCATCTTGTAGATAAAGTAGAAATTGCGGGACTTGTCCATATGCAATGGATGTTCTTCTTGGAGCACTTCATGAAAACCCTAAAAGACTTTGTGTGACAACAAGCTCAGCCAGAAGGTAGCATGGCTGAAGGTGGGTTGGTGTCTAAGACGTTAGTGCATATTGGAGATGGTCTATCACTTTGAGAAGTACCTACCCATCAATATGCTCATGATACAAACCCATCTCTTGGTGCATCTTGTAGATGAAGTAGAAATTGTGGGACTTGTCTATACACAATGGATGTTATTCTTGGAGCACTTCATGAAAACCCTCAAAGGATTTGTGCGACAACAAGCTTATCCAAAAGGTAGCATGGCTGAAGGTTGGACGGTGTCTGAGACATTAGTGCATATTTCATAGTGGCTACCAACGGTGGATTCAGACAATAGTATGCTATGGTCGGTGAAGGACGATGATAGAATGACTAGAGATGTGGTGGTTGAAAATGGGGTAGAAAAAATGATGGATACTGCAATAGAGGAGAAATTGAATCGTTTTTGTATGTTGCACAATTTCTCCATGGAGACGTGGCTCGCGTTATGAGCAAGCTAGGAAAGATCGCGAAGAAGTGTGATCTAAATTTTCATGTAGTACGCACCATCAACTAATTTGATATCCTGAGGCCATGGAGGAGATGCCGCGGTTTATGTCAATGCGATGGTTGCTTTGACCACAGCCTCTCGCGAAGGGGTGGAGGTCTCAACTGAGGAGTGGAAATTATAGAGGGGATGTAGTCCAAAGGTGACCACATGTTTTATAAGCTATTGTATCTAGATTTTATATGTGACAACTAATTAACCATTTCAATGTACAATACAAAATATACAATGTGGCGTAGTTACGTGGATGACATTTCCGCGTGGAGTGTATTGACAAAATGCACTCCACAATAAATTATGGTATCATGTCAAAGTTTGAGCAAGAGAGCCGATGACGAGCAATGGATCCAAACACTATTATAGATGAGATGATATATTTTGGAAAATTGCAAAGTATTATCATAGTGGATTACCGTAGCTTCTTCATGATCTTATTCAATGTGCAATGGCTCAAAGTGATACTAGTAGGAGCCAAGGCAACTGTTCGAGGAGGTCCATTTGGATCTCTTGAAATAGATTCTGAAAAAATATGGATGAATGTGCACAACACATTTGTATTGTCAGCCCATTGTGAACAGGTGCATAAACTCATGTTTTTAAAAATTTTATTACAATATGGTATATATCATAAATGTTAAATCTCTCTTGTATGTGATTTTAAACATGTAATTTTCTATCCAAACCCTCGATAACCTTGATGGTGGTATGTTGTACCTTTAGCTCCCAAAAGTGCGAGAGTATATGATGAAATAAATATTCCCAACATAGATGAGGATAGTATACAGATAGAGGAGTCGATATTGCAAGGGGTGAAGCTTGGAGCATATAGAGGATATAGAATTTGGTAACAATGATGGAAAGACATGAGGCTAAGAATCATTTGAGAACGAGGTGGACTCATTCTTTTGTGGTGACCTTTCTATTGACCTTTCATGTATGCGGAGTCGAGTCAGGAGATTGACATGGAACCATAGGGTATGTCATACTTGGAGCATCCACCTACTTAATTTGTTGATGAATCACTTATAAGGATACTCTAGAATATGCATTTTAAGTTATATCTTTTTTTAAAGATTTATATTACCATTCTTTTCTTGATTTATATTGATTATGCTAACATCAATTTTTATCTGTGTAGATGACCTTTGTGGATATTTGGATTCGCACGATGAGTCAAGGGATGAGCGATGAGGAACTATAGGAGATCTTTACATGTATGTCTCTAGATCAGATGGCTCAATTCAGAGATATGGTGGGTTGTCTCAGATACCATCAAGCTATTCCATTAGATCTACTTCGGCACACTCTGATGCTTCTGTTTCCAGTAGATGAGGTCAACGCTCTAGACTTGGGCTAGACGAAGGAAGTGGTTATGGGAGATGCTGCAAAGACGTGGATGAGGTGAGCTCGTGGTTGGCTTGAGATACATGTGCTACTCCTCGCTTTCATGTAGATTCAGAGAGGATAGCTCATGTAGTCGTTGTGGAGATACCGATGTAGTGTCTCCGTCTCGTCATTCTACTGAAGTTGTGTCACCTGTGGGATTTGTCACACTTATGGGGACGTCTACTTCATTGACTCTAGCATTTATTGAGCCATCTACAAATGACACCCCTATGGGTGCTACTCCAAGAGATATCACCCACGTGGGTACACTAGATGTAGAGGGATCTCTTGGATATGCCTAAGAGCACAGTCATAGGTGGAAGAGGATACATCTTAAATATATTCCAAAGGGATATGGATACCTTATAGATGATAGAACATGAGCCGTTATCATGAATGATGAGGGAAGAAGGGTGATGGATTGTATAAGAGAGTTGTGACAACAAGCTTTTTGGCACAACGTCTTAGATCATTGGAATAATATATCGGAGGGGAGCAAGGAATACATAGTAGCATCCTTACATAAGGAGTTTTCAGTACCCATCGCAGCAGATAGGATTTTCCCAAGCTGGATAATGGAGTGCATGCATTTGTACATGTCACACAGATGATCAGACGCACAAGGTACTTAAGAGTGGGGCCTAAAAGCCCGAATGGCTAGATGTAGATGATTGGCGTCGACTCAGGGAGGAGGCTACAGATTCTCCAAGACGTTGGATACAGTAGCACGAGGCAGTGAGGGCACGACTAGAGACAGGAGTGGTTCATCATCTTGGGAGTGGAAGCCACAGGACTTATCTAGAGGACTTTTTAAGTTTTTCTTTTGTTCTTCTCGCTTATTTTTTTGCAATATCACTTGTACTAATAATCGTGTTTCTAATAGTTGTATTTTATTTTCTTTGCAACACTCCATTACAAACCACGATTCCACTAGCCTAGAGACTCAGTATGTAGAGAGACACAGTCTCACTGCATTGATCAATAGATTGTATGCATGCGGCAACCATGACGATGAAGATCAAGAATTTTGGCAAAATCGGAGTGTGAAAATTGTTGATGCCATAATTTGCAATCTGCATCTCCAAGGGCAGTAACATGAAGTAACAACATTTGCAGCACTCCATTACAAACCACGATTCCACTGGCCTAGAGACTTAGTATGTAGATAGACAAAGTCTCACTGCATTGATCGATAGATTGTATGCATGCGACAACCCAATAACTTACTCATATTTCTTGTTTGTACTTACTAATTTTAATCAAAATGCATTATTGTATGGTGGGTTGATGTGTAATTATTTCTTTTTTTGCAGAGTCTATTCGATGCTCCTTTGAAATGAGAGGAGCTTTTGGATGGCAAGGATCTATAGCTTGTTCTTGGATCCATGTAATGCACATCCTCTTCTATTTTGGTCATATGATTTATGTAGGCATTTTCTATGCACTATATTATTATCATCCTTTATATCTTGCTATGATTCCATGAGCACTTTTATTATGCGATCTTGTATTTATTTTATTTATCAGTATTATAGATTTAAGTACACTTTGCATCGTTTTGATTACCATTGTACAATTTATTGTAACTCTTTTGTATGGCCCAGATATAGCACATAGTGCTGCCATAAATCTTTTTTCTCTACAACTGTCGCTATCAGTGTCGCAAATTTACTACACGCGTCACTATTAGCATCACAGTGTATGTCGCAAAGCGTCGCTATTTTCATCATTATTTGCAAATCAAATAACAATGCAAATAGTGAGACCAATAGCGACGATTCTATGGCGTTGCTAATACTGACGTGTTTAGTGACAACGGGAATAATTTTTTTTGTGAACATTTTTGTCACTTTGAATGTTTGTATGATGCTTGTATCTTGTAGTGGCTCATGCCATCTTATGGAGCTATCTCATCTACATATGGTGGTGTATCTTGTATATCAAAATCTATAAAATCATGTGGTATATCACGCAACATGATATAGTGTAGTTCTTCTTATCTTATCTCCAAAATGTCCAACACATCTTGCATGAATAGGTATTCAACTCCCTCGATGGTGACAACATGAAGAGAAGCAAGGGGTGGCTCATTGCTCAACATCTTAGCAAGGCAAGGAGGTAGGTGTATAATAGCTAAGCTCTATGTTGCCTCCTCACTTAGATCGAGAGCGATTTCCTCATGCTTTCTCTTGAAATATTATAGCTATGGCAATTGAGAGGGTGTGTCAACACTACAAGATACAGGACTCATACTAACGTTCAAAGTGACGAAAATGTTCATAAAGAAAATTTTCCCCATCGTCGTAAAAAACGTCGGTATTAGCGACACCATAGAATAATCCATTTAGCGTCATTATCAACGTCGCTATTTGCGTCACTATCAGCATCGCCGTAGATAGCGACGATGATAGAGATGCTTTGCGACACTAATAGTGACACGTGTTAAATAAATTTGCGATGCTAATAGTAACGATAACAGGGAAAAAAATTTACAGCAGGGCAACAAGCTACCCTGCCATAAATAGGACTATGTGCTTTATTTGGGCCATACAAAAGAGTTTCAGTAATGTGTACAATTGTTACTGTGTTCCCGCAAGACAGAGAAACCGAAAATGGAAAAAATGAAAATAGCAAAAAAGGCATAGGATAAAAGCAGAAAAATGCGCCTTGACCGGTAGCCAGTCCCTGAAAAATTCAAATGTTCGGGCATGACCCTTAGAGAGCTTCAATGTCGGCCCGAGGCAACAAAAGAATTAAAATGTGGAAGCACCCCCGAATCTTTGTAAAAGAGTGCCAGGCTCCCTCCTGTGCAAAGTGTACACATTAGCCGAGAATAGGATAAATTAGAATGGTGGAAAATGGAAAAAAGGGCCTAGGCCGGCCATGTAAGAGAGGGAAAAGGGGATGACCACCCAAAAAGGATTTAGGGCTTTGTATATAAAGTTGAAAAGTGAATGAGAAGCTCATTTATTGGTGTGTGGCAAAAAGAGTGTCCTTCTTCCTCTCTTCTTCTCTCCTTCTTGCTTGTGTGTGCTCTTGAGAGGGAGTGTGAGAGTGTGAGGGAGTGAGTGTGTGTGAGAGTGAGGGATCAAGAGGGTGAAGCTCTTCACCATCTCCTCTTCTCTCCTTCTCTTCTCTTCTCTTCTCTTGCATACGCGGCTATGGAGGATGGAGCTTGGAGATGGAGGAGGCTTGAGGATGCTTGAGCTAGCATCAAGAATCGTGGACCTACCGAAGTGCAAGAGAGAGGAGGGTACTCGATCGGGCATCAAGGTAAGCTCACTACACTCGTAGGATCGACGACGCGTTAGCTAGGTGAGAGATAGCCATTAGAGCTCGCTTGGAATGCTTGAAACAATAAGCGGTCTGTGGGTCTTGGCAGTTGAGCGAAAGCTCCCACATTTTGGTTCCGTTGCCGGGACCAACGGATTCAAGCTTGAGCACTTACGCGCCTCACATCGAGCATCGAAGTACGGCACTCATCCCTGAAATGGAGCTTGAGATAGGTAGGAAGTTGGGTGAACACCATATTGGGGAATATGGGAATTTTCCATAAGTTTGGGACACATGGTCAAATCTTTGGATTTGTCATAACTTGAACATTATAACTCCAAATCGAGTGCTCTATAGCTCATTAGATTCCACTTTTCAAGCGCTTTCCAATGATAGGTCACATCATGTGGTTTTGAGAAACTTATGGACATGTTATCCGGATGCCACCTTTTTAGTATTCAAAAACTGGAAATTGGGAGATTCCCAAACTCACTAATATTGTGTTGGTGCTTCTAATCTTCAAAACAAGTAAGTATTTTGGGATATTTTGGTTGGTTGATGATTGGAAAGCATGGAGGATCTATTTTAGTTTTTTGCCTTTGATTTTTGTTGCATTTAGCATAGGTTAGAGTTAGGAAATCGAACCAGAAAAGGGTAGGGTTTACTGTTTCAAAACAAGGCAAAACATGGAAAAAATCGTGCAAAATGCCCAAAATGCTCGCTAATGAGGCCTAAGATCAACAAGAGAGTGATTGGGAGCGTCAACGCCACATTTGGGAAGACATATAAGAGCTAGGAGACCCAAAGAGAGCTCATTTGTGCCATTTCAGTGAGAGAGAGAGAGAGAGAGAGAGAGAGAGAGCTAGAGAGCCCCAGCCCGTGTGATTTGATCGCATCACCCATGCACTTACCGACCCGTTCAGGTATATGAATCCCTTCCTCTATCCCCCTAGATAGGATCTGGAGGGTTGTGCTTGGTATGATTGCGTAAATCCCAAGAATCGAGCGAGATGGACATTGCGTTATTTCAATCGCGCCGCGTTTGGCCCGTCCGAGCGGTCGCTTCTGGGCCGAGTCCCAGAATTGGCCCTTGGCCCCTTACCACTCAGCCACTCGGCCCGAAACCCTAGTCGGCCCTAGCCCTCAGGCCGTCCGAGGCAACTGTTCGAGTCAACCCACTCGGCTGTCCGAGTCAAAGCTCTTTGCCATGTGGCACATCTGCCATTTGGCCCGTCCGAGCAACCCGTCCGAGTCCCAAATTCGAAACTCGGCCACACCCCGGATTCGGCCCTCGGCCAAGTGCCTTTCGGCTTGTCCGAATTACACTATACGAACCTGCCATTCGGCCTGTTCAAATAAAAATCGTCCGAGTCAAATCCGGAGATTCAGCCCTTGATCCTGTGCATTGGCCCGTCCGAGTGACCCACTCAGACCCTACAATTTGGACCAGTTGGTCCGAGTGCAACTTTTTGTCAAATTTGTTAGAAATTTGACCCGACTCGGCAAATACGCATTAGCGCAACTTGTCGAAACCCTTCGGGCGCTCAGAAATTGATTCTAGCACACGTGATAAGAGAAATTGTAGTACATAGTCGCTTAGCGATTAGCAGTAGACAGTTGAGGGACCCAAGGACTCAGACGCAAGCCGGTGAACTGTAAAACCTGATCGACACAAAGCGAACAAGGAAATGTACAAGGAAACCCTAAACCCTGACGAAACGGCCAGAAAATGGACCTACAAGCCTATCAGGTCCAAAATGAGTGAGAGTGAGTAAGACGCCGGGGCATTGCTTGCGGCACTCACATTGAATTTCCGCACTTGAAGTACACTTAAGAAAACCTTGATTGAGCACAAGTGCACGAGAAACAACACACTCACCGAGTGACTATAAATTGAGGCTTGTATTCAATAATCAAAGGAACTCACTCAGATAAATCGCTTAAGGAACCCACTAGTAGGAGAAGACCCCAAGACTTAGACAGGTGCCTGAGTGCCCTACTAGTAGGACCTGGAGAAGGCATGAAGACACGGAAAGCAACAATATAGAGGATTGGACGCTGCCGGTGGAGCTGCTTGGATTAACTGACAATCTCGTGGAGCTGGAAGCAGAAACAATGTCGGGATCAAGAGGCGAACGAGGAGAGGACCAATTAGACTTAGGAGAATTCCCAACCTCAGTCCAGGAACTGGTCCACGACTACGATCTACTCACCAGGACCGTGATCTAGGGTAGACCTAAAGAGGAAGTGGTAGCTAACCTGGAAGAAGAGAGAAGAGCTATCAAGAGAGCGCTAGAAGGCATAATTGCCTACAACCACAAGCAAAGGGCTAGAAGGCTACAGCAAGACGTAGATATATGGGAGGCTAGACCTAGCTGGAGCGGCCAAATCCAGACCAAATGTAGAGAGAGAACGAGCAGCAGAGGTTTACATGACATTGAGTGAACTGGTAGCAAAGTGACTCTTGGATAACACATCCGTTGAACAGAGCGCTACTGCCCTAGCCACCAGGCTACTATCGGGATTGGGAGTCACACAAGGGGCTAAGGGGCAGGCTAGAATCCCCATAGTAGCAAAACAACTAGCTAGATATGAATCTAGCAGTGACCCGTACAGCTTCATGGAGTAGTTTGAGCAAGTATGTGAGGCAAATGGTCTTACTGACCCTGCACAGCGAGCTCAAGCTTTCGGCCTGTGCTTAGGCGATAAGGGGAGGACCTGGTATTCTAGTTTGGATGATGCAGAACCTAGGAACTTTGCTCACCTTAAAGGCCTATTCATCAAGAGGTTTTTAGAGGCTGGGCATTCGGATAACCTCATCGTTAGGTTGATGAATATAAGTCAAAGGGAGAAGGAGGACGTTAGGGATTACATCACTCAGATGCATAGCCTCTACAAGAGAATCCCTGCCAATGAGCGACCTACCGAGAGGGCAGTGTCTACAGTGTTCATGAACGGGATTCGGAGCGAGGAGCTCTACAAGGCTTTGGCCAGTAATTCCACCTTGCAACGAGACGTGCTAGCTAGATTTTTCGAGGAGGCAATACACATAGATGATCAACTCAGGAAACGCAGCATGAGAACTACCAACCGAGAAAGTGCAAGCCAGAGGGACCCTGAGAGGTCAACCACTTTGGGGTAAAAAGAAACTGCTAGTGTGCAGGATAAGGGAAAGAGTGTAGACCACGACCAGGGGATGGCAGAGATGAAAATGGAGATTGCACGGTTGCAAGAGCTCGTAAGGAAGCCTGTGAGATCGCGTGCACAATGTATATACTGCGGCGGCAATCACCTCTTAGTTGAGTGCCAAGATCCTAGATCTCGGCCGTGCTCAAATTGCGGTAGATTCGGGCATGATGTAGTGCATTGCAGAATGCCAAGGAGATTCCCATATGCACAGCAGTACAACCCTCTATACTTAGGTAATAGGCCAACCAATTTCTTTGGGAGGGGAGCCCAATTAGCTCTTCCAGCACCGACTAACTCAAGATCTGCTATGCCTAGGCTAAGATGAACCCAACTGGTATACCACTACAAGGATTTGAGCTAGTAGCGACACCGATTAGCGATGGCGGATAGCGGCGTCGCTATTGGCGTCGTTATTGGCGTCGCAAGTGGCGTCGCTATTTGCGTCGCATTTGTGATGCAAATAGCAATGCAAATAGTGACGCAAATAGCAACGCCACAGGGAAAAAAAGCGCGGCCGAAACCAAAGCACCATTTTCATTTTCTTTTCTTCGCCTTTTGAGAGCGAGAGCGAGGGAGAGAGCGAAGGCTTTGTGAGAGAAGAAGAGGAAGAGACTTGCCGCCGCCGCCACCGCCGTTGTTCGCAAAGGAGAGGAGGAGCCCTCGTTGCAAAGAGAAGCCGCCCACGCTCGCCACATCTCATTGATGAGTCTCCCTCTCTCTTTCTTTTGTTTGTTGAAGGTTTAAATCGTTCTCTTTTGCTTCTTTAGGAGAGGAAATGAAAGAGAAGGAGAGGGAGAGGGAGAGAGAGGGAGAGGGAGAGAGAGGGAGAGAAAGAGAGGAAGAAAGAGAGGGAGAGGGAGAGCGAGAGAAAGAGAGGGAGAGTGCATTCTCTCTCTCTCTCTCCCTTTTGCTTGTTTAATATTTAAATTACTTTCTTTTTTGCTTGTTAAAGAGAGGAAACGAGAGAGTAAGAGAGAAAGAGAGGAAGAGGGAGAGGGAGAGGGAGAGGGAAAGAAAGAGAAAGAGAAAGAGAAAGAGAAAGAGAAAGAGAAATAGAGGGAGAGGGAGAGGGAGGGGAAGGAAATAAGAGAGGGAGAGAAAGAGAAAGAGAGGGAGAAGGAGGGGGAGAGTGCATTCTCTCTCTCCCTCTCCCTTTTGCTTGTTTAATGTTTGAATCACTTTATTTTTTACTTGTTTAGGAGAGGAAATGAGAGATAAAGAGAGCGAGAGGGAGAGGAAGGGGAAGGAAATGAGAGAGGGATAGAAAGAGAAAGAGAGGGAGTGTGCATTGTATCTCTCCCTCTCCCTTTTGCTTGGAGGATGTTTAAATCACTTTATTTTTTGCTTGTTTAGGAAATGAGAGAGAAAGAGAGATAGAGAGGGAGAGGGAGAAAAAGAGAAAGAGAGGGAGAGGGAGAGGGAGAGGGAGGGGAAGGAAATGAGAGAGGGAGAGAAAGAGAACGAGAGGGAGAGGGAGGGGAAGGAAAAGAGAGATAGAGAGGGAGAGGGAGAAAAAGAGAAAGAGAGGGAGAGGGAGAGGGAGAGGGAGGGGAAGGAAATGAGAGAGGGAGAGAAAGAGAGCGAGAGGGAGAGGGAGAGGGTGAGAGAAAGAGAGGGAGAGGGAGGGGAAGGAAAAGAGAGATAGAGAGGGAGAGGGAGAAAAAGAGAAAGAGAGGGAGAGGGAGAGGGAGAGGGAGGGGAAGGAAATGAGAGAGGGAGAGAAAGAGAACAAGAGGGAGAGGGAGAGGGTGAGAGAAAGAGAGAAAGAGAGGGAGAGGGAGAGGGAGAGGGAGGGGAAGGAAATGAGAGAGGGAGAGAAAGAGAACGAGAGGGAGAGAAGGAGAACGAGAGGGAGAGGGAGAGGGTGAGAGAAAGAGAGAAAGAGAGGGAGAGGGAGAGAAAGAGAGGGAGAGGGAGAGGGAGGAGAAAGAGAGGGAGAGGGAGAGGGAGAGGGAGAGAGAGAGAAAGAGATGGCGCGCATTAATTTTAAAATGGATTGCTTATACTCAAAGCCGAGATATAACAAATAATTATCTATCGGGACAAACAAATCGTTGAGCATGATACAAGACCGAGATATAACATCGAAAAATCTCTCGACTACTATATACAATGCAAGGTTTATGGTCAACTTGCAACTTGACGTACATCTCCTACATCTCCATAAAGCTATCCATTTAAGCCTCGTTTGCTGTAATGTAGATAAGATGGCAAACGAAGAAGGTCTTATTGTTCAAGACCGCGACACGTATCTTAATCAGCGTGTCCCATGTCCTTGCTCTCAATGCAAGTTGGCAATTAGACGAAAACGCCGATTGTCTATAGAACACGTACGAGGATTTGGTGAGTTTCAATCTGAGATCATTGATCAGGCGATTGCGGATTTTCAGCAAACGGTAATTTGAAGTTAGCATTTTTCATGCATTGTACTCTCAAGCTAATTGAAAACCATACACAAAAAGATTGGGTCTTGTTGGCAAATTTTGTATCCAGGGAGGTGATGTCTCAACCCAAGGGGGAGTGCACCCTTTGCGGCCAATTAGAAGAGTTCGTGGACATGTGATAGATGGATTGCAGGAGCCAATCGACCACTCGCAAGGCCCATCTATACCGTCAATGCCAGAGGAGACATACAACCTTCCCGACTTGCCTACAATCTTGGAGCCTGAGATGGAGGCAATAATTGATGCATTGATTCCCATGGATGTTGAGACATCTAACCCGCTTAGAGAGGAAGCATCCATACCATTATATGATGGGTGCTGAGTATCTCGGTTGAAGACATTGCTTGCACTCTTAAGTGTGCAAGCAAAATACAGTTGGAGCGATACGAGTGTGACTGAGTTATTCAAGTACCTTGCACATAGACTTCAATTGTTTTTTTTAAAAAACAGTATTATTGCAAACATTTGTGTTTTTTCAAGGTGTTTTATGCTTTTTTTCAGGTTATTGAGATATCATATATTGCCACCTGCAAACACCATGCCTGAGTCTCGTGATGATGCACGACATGTTTTACGGAAGCTTGGCATGGACTACAATAACATCCATGCATGTATCAACGACTGCATATTGTTTTGAGATGAATATGAGACTATGGAGACATGTCCAAAGTGTGGTGCTCACAGGTATCGATAAGACTTGCAAGGGCAGACCATGCCTCAAAAAGTTCTCAGACACTTTCCGCTCATCCCCCGCATAAGCCACATGTTTCGCACGTCTGCCATGGCAAGCTTGACAACGTGGCATGTACAGAATAGGTCCACGGATGGAGTTCAACGAATATCAGCAGATTCGCACGCATGGAGCCACATTGACTCTACCTTCCCAGGCTTTGCGCGAGAGCCAAGGAATCTTCGGCTCGGTCTCACCATGGATAGTGTGAACCCATTCGGTCTGCGCTCGACTTCTTACAGTGTGTGGCCTATAGTGCTTGTCAACTACAACATTCCTCCATGGCTTTCTACGAAGAAAGGATATCTCATCCTTAGCTTTCTCGTCCCGGGCCGCTACAAAGTAAAAAATATGGACGTGTATCTTCGTCCATTAGTCGATGAGCTTAAGATTTTGTGGGAGGAGGGGGTCACGGTGCAAGATATGAGTAGGCGAGATGGTCGGCGGTCAGCCAACATTTGAGCCATTCTCATGTGGATGATGCATGACTTTCCGGGATTGGGAGAGTGCTCAGGTGAGCAGACCTTTGTTCTCGTTGGTAATATCTATATTTTATTTCATTCAATCAAGTATTCACTAGGTCGTGGATCGCCTTGCAGGTCTCGTTACCTCAGGTTATCATGCATGTCCATTGTGTGGGCCACAGTTAGACTCCCGAAGGTCACGAACCATGAAGAAGATGGTATATCAAGGACACGCCGCTTTCTTGCCGGAGGATCATGAACTCATGGAAGGTTTTCTTGGACGACCTCCAGCACGTATGAATGCTGCAAGCTGGTACAAGCTGAAAATGGTAAACCCGGAATCACATCCAAATGGAATGCGACAGTTCTCAGTTTTCTACGAGTTGCCATATTGGACCCACTTACAAGTCAACCTCTTGTTGGATCCCATGCATATTTTCAAAAATGTGGGCAGCTTGCTATGGGACCACATCACAGGAAAGAGAGACACTATCGGGTCACGAATGGATTTAAAGGAGGTAGGTAAGATGGAGGCGCTTTGGCCGCAGTCGAGTGCTGAAGGGGGAGTGCAGCTTCCTCGCACTCCCTGGGTTTTGTCTACCAAAGAAGAGCACATTGTGAAGCAAGTAATCAAGTCTATCCGCACTCCGACGGGTATGATGCGTTCTCTCAAGTCCGCATTTTCTAAAGATGACCAAATGTCTGGGCTAAAATCCCATGATTGGCATAAGATATGTCAAGTTTGTGAACAGAATGGATTTTAATTAGCGTGGACATTTTGGAATTTGAAAAGTGACCATTATTCTCAATGCTTTCTCATTTGTGGCAGTTTGTCCTACCGATCGCGATCGCGTGATGCCTTACTCCAGAAATTCGTGGGGCCATTTACAAGTTGTCGACTTTGGTGCAATGGATCTCATAGAAAGAGATTAAGAGGTCCTCTATTGAATCCGCAAGGCGGAGAGCAGTTGAGACGGTCTGTCTCTTTGAGAAATACCTGCCCACTAGCATGCTCACAATACAAGTTCACCTTCTTGTGCATCTTGTGGACGAAGTGGAGATTTTTGAACCTGTCCATACATGATGGATGTTCTTCTTGGAGCGCTTCATGAAAACCCTGAAAGGCTTTGTGCGACAACGAGCTCGTCCGGAAGGTAGCATGGCAGAAGGTTGGTTGGTGTCAGAGGCGTTACTGCATATCTCACAATGGCTACCAACGGTGGAACCAGACAATGAAATGCTATGGACGCTGAAGGACGATGATAGGCTGATTGGAGATGTGGTGGTTGGAAATGGGGTAGAAAAAAGAATGGATGCCTCAATGGAAGAGAAGGTGAATCACTTTTGTATGTTGCACCATGCGTCCATGGAGACGTGGCTCGCCAAGTACCAGATTGTAATGCAAGATCAAGAGGAAGCGCGAGCTGAATTCTGACGTAGTACGCGTCACTGACCGATTCGATATCCCGAAGGCATGGAGGAGATGCCGCGGTTTATGTCAACACGATGGTTGCATGGAGCCTTGACCGCAACATCCAGCGAAGGGACACAGGTCTCAATGGAGGAGTGGGAGTTCTCGAGGGGATGTAGTCCAAAGGTAATGAGGGTTTAGAATGTGTCGTATCTAAATTTTCTTGCTACATCTAATTTGAGTGTTTCAATGTGCAGTACAAAATATATAGTGCAGCATGGTCGCGCGGACGACATTTTCGGGTGGAGCGTATTGACCAAATGCGCTCCACAATGGACTGTGGTGTCATGGCAAGGTTTGAGCAAGAGAGTCGGCGACGAGCAACGGATCCGAACACGGTTGTGGATGAGATGAAGTATTTTGGAAACTTGCAAAGTATTATTACGGTGGATTACCGTAGCTTCTCCATGATACTATTCGATGTGCAATGGTTCAAAGTGGTACTTGGAGGAGCTGGAGCAATAGTTCGACGAGGTCCATCTGGATTTCTCGAAATAGATTCCGAAAAAAAATGGATGGATTTGTGCGACACCTTTGTGTTGCCGGCCCATTGTGAACAGGTACGCATAGTCATTTGCTTGCTAATTGTAAATAATACGACATGGTTTATGTCACAATGGTTTGAAGTCACAGACGCAGAGGCGGAGACCTCAGCTCCTAAGATAGCCGAGCTAGGGAGTGCCAAGGTAGGGGAATATCCCCACCCCAAATGGCAGCTCGAGGCTATAGCCAAGGTCAAGGAGTGGGTCAAGGATGCCCAAAAGCACCTTAAGGATGCTGAACCCATATTAGAAGATCCTATTGACGATTTCTCCAGCGTGAGCATGCCAGTCTCACCTTCAAAACCATAAGCTGCGAGCATACCTGCACCACTGGGAGAAACTCAGCAGCAAGGCCAGGGGGAAACTTGCCAGGGTAGACAGAACGCATGGCCTAGAAATGCTAGCCTCAGGGGAAGACAAGAGCCTAGTAACCTCCTCACAACCTTGTTGTCTACTCCAGTAACTCTAAGCTTGGAAGATCTGCTTAGGCAAAATCATTCCTTGTGGCAGGAGTTAAAAGACTTGATCGAGGGACACACAGGACTTGCGGGTAATGATCCGCAAGATCGTGATGCAGTTACACAGATCCCAAGTCTAACTCTACACTCAAATCCTAAGTCTTTGCACATTAATTCTTTTTGGGAAGGCACTGAAATGCATGCAATTTTGCCTGTCCTAGCCTTAGGAGATATGACACGAAAAGGAATTGTACACATAGGCGCAGGTGTTAGCGTACTAAACCATGTAGTCTTAGAGGGATGGGGAGACCCTCCTGTAGAGACTGCTAGGTTTAACGTCATGTTAGCAAATGGAATGAAGGTAAGACCATTCGGGGTCTTAAAGAATTGGCCAGTAAAGATTGCCGGTGTGCAATTTTCGGTAAACTTCATTGTCATGAAGGGAGTGGATTACGACATACTATTAGGCCGACCTTGGATGAGGAATGTGCATGTCATTGAGGACAGGGGCAATGGTTTGATTTTCCTAGGGAACAGAACTAGTGCAATAAGGGTAGAGATGGACACTTGGAAGACGACCTCTGTTGACCTAGATGCCATCTCAGCTATGCTGAAAGGCGGTACCTCCTCCATCTCCAAGCTCCATCCTCCATAGCCGCGTACACAAGAGAAGAAAAGAGAAGAGAAGATAAGAGAAGAGAAGAGAAGAGAAGGAGAGAAGAGGAGATGGTGAAGAGCTTCACCCTCTTGATCCCTCACTCTCACACACACTCACTCCCTTACACTCTCACACTCCCTCTCTCAAGAGCACACACAAGCAAGAAGGAGAGAAGAAGAGAGGAAGAAGGAGACTCTTTTTGCCACACACCAAAGAATGAGCTTCTCATTCACTTTTCAACTTTATATACAAAGCCCTAAATCCTTTTTGGGCGGTCATCCCCTTTTCCCTCTCTTACATGGCCGGCCATAACCTAAGCCCTTTTTTCCATTTCCCACCATTCTAATTTATCCTATTCCCGGCTAATGCGTACACTTTGCACAGAAGCGAGCCTGGTACTCTTTTACAAAGATTTGGGGGCGCTTTCACATTTAAGTTATTTTGTTGCCTCGGGCCGACACCGAAGCTCTCTAAGGGTCGTGCCCAAACATTTGAATTTTTCAGGGATTGGCTACCGGTCAAGGCGCCTTTTTCTGCTTTTATCCTACACCTTTTTTGCTATTTTCATTTTTTCCATTTTTCTCTCCTCTGTGCTGCGGGAACACGGTAACAACAATGCTTGTGTAAATGAAGGCAAAGTGTACTTGAATCATAACATTGATACACAAAATAAATACAAGATCGCCTAATGAAAGCATCAGTACAATCATGGCAAGATACTACTACTAAATAGAAAATGCCTACACACACTGTAAGAGAAAGGCCCTATAGACGTGCACTGTACACGCGAAAAAGCGGGCGTGTTTATAAGCGTATCTATTCACGCTAGTATAAAAAATGTGTCTATATATCCGCACTGATAAATGCGCTTATAGATGTGAAAATAAACGCACATATTTTTCATTTCTCATAACGTCTCTGAATATGACCAAATCTCTTAACAGCTAGTATTTGTTTGAATAGGGCATGATTGGATGTATATACGACATAATTAGACCTGGATCATACGCTAGGACATGATATACATATATAGGATCATACGGACATGATATACATGTATAGGGCATATACATGCATAGGACATGATATACATTACCAACTTTACTTCTTTCTGAGTATTACAAATATACATCCAATCATTCAAAGCTAATTATATATATGTGATTTCATACCCTATATACATCCAATCATGCCCTATACAAATGTGATTGGATAGGGCATGATGATTGGATGTATATATAGATCAAAGGTTGACTTGTACATTTGCAATATATATATATATATATATATATATATAGAGAGAGAGAGAGAGAGAGAGAGAGAGCTAGAGAGCCCCAGCCCGTGTGATTTGATCGCATCACCCATGCACTTACCGACCCGTTCAGGTATATGAATCCCTTCCTCTATCCCCCTAGATAGGATCTGGAGGGTTGTGCTTGGTATGATTGCGTAAATCCCAAGAATCGAGCGAGATGGACATTGCGTTATTTCCATCGCGCCGCGTTTGGCCCGTCCGAGCGGTCGCTTCTGGGCCGAGTCCCAGAATCGACCCTTGGCCCCTTACCACTCAGCCACTCGGCCCGAAACCCTAGTCGGCCCTAGCCCTCGGGCCGTCTGAGGCAACTGTTCGAGTCAACCCACTCGGCTGTCCGAGTCAAAGCTCTTTGCCATGTGGCACATCTGCCATGCGGCCCGTCCGAGCAACCCGTCCGAGTCCCAAATTCAAAACTCGGCCACACCCGGGATTCGGCCCTCGGCCAAGTGCCGTTCGGCCTGTCCGAATTACACTGTACGAACCTACCATTCGGCCTGTTCAAATAAAAATCATTCGAGTCAAATCCGGAGATTCGGCCCTTGACCCTGTGCATCGGCCCGTCCGAGTGACCCACTCAGACCCTACAATTTGGACCAGTTGGTCCGAGTGCAACTTTTTGTCAAATTTGTCAGAAATTTGACCCGACTCGGCAAATACGCATTAGCGCAACTTGTCGAAAACCTTCGGGCGCTCAGAAATTGATTCTAGCACACGTGATAAGAGAAATTGTAGTACATAGTCGCTTAGCGATTAGCAGTAGACAGTTGAGGGACCCAAGGACTCGGACGCAAGCCGGTGAACCGTAAAACCTGATCGACACAAAGTGAACAAGGAAATGTACAAGGAAACCCTAAACCCTGACGAAACGGCCAGAAAATGGACCTACAAGCCTATCAGGTCCAAAATGAGTGAGAGTGAGTAAGACGCCGGGGAATTGCTTGCGGCACTCACATTGAATTTCCGCACTTGAAGTACACTTAAGAAAAGCTTGATTGAGCACAAGTGCACGAGAAACAACACACTCACCGAGTGACTATAAATTGAGGCTTGTATTCAATAATCAAAGGAACTCACTCAGATAAATCGCTTAAGGAACCCACTAGTAGGAGAAGACCCCAAGACTTAGACAGGTGCCTGAGTGCCCTACTAGTAGGACCTGGAGAAGGCATGAAGACACGGAAAGCAACAATATAGAGGATTGGACGCTGCCGGCGGAGCTGCTTGGATTGACTGACAATCTCGTGGAGCTGGAAGCAGAAACAATGTCGGGATTAAGAGGCGAACGAGGAGAGGACCAATTAGACTTAGGAGAATTCCCAACCTCAGTCCAGGAACTGTTCCACGACTACGATCTACTCACCAGGACCGTGATCTAGGGCAGACCTAAAGAGGAAGTGGTAGCTAACCTAGAAGAAGAGAGAAGAGCTATCAAGAGAGCGCTAGAAGGCATAATTTCCTACAACCACAAGCAAAGGGCTAGAAGGCTACAGCAAGACGTAGATATATGCGAGGCTAGACCTAGCTGGAGCGGCCAAATCCGGACCAAATGTAGAGAGAGAACGAGCAGCAGAGGTTTACATGACATTGAGTGAACTGGTAGCAAAGTGACTCTTGGATAACACATCCGTTGAACAGAGCGCTACTGCCCTAGCCACCACGCTACTATCGGGATTGGGAGTCACACAAGGGGCTAAGGGGCAGGCTAGAATCCCCATAGTAGCAAAACAACTAGCTAGATATGAATCTAGCAGTGACCCGTATAGCTTCATGGAGTAGTTTGAGAAAGTATGTGAGGCAAATGGTCTTACTGACCCTGCACAGCGAGCTCAAGCTTTTGGCCTGTGCTTAGGCGATAAGGGGAGGACCTGGTATTCTAGTCTGGATGATGCAGAACCTAGGAACTTTGCTCACCTTAAAGGCCTATTCATCAAGAGGTTTTTAGAGGCTGGGCATTCGGATAACCTCATCGTTAGGTTGATGAATATCAGTCAAAGGGAGAAGGAGGACATTAGGGATTACATCACTCAGATGCATAGCCTCTACAAGAGAATCCCTGCCAATGAGCGACCTACCGAGAGGGCAGTGTCTACAGTGTTCATGAACGGGATTCAGAGCGAGGAGCTCTACAAGGCTTTGGCCAGTAATTCCACCTTGCAACGAGACGTGCTAGCTAGATTTTTCAAGGAGGCAATACACATAGATGATCAAATCAGGGAACGCAGCATGAGAACTACCAACCGAGAAAGTGCAAGCCAGAGGGACCCTGAGAGATCAACCACTTAGGGGTAAAAAGAAACTGCTAGTGTGCAGGATAAGGGAAAGAGTGTAGACCACGACCAGGGGATGGCAGAGATGAAAATGGAGATTGCACGGTTGCAAGAGCTCGTAAGGAAGCCTGTGAGATCGCGTGCACAATGTATATACTGCGGCGGCAATCACCTCTTACTTGAGTGCCAAGATCCTAGATCTCGGCCGTGCTCAAATTGCGGTAGATTCGGGCATGATGTAGTGCATTACAGAATGCCAAGGAGATTCCCATATGCACAGCAGTACAACCCTCTATACTTAGGTAATAGCCCAACCAATTTCTTTGGGAGGGGAGCCCAATTAGCTCTTCCAGCACCAACTAACTCAAGATCTGCCATGCCTAGGCTGAGATGAACCCAACTGGTATACCACTACAAGGATTTGAGCTAGTACCGACGCCAATTAGCGATGGCGGATAGCGGCATCGCTATTGGCGTCGTTATTGGTGTCGCAACTGGCATCGCTATTTGCATCGCATTTGTGATGCAAATAGCAATGCAAATAGTGACGCAAATAGCGACGCCGCAGGGAAAAAAAGCGCGGCCGAAACCAAAGCCCCATTTTCATTTTCTTTTCTTCGCCTTTTGAGAGCGAGAGCGGGGGAGAGAGCGAAGGCTTTGTGAGAGAAGAAGAGGAAGAGACTTGCCGCCGCCGCCACCGCCGTTGTTCGCAAAGGAGAGGAGGAGCCCTCGTTGCAAAGAGAAGCCGCCCACGCTCGCCACATCTCATTGGTGAGTCTCCCTCTCTCTTTCTTTTGTTTGTTGAAGGTTTAAATCGTTCTCTTTTGCTTGTTTAGGAGAGGAAATGAAAGAGAAGGAGAGGGAGAGGGAGAGAGAGGGAGAGGGAGAGAGAGGGAGAGAAAGAGAGGAAGAAAGAGAGGGAGAGGGAGAGCGAGAGAAAGAGAGGGAGAGTGCATTCTCTCTCTCTCTCTCCCTTTTGCTTGTTTAATGTTTAAATTACTTTCTTTTTTGCTTGTTGAAGAGAGGAAACGAGAGAGTAAGCGAGAAAGAGAGGAAGAGGGAGAGGGAGAGGGAGAGGGAAAGAAAGAGAAAGAGAAAGAGAAAGAGAAATAGAGGGAGAGGGAGAGGGAGGGGAAGGAAATAAGAGAGGGAGAGAAAGAGAAAGAGAGGGAGAAGGAGGGGGAGAGTGCATTCTCTCTCTCCCTCTCCCTTTTGCTTGTTTAATGTTTGAATCACTTTATTTTTTACTTGTTTAGGAGAGGAAATGAGAGAGAAAGAGAGCGAGAGGGAGAGGAAGGGGAAGGAAATGAGAGAGGGATAGAAAGAGAAAGAGAGGGAGAGTGCATTGTATCTCTCCCTCTCCCTTTTGCTTGGAGGATGTTTAAATCACTTTATTTTTTGCTTGTTTAGGAAATGAGAGAGAAAGAGAGATAGAGAGGGAGAGGGGGAAAAAGAGAAAGAGAGGGAGAGGGAGAGGGAGAGGGAGGGGAAGGAAATGAGAGAGGGAGAGAAAGAGAACGAGAGGGAGAGGGAGGGGAAGGAAAAGAGAGATAGAGAGGGAGAGGGAGAAAAAGAGAAAGAGAGGGAGAGGGAGAGGGAGAGGGAGGGGAAGGAAATGAGAGAGGGAGAGAAAGAGAACGAGAGGGAGAGAAAGAGAGCGAGAGGGAGAGGGAGAGGGTGAGAGAAAGAGAGGGAGAGGGAGGGGAAGGAAAAGAGAGATAGAGAGGGAGAGGGAGAAAAAGAGAAAGAGAGGGAGAGGGAGAGGGAGAGGGAGAGGGAGGGGAAGGAAAAGAGAGATAGAGAGGGAGAGGGAGAAAAAGAGAAAGAGAGGGAGAGGGAGAGGGAGAGGGAGGGGAAGGAAATGAGAGAGGGAGAGAAAGAGAACGAGAGGGAGAGGGAGAGGGTGAGAGAAAGAGAGAAAGAGAGGGAGAGGGAGAGGGAGAGGGAGGGGAAGGAAATGAGAGAGGGAGAGAAAGAGAACGAGAGGGAGAGAAGGAGAACGAGAGGGAGAGGGAGAGGGTGAGAGAAAGAGAGAAAGAGAGGGAGAGGGAGAGAAAGAGAGGGAGAGGGAGGGGAAAGAAATTTAAGATAATAGACTTATTGATAATGGTATGCAATGTGCTTTGCCATGGGCCACCTACTTCATCAAAATGAATCCAAAATTATTGTTATAGAAGAAGAAACCCTTAAATTGATTATAGGATAATTTCTCTCAGGTCTTATGACTATGAGTAGAATTGATTGAAATAAAATTTATTACTATAGCTATAAAATTTCATAGATGGCGCGCATTAATTTTAAAATGGATTACTTATACTCAAAGCCGAGATATAACAAATAATTATCTACCGGGACAAACAAATCATTGAGCATGATACAAGGCCGAGATATAACATCGAAAAATCTCTCGACTACTATATACAATGCAAGGTTTATGGTCAACTTGCAACTTGACGTACATCTCCTACATCTCCATAAAGCTATCCATTTAAGCCTCGTTTGTTGTAATGTAGATCAGATGGCAAACGAAGAAGGTCTTATTGTTCAAGACCGCGACACGTATCTTAATCAGCGTGTCCCATGTCCTTGCTCTCAATGCAAGTTGGCAATTAGACGAAAACGCCGATTGTCTATAGAACACGTACGAGGATTTGGCGAGTTTCAATCTGAGATCATTGATCAGGCGATTGCGGATTTTCAGCAAACGGTAATTTGAAGTTAGCATTTTTCATGCATTGTACTCTCAAGCTAATTGAAAACCATACACAAAAAGATTGGGTCTTATTGGCAAATTTTGTATCCAGGGAGGTGATGTCTCGACCCAAGGGGGAGTGCACCCTTTGCGGCCAATTAGAAGAGTTCGTGGACATGTGATAGATGGATTGCAGGAGCCAATCGACCACTCGCAAGGCCCATCTATACCGTCAATGCCAGAGGAGACAGACAACCTTCCTGACTTGCCTACAATCTTGGAGCCTGAGATGGAGGCAATAATTGATGCATTGATTCCCATGGATGTTGAGACATCTAACCCGCTTAGAGAGGAAGCATCCATACCATTATATGATGGGTGCTGAGTATCTCGGTTGAAGACATTGCTTGCACTCTTAAGTGTGCAAGCAAAATACAGTTGGAGCGATACGAGTGTGACTGAGTTATTCAGGTACCTTGCACATAGACTTCAATTGTTTTTTTTTTTAAACAGTATTATTGCAAACATTTGTGTTTTTTCAAGGTGTTTTATGCTTTTTTTCAGGTTATTGAGATATCATATATTACCACCTGCAAAGCCACATGCTCTCTGGGTTTTTTTCATACCTCTGTTTTGCGCGTCTATCAGCACGTCTATATTGCACGATAAATGCACGTCTATTCTCGTCAAAAACTTGCAGAGTAAACGCGTTTTTAAACGCATAGATACACGTGTGTATAGATGCACAATATGAATATATCCACTTTTTTATAATTATGATTATATATTTACGTAGCTTGTCAATACGTGCATCTATATGCGTGTCTACATGGGCGTGTAACTCTGACTATAAGCGCGCTTTTAGACGCGATACGGTAGATGCAGAAATAGACGCGGTAATAAACGCGCCGACATTTTTTTCACAGTTCAAGTATTGCGTCTACAAGCACGTCTATGGAGCCTTTTTGTTGTAGTGACAAATCACGTGACAAAAAAAGAAGAGTATGCGAGCTCCATGGATCCATGGGCAAGTTATAGATCCTCGCCATTCGAAACCTCGTCCATCGCAAAGGAGCATCAAACAGACTCTGTAAAAAAAGAAACAACTATATATCAGTCCATCATAAAATAATGTATTTTAATTAAAATTAGTAAGTATGGACAAGAAAGATGAGTGACTTACAGGGCCGCCACATCCATACAATTGGTCGATCAATGCAGTGAGACCGTATCTCTCTGCATATCGAGTCTCTAGGCCGATGGGATCGTGGTTTGTAATGGAGTGCTACAAAGAAAAAAAAATACAACTGTCAGAAACACGATTGTCAGTACAAGGGATACTGCAAAAAAATAATCAAGCAGAACAAAAGAAAAACTTACAAAGTCCTCCAGATATGTCCTGTGGCAGCTACTCCTAAGATGATGGATCACTCCTGCCTCTAGTCATGCCCCTGCCGCCTAGCACTCATGTCTCCAACATCCTAGAGAATCTATAACCTCCTCCCTGAGTTGGCGCCAGTCCTCGGCGTCTAGCCACTCGGGTTGCGTGCATCTAACTATCTGTGTGATATGTACGTACGCATGACTCCATCATCCAGCTTATGGAAAACCTATCTTTTGTGGCAAGTATCAAAAACTCCTCATGCAAGGATGCTACTATATAGTCCTTGCTCCCCTCTGATATGTTCTTCTAATGATCTAAGAAGTTGTGCTGAAAAATTTGTTGGCACAACTCTCTCATATGAGCCATCACCCTCCTTCCCTCATCATCCATGATGATTGCTCATGTCCTATCATCTACAAGGTATCCATACCCCTATAGGGTATGCCTAAGATGTGTTTTCTTCCACCTGCGACCATGCTCTTGGGTATATCCAGAAGGTCCCTGTACATTTGGTGTAGCCACTTGCAATCCATTCGTAGTACAAACCTGACATATCTTATGCTAATCATGGGATTCTAGCCCTGATAATTGGTCATCTTTGAAAAATACAAACTTGAGAGAACGCCGCATCATACTCATCAGAGTGTAGATAGACTTGACTATTTGCTTCACAATGCGCTCTTATTTAGTGAACGAAACCCAAGGAGCGCGAGATAGCTAAAAGCGACTATCACCACTCGATCTTGACCAAAGTGCCTCAATCTAGCCTACTTCCTTTAAATCAATTTGTGCCCCTATAGTGTTTCTCTTTCTTGTGATGTGGCCCCATAGTAAGCTGCCTAGGTTCTTGAAAATAGCATGGGATCCAACAAAGTGGTTGATTTGTAAGTGGGTCCAATAGGACAACTCATAGAAAACTGAGAATCATCGTATTTCATTTGGATGTGACTCTGTGTGGATCATTTTCAACTCGTACCAGCTTTGGGCATTCATACGTGTTGGAGGTCGTCCAAGAAAACCTTCCCTCAGTTCATGATCCTTTGGCAAGAAAGCAGCATGGTATACCATTTTCTTCATGGTTCATGACCTTCGTGAGTCTAATTGTGGCCCACGCAATGGACATGCATGATGACCTAAGGTAACCAAACCTGTCCCAACACCTCTATCTAGTGAATACAAACTTGAACGAGCTATGATAGATATTACCAATGAGAATGGAAGCCTACTTACCTGAGCGCTCTCTGAATCCCAGAAAGTCATGCATGGTCCACATGAGAATCACTCGAATATTGGCGGACCATCAACCATCGCACTTGCTCATATCTTTCATGGGGACCCCCTCGTCCCACAAAATTTGAAGCTAATTGATTAATGGACGAAGATACATGTCCATATTTTTTACTTTATAACGGTCGGGAATGAGCTAGCTAAGGATGAGATGTCTGATCTTTGTAGAAAGCCATGGAGAGATGCTGTAGTTAACAAGGACTATAGGCCACACACTGTAAGAAGTTGAGCGTAGACCAAATGGGTTCATGCCATTCATATCAAGACCGAGGCGAAGATTCCTTGGCTCTCAAGCAAAGCCTGGAAAAGTAGAGTCAATGTGGCTCCATGCGCATGAATCTGCTGATATTAATTAAACTCCATCTGTGGATCTATTCTACACATGCCACGCTGTCAAGCTCGCCATGTCGAACATACAAAACATGTGGTTTATGCAGAGGATAAGCAAAACGTGTCTAAGAACTTATTGAGGAATAGTTTTTCCTTGTAAGTCCTGTCGATACATGTGAGTACCACACTTTGGACATGTCTCCATAGTCACGTATTCTCCTCAAAACAGTATGCAATCATTGATACATGCATTGATGTTGTTGTAGTCAATGCCAAGCTTTTGTAAAACATGTCGCACATTATCACAAGACTCAGGCATGGTATTTGCAAGTGGTAATAAATAATACTTCAGTAACCTGAAAAAAAAATCATCAAACACCTTGAAAAAGCACAAATGTTTTTTATGATAGTGTCGAAAAGAAATCAACGAAGCGTATGTACAAGATACTTGAACAACTCGGTCACACTTGTATCACTCCACTGTATTTTTCTTGCACACTTAGGAGTGCAAGCAGTGTCTTCAGGCAAAATACTCGGCACCCATCATATAATGGTATGGATGCTTCCTCTCTAAGCAAATCAGATATCTCAACATCCATGGATATCAATGCATCGATCATTACCTTCATCTCAATCTCCAAGATTATAGGAATGTCTGGAAGGCTATCTGTTTCCTCTCGTATTGATAGTATAGATTGGGTAGTATCTTCCAAGTGGTGGATTGGCTCAGGCACTCCATCCATTGCACGCCCACAGACTCTTCTAACTAGCCGCAAAGGGTGCACTCCTCCTTGGGATGAGATGTCACATCTTGGGATAGAAAATTTTCCATCCACACCCAATGTTTTTGTATATGATATTCAATCAGTTTGCGAATAGAATGCATGATTGATATACACTTTTTTTTACCATTTGCTCAAAAATTGAGATTGCTTGATTAATGATCTCTGATTGAAACTCGCCAAAGTGTCATACGTGTTCTAAAGATAATTGACATTTGCATCTAATTGCTAGCTTACATTGAGAGCAAGAACATGGGACACACTGATTAAGATACACCTTGCAATCTTAAACATCACTATCTTCATCGTTTTCCATTTGGTCTACGTTACGACAAACAATTTGTTTTTGTTATCATTCTTTTTTTATTTCTTAAATTGTTTGAGAAAGGATTTCTTCTCTTGTAACTCAATAAAATTAACATATGTAAATTATCCACCTACACACAAATTAATGTATGTCGCGAAGTGTTTCCCGTCTCGTGATATTGCACTGAACCTCACCAAACCTCACCACCACCACCACCACCACCACCACCACCACCACCACCACTACTACTACTACTACTACTACAAATAAGAAAACAATACGTTAAAGAACAAGATCTTACCCTCTCTTTGTTTTTTATCCATTCATTCTCTTCTCTCCCTCTATCTCTCTCTCTATGTCTCTTTTTCTTTATTATGTTGTATGTCTATTCCCTCTCTCTAGTTCCTTCTTTCTTTTTCTCTTCCTCTCCCTCTCTCATTTCCTTTCAACAAAAAATCTCTCTCTCTCTCTCTCTCACTCTCTCTCTCTCTACTACTACTACTACTACAAACAAGAAAACTACCACCACCACTACCACTAGCACTACCACTACCACGACCATGACCATGACGACTGCAACCACGACTACGACTATGACTACCATAACAACACCAAACAAGAAAAGAAGAAATCAAACAATGACTACCACAATAACAAAAAACAAGAAAAGAAAAAATTAAAAAACAACTACCACTACCACTACCACTACTACGACTATCACAACAACAAGAAACAAGAAAATAAGAAATTAAACAACAACTACCACTACCACTACCACAATAACAAACAAGAAAAAAAGAAAAGAAAAAATTAAAAGAAAAAATAACAACAACTACTACTACACTACAAGGATTTAGGCTTATAGCGACGGCGGCGGGTAGCGACGCAGGTAGCAGCCTCAATTTTACGATGCAAATAGCGACGCTCCACATGGAAAAAAAATAGGCCGAAACCAAGCACGACTTTATTTTGCATTTTTGTGTTTTTTGTTTTGAGAGCGAGAGCGACCATCGTGCGAGAAGGAGAGGAAGAAGACTTGCCGCCGCTGTCGTTTCCATTGTTTGCGAAGGAGAGGAGGAGCCTTCATCGCGAAGAGGAGCCACCCCAGTCACCATATCTCATCGATGAGTCTCCCTCTCTCATTCTTTTGCTTGTTTAAGGTTTAAATCACTTTCTCTTTTACTTGTTTAGGAGAGGAAACGAGAGAGAAAGAGAGGGAGAGGGAGAGGGAGAGAAAGAGAAAGAGAAAGAGAAAGAGAGGCAGAGGGAGAGGGAGGGGGAGGGGGAGGGGGAGGAAATGAGAGAGGGAGAGAAAGAGAAAGAGAGAGGGAGGGAGAGTGCATTCTCTCTCTCCCTCTCCCTTTTGCTTTTGGAGAGTGTTAGGATATATTGTGAGAGGGAGAGGAAATGAGAGAGAAAGAGAGGGAGAGGGAGAGGGAGGGAGAGAAAGAGAGAGAGAGAGGGAGAAAGAGAAAGAGAAAGAGAGGGAGAGGGAGAGGGAGGGGGAGGGAGAGAAAGAGAGAGAGAGAGGGAGAAAGAGAAAGAAGGGGAGAGGGAGGGAGAGTGCAGTCTCTCTCTCCCTCTCCCTTTTGCTTTTGGAGAGTGTTAGGATATATTGTGAGAGGGAGAGGAAATGAGAGAGAAAGAGAGGGAGAGGGAGAGAGAGGGGGAGGAAATGAGAGAGGGAGAGAAGAGAAAGAGATGTATACTCAAATGGATAGCTTTATGGAGATGTATGTCTACTCAAGTGGATAGCTTTTGTCTACTCAAGATGTAGTCCACCTGTGTGTGTATATATTGGAACGATAACATATCCATGATTATGATAATGGTATGCACTTTGCTTTTTTTATGGGTACCATTACATCGACTCCTTAAGAGGGCTAAAAATTGGTCATACACTTTCTAAAGTCTAATTAGGAGATTTAAGATGCACGATAATAGACTTATCGATAATGGTATGCAATGTGCTTTACCATGGGCCACGTACATTGGTGACTCTTTAAGATGGCTTAAAATTGGTCATATCCTTCATAATGTCCAAGTAAGGGATCTAATTGTGATATGCATAATTCCTTGTTTTTGTATTAACTTTATAGACATAACAAATTAGTAATCATGCAAACTAGTCAACGGAAGGACTAAAAGAAAATGATCTCCTAGCTAATGGTCATTATGGTACTTACTCAAAATGAACCCAAAAGTATTGCCATAGAAGAAGAATCCCTTAAATTGAGCATATGATATTTTCTTCAAATGTTATGACTATGAGTATAATTGATTGGAACAAATTTTATAACTATGGTACACACACACACACACCCACACAAGCACAAACATTTTTACTATTTGATATTGTCTTTGATATGGTAACCTTGTATTACATTGTTGCATTTGATGTCTTCCAATCATTACAATAAAAGTTGATAAATTTCATAGATGACATTAATTTTTATACATGGACCTAGGACAAAAAAACCACATTACTAACATGCTTTTTGTTGAGACTGATTTATTATTAGACTAAGAGATCCTCAATGATACTCATAAATTTTGTTGACTAGGATTACTTATACTCAAAGCCCTCTAGTGCAGTTGTATAAGTAATCCTAGTAGAGCCTCTCTAAGATACTCAAAGTACATAACCTAGAGACCATAGCTAGGTATATAAGGTATAATGGCCATATAAGAAGACACCTCAATAATTTAGTGATCACCACTAAATCCCAAAGAAGAATCGTGTTCCATCCCCTTCAACTCTATATTCATCTTGTGAAGAACTTCATTAATCATAGCATCCTTGTCACCAATCTTTTTGTTGCAATGATGAAGTAACATATTCATCACTTTTCCTTTTAGCATCTAAGGCATTATCCAATCTTTTAGGCAAGTCCAAACATTTAGTCTTCAACTCATGAACCTTATGAACCAATGCTTTTTTTCTACAATAATAAATTATTATCTACCGGGACAAACAAATCCTTGAGCATGGTATATGGCCGAGATATAACATCAATAAATCTCTCAACTACTATGTCCCATGCATTTTTTACATCAATCAGTAAAGCATTTCTTATATCTTGAAGTTTAGATTTCAACACCATGGATGCATCAATATCAATCTCAATGTTTTTCAAAATTTGCTTCTCAACCTCTTGCAGAGGCTAAAACCTCTCAAGCAAGAGCTTATGGTCAACTTGCAACTTGATATACATCTCCATAAAGCTATCCATTTGAGCCTCATTTTCCCAAATTATATTACAAGTCATTAAATTATTTGTTGTAGTGTAGACAAGATGGAAAATGAAGAAGGTCTTGTTAACACAATATTATTGAGTTTGGGAATCTCCCAATTCCCATTTTTTGAATACTAAAAAGGTGGCACACGGATAATATGCCCGTAAGTTTCTTAAAACTATATGATGTGACCTATCATTGGAAAGCGCTTGAAAAATGGAATCCATTGAGCTATAGAGCGCTCGATTTGGAGTTATAGTGTTCAAGTTATGACAAATCCAAAGATTTGACCACGTGTCCCAAACTTATGGGAAATTCCCATATTCCCCAATATGGTGTTTGTTGTTCAAGATCGTGAGGCGTATCTTAATCGGTGTGTCCCATATCCTTGCTCTCAATGCAAGTTGGTAATTAGACGAAAACACCGATTGTCTATAGAACACGTACGATGATTTGGCGAGTTTCAATCTGAGATCATTGATCAGGGCATTGCGGATTTTCAGGAAACGGTAATTTGAAGTTAATATCAATCATGCATTGTACTCGCAAGCTAATTGAATACCATATACAATAAGATTGGGTCTTGCTGGAAAATTTTCTATCAAGGGAGGTGATGTCTCGTCCCAAGGGGGAGTGCACTCTTTGCGGCCAATTAGAAGAGATCGTGGGCATGAGATGGATGGAGTGCAGGAGCCAATCCACCACTCACAAGGCCAATCTATACCGTCAATGCCAAAGGAGGCAGACAACCTTCCAGACCTACCTACAATCTTGGAGACTGAGATGGAGGCAATGATCAATGCATTGATTCCCATGGATGTCGAGACTTCTAATCCACTTAGAGAGGAAGCATCCATACCATTATATGATGGGTGTCGAGTATCTCAGTTGAAGACACTACTTGCACTCTTAAGTGTGCAAGCAAAATATGGGTGGAGTGATACGAGTGTGACTGAGTTGTTCAGGTACCTTGCACATAGGTTTCATTGATTTTTTTTTGACACTATTATTACAAACATTTGTGCTTTTTCAAGATGTTTTATGATTTTATTTAGGTTATTGAAATATCATATATTACCACGTGCAAATACCAGGCATGAGTCTCGTGATGATGCACAACATGTTTTACAGAAGCTTGGCATGGACTACAATAACATCCATGCATGTATCAACGATTGCATACTATTTCGAGCAGAATACGAGACTATGGAGACATGTCCAAAGTGTGGTGCTCACATGTATCCACAGGACTTGCAAGGGTAAACCATCCCTCAAAAAGTTCTCAGACACTTTCCACTCATCCCCCTCATAAACCACATGTTTCGTATGTACGGCATGGCGATCTTGAAAACGTGGCATGCGCAGAATAGGTCCACGAATGGAGCAATGAATATCAGTGGATTCGCGCGCACGGAGCCACATTGACTCTACCTTCCCAGGCTTTGCGCGAGAGCCAAGGAAGAGAATACCTTCTTTTGACCCCACTCCCATGTGATAAGAGCGAGCAATTATGCAATTGGATCTATATCCAATAGTTCTCAGATGGTAGTTGTCCTAGCTTACTGGCCCTTAGTCTAGGGTTTCTGTCTTGGGAAAATGACACTTGAGTTTTTATTGTATTAACATCAAGTTGTATCATGGCTAAAGGTGATATCTCCTAGGCTTTTTTGGATTTATCGCGGCGAGATGTAGGATAGAGACCAATAAGTGGTTCCCCTTCAACCTATGAATGTAACAATAGTTTGGATGGTGTGAACCCATTTGGTCTGCGCTCAACTTCTTATAGTGTGTGGCCTATAGTCCTTGTTAACTACAACATCCCTCCATGGCTTTCTACGAAGAAAGGACATCTCATCCTTACCTTGCTCGTCCTAGGCCGCTACAAAGTAAAAAATATGGACGTGTATCTTCGTCCATTAGTCGACGAGCTTAAGATTTTGTGGGAGGAGGGGGTCACTGTGCAAGATATGAGCAAGCGCGATGGTCGGCGGTCAGCCAATATTCGAGCCATTCTCATGTGGACGATGCATGACTTTTCGGGATTGGGAGAGTGCTCAAGTGAGCAGGCCTCTGTTCTTGCTGGTAATATCTATATTTTATCTCGTTTAATCAAGTATTCACTAGGTCATGGTGTTGGAACAGGTCTGGTTACCTCAGGTTATTATGCATGTCCATTGTGCGGGCCATAGTTAGACTCTCGAAGGTCATGAACCATGAAGAAGATAGTATATCAAGGACATGCTGCTTTCTTGCTAGAGGATCATGAACTCAGGGAAGGTTTCCTTGGACGACCTCCAACACGTATGAATGCCGCAAGTTGGTACGAGCTGAAAATGGTCCACGCAGAATCACATCCAAATGGAATGTGGCGGTTCTCAGTTTTCTACGAGTTGCCATATTGGACCCACTTACAGGTCAACCACTTGTTGGATCCCATGCATATTTTCAAGAATGTGGGCAGCTTGCTATGGGATCATATCACAGGAAAGAGAGACACTATAGGGGCACGAATGGATTTGAAGGAGATAGATAAGATGGAGGCGCTTTGGCCGTAGTCGAGTGCTGATGGGGTCGCGTGCAGCTTCCTCATGCTCCTTGGGCTTTTTCCACTAAATAAGAGCACATTGTGAAGCAAGTAATCAAGTCTATCTGCACTCCGACGGGTATGATGCGTTCTCTCAGGTTTGCATTTTCTAAAGATGACCAATTGTCGAGGCTAAAATCCCATGATTGGCATAAGATATGTCAGGTTTGTGCTACGAATGGTTTGTAATTAGTGTGGGCATTTTGCTACTTGAAATGTGGCCATTATTCATAATGCTTTCTCATTTGTAGCAGTTTGTACTACCGATCGCGATCACAGGATGCCTTACTCTAGAAATTTGCGGGGCCATTTACAAGTTTTCGACTTTGGTGCAATGGATCTCACAGAAAGAGATTAAGATGTCCTCTACTGAATTTGCGACGCGGGGAGCAGTGGAGAAGGTTTGTCTCTTTGAGAAACACCTACCCACTAGCATGCTCACGATACAAATCCACCTTCTTGTGCATCTTGTGGATGAAGTGGAGATTGCTGGACCTATCCATATGCAATGGATGTTCTTCTTGGAGCGCTTCATGAAAACCCTGAAAGGTTTTGTGCGACAATGAGCTCAGCCAAAAGATAGCATGGCCGAAGGTTGGTTGGTGTCTAAGGCGCTAGTGCATATTTCACAATGGCTACCAACTGTGGAACCAGACAATGAAATGCTATGGTCTCGCTGAAGGACGATTATAGACTGAGTGGAGATATGGTGGTTGGAAATGGGGTAGAAAAAAGAATGGATGCCTCAATGGAAGAGAAGGTGAATCGCTTTTGTATGTTGCACCATGCCTCCATGGAGACGTGGCTCGCCATGTACCAGATCACAAGGAAAGATCAAGAGGAAGCACGAGCTGAATTCCGACGTAGTACGCATCATCGACCAATTCGATATCCCGAAGGCATGGAGGAGATGCCACGGTTTATGTCAACGCGATGGTTGCATGGAGCCTTGTTGACCGCAGCATCTCGCGAAGGGACAGAGGTCTCAATGGAGGAGTGGAAATTCTCGAGGGGATGTAGTCCAAAGGTGATGAGGGGTTTAGAATCTGTCATATCTAAATTTTATATGCGACATCTAATTTGAGTGTTTCAATGTACAATACAAAATATATAGTGCAGCGTGGTCACGCTGACGCCATTTTCGCTTGGAGCGTATTGACAAAATGTGCTCCACAATGGACTGTGGTGTCATGGAAAGGTTCGAGAAAGAGAGCCGGCGACGAGCAATGGATCCAAACACGATTGTGGATAAGATGGAGTATTTTGGGAACTTGCAAAGTATTATTACGGTGGATTACCGTAGCTTCTCCATGATACTATTCGATGTGTACAGTGGTTCAAAGTGGTACTTGGAGGAGCTGGAGCAACAGTTCGATGAGGTCCATTTGGATTTCTCAAAATAGATTCCGAAAAAAAATAGACGGATTTGTACAACACCTTTGTGTTGCCGGCCCATTGTGAACAAGTGCATGGAGTCATTTGCTTGCTAATTGTATTACGACATGGTTTATGTCACAATGGTTTGAACTCTCTTGTACGTATTTGTGAACATGTAATCTTCTATCCAAACCCCTGACAACCTCGATGGTGGTATGTTATACCTTCAACTTCCCGAAGTGCGAGAGTATATGATCAAAGCAATGTTCCGAGCATAGATGAAGATAATATGCAAATAGGGGGGTCGATATTGCAAGGGGTGGAGAGTGTCGAAAGCTTGGAGTCAGCATCGACTAACAATGATGGAAATATAGGAGTCCAAGAATTTTTTGAGAACGAGGCAGACTCATTCTTTTGTGGTGACATGTCTATCGACCTTCCAGTGTATGCGGAGTTGTGTCAAGAGATTAACATGGGACCATAGGATACTTCATACTTGGAGCATCCACTTACTCAATTCATTGACCAATCTCTTATATAGGTACATAAGATATGTATTTTAAGTGAGATTTTTTTAAAATGATTTATATTACTATGCTTTGAATGATTTAAATTGATTATTCTAACATCATTTTTTGTTTGTCCAAGTGACATTTTTCGGATGAGTCGAGGGATGAGCGATGAGGAGTTACATGATATCTTCGCACGCATGTCTCCAGACCAACTCGCGAGATTCAGATAGATGGCAGACCAGGAACTGTCTCGTTCTTTGTTAGGGCGCTTTGCTAGATTTGCTTCAGCGCGATCAGATGCTTCGGCCTTCGAGCAGATGATCTCGACGCTCACGACTTGGGCCAGAGGGAGTGAGTACATCGGGATCACGGGGATGCTGCTGTGGAGACATGGATGTGGTGTCTTTGTCTCGTCGTTCAGTTGGAGCTGCGTCACCTCCAGGATTTGTCACACCTGTGGGGACGTCTACTCTAGTTACTCTGGCTTTTGTGCAGCCGTCAGCAGGTGGCACCCCTTTGTGTGGCACCCCTTTGGGTGCCACTTCAAGAGAGATTACCCTTGTCGGTACACCGGATGCAAAGGGGTCTCCTGGATATGCCCAGGAGCATGGACACAAATGGGAGAGGACCCATCTTAGGTAGACTTCTAGGGGTTATGGATATCTAGTCGATAGTAGGTCAGGAGCCATCATCATGAATGATGAGGGGAGGAGGGTGATGGCTCACATGAGAGAGTTGTGCCAATAAGTTTTTCGGCACAATGTCTTTGATAATTGGAAGAGCATACCGGAGGGGAGCAAGGACTACATAGTAGCATCCTTGCACGAGGAGTTTCCGGTGCCAGCCGTAGTAGATAGATTCTCTATGGGCTCGATGATGGATTGCATGCATGCATACATGTCACATAGACAATCCGCCGACACACGCAAGGCAATCAAGAGTGGGGCTGCAAAGCCCGAGTGGTTAGATGCAGACGACTGGCGCCGACTGAGGGAGGAGGCTATAGATTCTCCAGGACGTTGGAGTCAGTAGTGTGAGGCCGCGAGGGCACGACTCGAGGTCGGAGTGGTCCATCATCTTAGGAGTGGCGACCACATGACATATTTGGAGGACTTTGTAAGTTTTTCTTTTGTTTTGCTTGTTTGTTTTTTTGAAATATTCTTTGTACTGACAATCATGTTTCTAACAGTTAGCATTTTGTTTTCTTTGCAACACTCCATTACAAATCGCGATCCGACCGGCCTTGAGACTCGACATGTAGAGAGGCACGGTCTCAATGCATTGATTGACCAATTGTATAGACGCGGCGGCCCTGTAAGTCACTCATTTTTCTTGTCCGTAGTTACCATGAGATATTTGAATGCATTATTGTATGGTGGATTGATGTGTTGTTTATTTTTCTGCAGAGTCCATTCGATGCTCCTTTGCGGTGGGATGAGCTTTCGGGAGACAAGGATTTGTAGCTCGCCCTTGGATCCCTAGAGCTCACACACCTTTATTTTTGAGTCACCTAATCTATGTATTAGTGATATCTTGTCATGATTGTACCAATCACTTTTTATGCGATCATGTATTTATTTCATGTATCAGTTTTATGATTTCAGTGTACATTCTTTTTGTTTGCAAGCGCTTTGTACACAGTAGTGCAGAA
Organism: Lygodium microphyllum; assembly: GCF_053477565.2. Taxonomy (NCBI): domain Eukaryota; kingdom Viridiplantae; phylum Streptophyta; class Polypodiopsida; order Schizaeales; family Lygodiaceae; genus Lygodium; species Lygodium microphyllum. The sequence goes on from NC_141143.1 coordinate 82,790,269, forward strand.
ACTATTTTGTAGGGCTCTCATAAAGCACACAAGCTGCCTTGCCACAAATATTTTTTTATCCCTGTTACCATCGCTATTAGCGTCGCAAATTTTACTACTCGTGTCACTATTGCCGTCGCTATGTGCATCGCAAAATGTCGGTATTAGTGTCCCTATTGGCGTCGCATTGGGCTCAATTAGTGTCCCTATTACTACTACTACTACTACTACTACTACTACAAGGTATGCAACCAACTCAATTAGCGTCGCAAAATGTCGGTATTAGTGTCCCTACTACTACTATTAGTCTTTTGCAATGTGGCCTTCTCCTTTGCATCGATTGCATAAGGACTTGTAATCCACTGACCTTCTAGGATTTGGACAATTTGGTGAAATGTGTCCCTTTTCTCCGCATCTGTAACACTCCACTTCTGATCTCACCACCGCCAGACTGTCTTTCTCTTTAACTTTGGGATGGAAATCTTCTGGGTTCGAAGTTAGGACCGAAGTCTCTAGGCTTTGGCCCAATATCTTGGGTTGTCATTTTGGATTCCAGAAGGTTGAATCTTGCGTCTTCTTCCTTCCTTCTCCTATCATGCATCTCCTTTAGAGAGCAAATATCCTCTGTATGGTTCTTCCTAAGACAGTAGGAGCAGAAATCTCCAGGGACTGTTGGCTTTTGTGTACATTCAGTGGCTAAATGGCCTACTTGTTGATGACACTAACCACACCAAATATTTGACCACATCACATCTCTTCCTGCTCTTGCAACGTTGGATATGCTAGCGGTATTCACTTTCAGTGTCTGCAACTGCTCTGTAATCACATTCATCAACTCTCTTTTGATATTTGCAACTGAGTTGGATAAATAATCCTTCAAGCTTTCTCCTCCTGAGGCACTGGCAGTAGGGTTTTGAGGAGTCTCTGTAATCACTGCATAAAGAGGTTGGGCTGGTATAGAGGGGTCTCTGTTCTGATTCTGATTCTGAGCTCCTATTTGAACTATTGGGTTGTTGGCTCCAGTTGGTAGGGTTCTACTCTAGCTGCTGATTTGGTATTGGGGGAATTGTTTGGGACCATTGTTGTTGTGGTTGAACCATCATTTGAGGCATTGATTGTGGCCACTGTGGATTTGTGCACTGTACTATGATACTGGGAGCATATGTTGGTAGGGGTAGGCGACAGTCCCTGGGATTGTATTTGGTGGGTACATCATTCCTAGCATCAGAGGAGGTGAGACTCCTCTTCCTGGATTCATCGCCAATCTAGCTTCCACTTCATCGTACAGTCTTGCATCTTCTATTGCAGCTTGCAGTGTGGCTGGTCTTTGCAGCTCCACAAACTTACGGACTTTTGGTTGTAATCCTCTAAGGAAGACTCCCTTCTGAATGCCATCATCTAGATTATTGTTGGTCCATCTCTTCAGTATGGACTCCATTTTGGAGACATATGCTTCCACTCGTTCTCCAACAGACTAACTCAAGTTCATGAATTCTTCTTGCATGCTCTCTTTAAAACCTTCACGCCTGAATTTAGTGAGAAAGACCATCTTCAGTTGATCCCATGTGCCAAATGTTCCTGCTGCTTGTCTCTCATACCACTGAAAAGCCACGCCCTTGAAAGTGGTGGGGAATATTACCAACCAATGCTCAGGGGTGCTGGCATTGTTAGCCACACATGCTACCATAAACTCTGCTACATGAAAATCGGGGTCTTCATTGTACTCTCCCTTAAAAATTGGCAACGGGACTACATTCCCTGGCCTGTTATCAATATTTCCAGGATGGATTTGGCTTAGAAGTGGACCTCCTGCAGGAGGAGGAAGGGCTTGCTGTGCCATTGGGACTTCTGTAAAGAGTTCCACAAGGGCGTCAAAGGCGACTTCTCCTGCTAGCTCGTTCTTGGCTTTGATTCTTACTTTCTCTCTTCTCACGTACCTCTAAAGTCGTTCTAGTGCTTGTCTCCTGATGGTGTCATTCATGAGGGGGTTGGCTCCGCTTTGTTGTTAGTGCTCCACAGAGGAATAGCAGAAGGCTTCAGTCTCTGGAGGACTCTCTTGCCAACATTTCTTCTACTTCTTCCTTTTCAACGTCTCTGAATTCTGCTTTCATGCCACTGCACAGAGGAAGGTATTCGGTTCTGAAGGTGTCAAAATGCATACGTCTAAGCATTGTGGTGGTGCCATCATCATAGTAATGCCAGCTCCTAATGGTTTCAACAGTGTATGTTGTAAAGAACACTCTATCTACGAACTTCCAGTGGGTTTCCAATTGGACAAACAAAAGATTGTCAGAACACCAAGCATCCCACGTATCTTGCTCTTGAGCGTCTACGAACAAGTCCCAGCTCTGTTCCTTCTTATTTTTGTGAACCTCCACAGACCACAACTCTTGAAGCTTCTTGACTATTTTCCACTTGATGATGTCTGGAAATTCTTCAATGAAGGCCAAATCCTCCATTGATACTCATTCTCTCTATTCTACTCTTCAGTTTTGTGGGAGGAACTTTGCAACTGTGATGCAACTTTCTAAAGCTTCAAAGGGTAGTGAAAACAGACCATCACAGAGGGACTTCATCAGAATGGCATTGTGCTTTCTCCATTGCGGAATGAATATTTTGTAGAATGTTGCCTTGGAAATGAAGGCTTGCAATTCTTCAACAGTGGCACAAACTCTATTATCCATTGATTTACTTCTTTTTCCACAGTGCCACTTCTTCCATTTTCAGCCTCTATTTGTGCTTGTTGATAGTAGTTTTCCTCGGCTGCGCACCAAAAACATGGAGCCCCAATAGAGACACCAAGGAAATAGGGTTTCTACAACAAGAAAATCTATCTTGTCATCATCAAAGAGCTTTTTTATTAGGTTTTATATGATCACAATAAAGAAAAGAACACCAGGCACAACAAATCTTCATGCAGCATCATGTAGATCTCCCACGGATTTTATAAAATCAACCATATTCTTCATAATCTTCATAGTCTCCATCAAAAGAACAATAAAACACCAAAGAAAGACACCACTTTTTCTTGGAAATACATCACATAGTATTCTTCTTTATTTTCTTCGTAGTCCTTCTCTCTTCTCTCACATGTGGATACATTGTTTTCATGCATAAAATTGACTATCTCTCACTTCTCTCTCTCTCAATGATACTCTCTCAAATGTACATAATCTCCTCACTAGAATAATAAATAATCACACATAATACTCATCTCTTGGTTGTGGATACACCTTCCAAGAGGTATGTGTGGTATGAAGGGATACCAGAGACTTCATAGTGTCTTGTGAGATCTGTCTTTTGTCACTGTCTTCTATAACCTTCAGTGAATCTTCAGCAGTTACTTCTTCACTTCAATTAGCTTGGATAGAGCTTCCATTCATCCTTTTCTAAGACCAAAACACTTCCCAAAATATCCACACATCCATCATTACACTCAACAGAAACAACAGAACAGAACCACAGAGCAACAGAAGTACAAAACAACAGAGCTATAGAAGCTTACAGAACTTCACAGAAGATCAACAGAACCCATAAAAATCATAAAAACAAAAAAAAAACCAATTAAATCTTACATAAACCTCTTCACACAACTTCAGTTATCTCTCAAAACATTCATTCAACCATCTCTACTACCAAAACAAAAACAAAACAGAAGAAAACAGAAGAAAATCAGACCTTACAGAACCAAACATCCTCATCAAAAACCATAAAAAACCCTTCAAACTTATCCAAACCTTTCCAAACACTTCAAAATATCATCAAATTCAAACAATTAGTCATAAAAAACAACCATTTATCATCAAAAACAACAAAAAATCAGCCCAAAAACCAACATATTTCACACTCAACACTTCTCTCCCTCCCTCCCTCCATCTCTCTCTCTCTCTCTCTATTATGTTTAATGTTTTTTCCCTCTCTCTCTCATTCCTTCTTTCTTTTTCTCTCTTCCTCTTCCTCTCCCTCTCTCATTTCCTCTCCTTCTGTCTCAATACACATGATTTTTAACAAAAACAAGTAAAAGAAAAGGAGAAATAACAAAAACAAAGGAAGAGGGAACAATGCACTCACCGCAAAGGCTCGAGGATGGATTCGGCGGCTTCTCTTCGCCCTCCGTACACTTCCTCCTCTTCTTTGAAAATGGCGACGGTCGTGGTGAGAATCTCTCCTCCCTCTTTCTCTCTTTCTCTCCCTCTCCCTCTCAAACGCAAGATGCAGTTCGCTCTTCCTTTCATTCCCTCCTTCGTTTGTTTGTGCAAAATGATGCGCTTGGGTTCAGCCCACTTTTTTTCGCCTGAATACCATCGTTATTTGCATTGCATTTGCGATAAAATTAGTGATGCCGCTAATTTATATCGCATTTGTGACACAAATAGCGATGCTGCTAATTTGCGTCGGAAATGGCAGTCGCTATACTCCTACATCCTTGTAGTGCAATATCTTTCTCACTATCCTTTTGCACATCAGTGCACAAAACATGGATGGCAAAGACTACATCACACTCCATGAGATCCACTGTGATATGGTCCTCACATGAGATGGGTACAGCTCTAGCATAGAGTTTTTACCCCACATGCACCGGAGCTCAGTTAGTTACCTTTGCATGGCTCGATCCAGCATGTGGACTATCTACCATGGAAAGTAAGCTCTCTAGACTCAAGGTCATGCAGAACCTCATGTAAATCTAGTCACCTATAGGCACATAGCATGTGGAGCTAATCCATACGGTGAATGTTGGAGTAGTAGCCATGGCACAAAGAAAAAGAGAACGGAGAAGAGCATAGGTATAGAGAAGTAGAGAATGAAAGTAGAAATGAGTTTGGAGATCTAACTTTTATGTATCAAGGGTTTTAAATAAAGATTCTTATAATATTTTTAATCCTAAAGTTTAAAATTAAAACCTTAACCATAGATACTTTATTTCGATAATTCAAAGTAACCATCAAAATTACTCAAATAGACAAATGTTTCATTACAAATACTCAAATAATGGATTTTTTAAAGAAAAAATTTATAAAATCCCTTCAAACACAACAACTAGAAATCTAAATCTTTTCAACACTTATTTTCATTCCTTCCAACAACAAAGCAAGTGCTAAAAAAAGGAATAGAAGAGATGAGCTGCAATATATCATTATGCAAATAGAATATTCCAAAAGTTATAAAACTCCAACCTGTAATCTAATTGTGATTTTAGCTTGCGTGATTGACCAATTACAACATATATACTCACATACTTTGATCACAGTGTAAAGCAAAAGTATCAAAATTAAAAGTACACAGAAGTTTAGAAAAAGTCTGTATTCACTCTTTATAAAAAATTTACAAGGATTCCACTATCTTAAGGATATGTGGAGAAGGACATTCCTTACATGTCAGGGATTGTTCCCTACAAGTCCAGACCTTTACATTATCTAATGTGAAATAGAAGTTACACAAGGGCTCATTCGACATTAATTGGATATCTTGTCTCAAAAAAGAAATAGGCCAATGACTCTATATACTGATTACAAAAGGATTATGACCATTCCACAAGATAACCATGTCTATGAGGGCTATATGTGTCTCATCTCATGTATCTTGATCCAAGCTGATCCACTTGCCTTGCAAAAGTTGTGAACTACTATGTCGAAAGAGAATGCATAGAGTTTGTCTAAAATGTGGCATGTTAAAGTGACTAACACAATAATTCATGTAAGCAATACCTATATCAATTAAATCAATGCATACAATTCAATAAAAAAGATTTACCTAAATGTAAGATGTGATTGGTTGACCCTACACTCAATCATCTCATCAAAATGTATTCTTTTGACCTACCATGACTTGCCCAATAGCTAACTCATCCATTCCTCAAATGGACACTTGCATTGATAAGTAATTTTCCTTTTCTTTAGAAGCTCACATGAACCAAACAAATGTGCAAACAATGAAAATGGAAGAGACCAACTAAGATGCACACATTTGGAGCCTATGGTAGATTTCATAGGACTATTGATATTCGATTTTATCTTCAACTTATATACTTCTGACAACTACAAGCTACTTATAAGTAACCATTCACAACTAGATAATGGCGATAATGGGACATGTTGCAATCTCTAACTTTCTACTACATACAATGAATTATAAAAACTGATATTTTAAGTTGCAAGTTGACTTCCATGGTTATTATCATAGATCAAAGAACCTATGTCTTCATGCCAAATGTGTATCTTGCCACTCAAAAATTCCACATTCTTCCATTCATGCAAAGTTGATGGATATAGAGCTATCAGTAAAACACATTTGAATTAGAACACTGCAACAATTATATAAAACAACTTTGATGCAAAAGAATAAACAATGATAAAATTTAGAAACTTACTATTTTTTTAATATTTTGCAATGTAGTTCACATTGTGCACATAGATTTGTTTATGCATATAAATATGTTGGATCAACACTTCTATTACTATCCTTGTTCGACTAACACTTTTCTAAACTCTAAAATTCTACCTTTCCAATGTTTGATGGGATTTGCAACATCCTTACGCTTGACCTTGAAACTTCCTCGAGTACTTGGATACATCAAAATCCAATCCAACTTATAGTATTTATCACAAATCCAGTTACCGCTACTATCTTTCTTGTTGAAGACCTCTATTGCAAGTATGTTACTGGTGTTTTTCCTTCGTAAAGACATCTATATTAACCAAATACAAACGTTACCTATTAGCAATTTTTTATGTGTTTTTATTATTACATATAAGTGAGTTTGTCCATATATAGAATCATTAGTATAATAATATTTTCATGCACAAGCATCCCTTTGTCATTTAACATATACATTTCTAATATTATGCAAAGGCTATGAGACTACAACATTGATGCTGTCTCATGCTATTCCATGGTTTTAGAATCTAAATAAAATTATCCTAACAAGTTCAAAAAATAATAATTTTTTTTCTGATTTATAGCATTTTATGGACTTCTAAATATAAAAGTTATTAACATTGCAAACTTAATGTTCAAATCTATATTAGATATTTCTTCCCATTGATCCTAACTAGATGCCAATAATAATAATTCATAAAAAGTACTTACAACTAAAACAAAATTTTATATTTAATCATTGTAGAGAGCAATATGCTTGAGAAACTTTGTAGCCCTCAATCCTAAGGCTGTTAAAAAAGAAGTCAATTTCCAGATAATAGGTGTATCTCAGTGAGATGGAGAGTTACGATATAATAGCAAAAGGTAATTTAACTCAAAATATGCATAATTTGTAAATTTATTTTTTTAATGCAATGATATTTAACCATCAAGCAGTTTTTAAAAAATGACATTTTACCTATAATTCTTTTCACAAAGAAGCCCAAAGATGTTGAACAAGAAGTTGAGTTATTACAAGATCGTTGTTTCTTCACAATCAGAATCCTGGAGTACAAAAACAAAAGAAATCTCATGTCAAATCATACATATAACTTATATAGGTGAGTTGAAATTAAACCATGGAGTAATAGAAAAAAATGACAATATACATGTTGCTCTCTTTACATGATGTTGAAGAAGTTGAGCTTTAAAAGAATGATCATTCTTCACTGTGGGGGATTCTTGGAGTACAAAATCAAAGGAAAGCTCAGTATACATATAACTCACATAGATTTTGTCCAAAATAGACAGAATTAGCGTATGTAGCAATAAAGAAACAAGATAACATACCTGTAACCTTGTTTACAAAGAAACCCAAAGATGTTAACGAAGAAGTTGAGTATTTGAAATATCATTGTTCTTGACTATGAGAGACTCGTAGAGTACCAAAACAAAAGAAAGTTCATGTTAAAGTATGTCAGACCATCCAAGTCCTATTGTTTTCAGTAGACTTTGTGATCTAAGCCTACTAGTGCACGCTTTTCATATCTCTTGCTTCACATATTAAGATTATTTACTGGAACATATATTGACATTATAATGTCTTCATTACCTTGATCTTGAATTGATGAAGATTTGTGTGGGTTTCCTCCCTTTGACACTCCAATTCCCATTGTTTGCCTTGATCAGGAGCATTTGAGTAAGTTCCAAGATAAGCACAATGAGGGGATGGGTTTGAGGGTTGCAATTAACCCTTTACATAATAGTGCTTTGAGTGTTCATGACTTCTAGCATTATGATGCCCTTTTGCATGAACGCTGTCGAAGGATTTATGAAAGCAAAGTCGCGTCTTCAGAAGACCTTGATAAATTTCAGGATAAAAGATCAAACAAGCTGAATTATTCTTATTTACTGCTGTCTACTGTTGTAAATGTCCACATTGCAGCTCAGAAAAAGATCAATGGAATCAAGGTTGATTATGTCATATAGAACTGATGACATCCTTGTAAAAATAAATAGTATAGAAGGTTGGCTCTTCTTTTTCATTCAGACAAGAATAAATTTTTCAGGAGCAGTGTTTGCTTTTAAACTGGTTGAAGAAGTGTCATAGATTTTTGTCAGATGAACAATAGAAATCAGTTTATGATTCTAAAAGGACAAAATAGCATGTTTCTTCTAACTTTGTGACTGTATACACATCTTGTCAAGGTGGATTTCTAGTAATATTGAGGTTCTCTGAACTGAAATGAATGCTGGAATCATCATCAAATGACAGCCACAGTAATTCAGGAACATATCATCAATGAAGGATAGAATTCTCCGGCAATAGGGAAATTCTTATCTCACATCTCCTGAGCTGCTACAGGATTAATTATGTTCTGCAAACAATATGCCAAAGCAACCACGTCTTCAAGAGGTCTCTGATGTTCCTCTACTTTGCTGGCCAAGAACATACATGCTGTTGCAATTGTAAATAGATCATTTTTTAATGATGTGATTAATGAAGGTAAAATCAATGGCGTAATATAGTGGATATGACGATTGCAACACTGCGCATTCTCAGTTTGATTCCAAGCTCCCTCAAGAACCTGCAAAATGATCTACGAAGGTTGTTTACTGTTACTCAATCGATCCCGGAGGTGTGGCACCATATATCTTTGATGAGACAACTTGATAATACTGCATCTGTCTGCCAGTGGTCTGAATGTGGGTCCAAACCGCTTCAAGCAGGCGCAGGGTACCAGTGGCAACCACGTCTGCAGTGTAATCGGGGTTCTCAAAGGAGACCCCGACATGGGATTGGGCGCCGAGTTTGTAGACCTCACCAGGGCAGATCATATCGACCCACTTGCGCAGGGCTGATGCGTCGGTGAGGTCGCCGTAGTGCAGCTTTATGCGTGCGCCGGAGTTGTGGGGTCGATGTAGATGTGCTCCAGCCTCTGTGTGTTGAAATTGGAGGACCTCCTGATGATGCCAATGTATATCTGTGGTTATTATTGATGACACCTCGTCGCATGTCAACAGACTTCTACTCTTTAGTTTAGCATAGCTTTAGCTCATCACAGTCAATCCAATAAAGATAGCTCCCCTCCTTCCCTGTTCCGTTGAATTCCATCTATCCTCTTCCTCCTTCGTTTCTTTCTGCGATGTACAGTAGCCTCCCTTTTCAATTCCCCTGCTCAGTTGTTATGCCGAGGTACATCCATTCTTTCAGACAGTGTCATTACAGGATTCGTGCCATGAGTTTACAACCCAAGCTTGGTCCTCTGTTTTCTAGCGCATAGTATCGTCCTCCTTCTCTCCATTTTAGATTAGCTTTTCCCCCCCCCAAAATGGGCTCCTTTTCCCTAAAGTGTGGCTCCCCTGTTCCCTCTCTGAACTCCTCATAGTATTAGCCTCCTTTTCCCTCCTTCTTTAGCTTTTCAAAATCCCCTCTTTAGCCTCTTCATTCGTGTTTTCTTTTCCCCTTTTGTTTTCTTTTTATGAACCAGAAAAAGCCCATATCCACATATCTTTAGAAGGTGAGGAAGACATCATTTCCTGAATTCCCTCTGAAGTTCAACCAAACAAGTATAGTAATCTACTATGAGTGTAATGCCGTAATTATTTGTCGTCAACTTGAAAATATTTCGGCCCTCACATACCAAATTCGCATGACTGCATGCACCCAACAAGCATGTGAACATGACAACATCCCTTTTCTTGCATACACTTGAAGAGATCTATGGTTTGGTTACCATCTAAATTTGTGCCACATCCTTTTATCATTGCATTAAAAGATGCAACGTCTTGGATTGGCAGACTGTCAAAAATGTTTAACGCCTTGGAAAGGGAATCACATTTGGCATACGTGTCAACCAAAGTGTTGCCAATAAAAATGTCATTCTCAAGATGTTTCATTACAATTTCCATATGGACTTCCTGGCCTTTATCAACAACCACCATGTTGCCACAAGCTTTTAAAGCATAGACAAGTGTGATACTATCCAAAGAGATATCCTCCTCATGCATTTGTTTGAATAATTATAATGTCTTCTCTCCTTGACCCTGTTCAACATGGACTGAAAGCAACCCTTCATACTCGCTACTATACTCATACGCAGAGAATAAATGTAATCACAACAACTAAGTGTGCATAAGGTATTAAATCGCACACACAACTTTCGGGTGGTTTTCACATCTCGAATGCGTAGCAATACGACATCCACCCCCTCTAATCCTGCGCATCCTCCGGATGGGCCAACTACCCATCATCATTATCATCAAGATCTACAAACAGATCAATCTCTTCGTTATGCATTTTCGGTAGATCAACAAGATTATCAGCCATATCATCTGTCTCTTCCATTAGAGTTTCTTGTTGATGCTCTTCTCTTGAAAATTCTTCCAATGCATAATCCTCATCATCTCTTTTCTTGAAAATCTTGATTCTTTTTCCAGCAATAGGCACTCTAAGCACTGTCCCATCCAATTCAATCAGCTCATATGTTGCATTATCAAAGACATGTCTGACTATCTATGGCCCAAACCATCTTTTCACCATCTTCCGAAGTGCAGTATGCTGATTTTCAAGGCTGCTATCAAAGACCAATACCCAATCTCCCTCTTCTATTGCTCTTGGCCGTAAGCGATGCCTACTGTCAAACCTGTCCTTATTCCTTAGTCTAGCAACCTTCAACCTGTCAATAGCTAGCTGAATATCCTCAGGTCTCCTCTCCAACTGCCGAATCCGAAGAGCTAAGAGCTCCTCTCTCCTCAAATCCTCCTGCCAAGGTAAAACTGACCAAGTCAAAGCACAAGTCTCAATCGGCATAACAGGTTTTTGACCATACATTAACTCTGCAGGCATATATCCTGTGGTAACACTATGAGTCGTACGATTAGCCCACAAAGCAAATGGTAGAAGTCTCGGCCATTCTCCAATCCATCCGCTGCATGCTTTGGCTAATGCTTTCACTATCGGCGGATGCCCTCTTTCACTCTTCCCATTTCCCTCTGGATTATATGCTGTGGTTAGAGCCAACTTGATTTCTAGCTGAGAGAAAAACTCCCTAGCTTCATCTGCATCCAATTCACCACGATCCGCAGTGATCTTACCCACACAACCATACCTGCAGAAAATTTCCTCCAATAAGAACTTACACAATGCACTAGTGGTCTTCGTTCTCAAAGATCTGTCCTCAACATGATTGGTAAGATCCTCTCTAGCCAAAACAATGTATCTCATCTGCCATAGACCCATAGGCATGGTAACCAAATCAACTACCCACTTATAATGAATGCATAGCGGATAGGTCAGATGAAGCTCATCTCTATGATGCACTACTGAATACATCTGGCAGTCTCTGCAAGTCTCAACAAAGTGAGAAACATCTCTATACATACCTTTCCACCAATATTTCTCCTTGATTTTCTCATAAGTAGCCCACACTCCTCTATGGCCAGCCCAAGGACTCTCATGAAACTCCCTCATCACCTGTAACTGTGTCTCTCTATCGCAGACAACCCGCAAAGGTAATCCGCCTCTTTTCTTTGGATGCTTCCAAAGAAATCCGTCCTTGACAAAATAACCATAGGCTTTCTTTTTGAACTTCTTGAACTCTTCATCTGTCCATTCATCTCTTTTACTTAGTGTACTAAGGTACCTGCCAATCTGCAACCAATCTCCAACATAAAGTTCTTCTATGAAAGCCACAATATCATAGACATGACAAACATGATCAACCATAGTGGCTGAAATTTCTGCATCATCCTCTTCTACAAGTAGAGTCTCCTCATCATCATATCTGGCTCTAGACAACATATCTGCCACTGGATTATCCTTCCCTGCTATGTGTTTAAATTCCGGATTTAATGACTTGATGTATGCAATCCATCTCAACATAGCTATATCCGGAGTAGAGCAACTCGTGATCATACCAATCAATGGCAAGCAATCTGTCTCTACCACAACTGAAGCTCCAATAAATTACTCCTTGTCACATTTGAGAGCCATGACAATCCCCAATAACTCCCTCTTGATTTGCGGATATCTCCTCTGTCTCTCGTTTAGGACTTTCGCCCCAAACTGAATAGCATACCTATTTCCATCTGCATCATCTTGACCCACAGCCCAACCTATGCCAATTGGACTAGTGTCAACTGTCAATACAATAGGCCTATCACAATTATAATCCGCTTTCCTGAGAGTAGGAGCATTCTGCAATAACTTCTTCAATTTCCGCATGGCTCTAGTGTGGCTCTCATCCCAATAGAATTTCTGCCCCTTTCGAAGCAGCTGATACAAACAATCTGCTATGTGTGCAAAATGAGGTATCCAAATCATATAAAACACACAAGCTCCAATGAATCTCCGTACCTCTGAAGTGGTAGAACAATACTCCGCAATCTTGCCTATAGCATTCACCTTATCAGGTGACGGTTTCCTGCCATAATACCCACACATATGTCCAACAATGACAACCTCATTCACTCCAAAAACAGATTTTTGCCCTGAAAGTGTCAGGTTCACTTCTTCTAACCTGGCCAAAATCTTCTCACATGCTGAAATATGATCAGCCACAAAGTATCTGCATCCCTACTCATTTAGGCTCTCATTCTTCTCTTCTTCTGCACACCCCTTAATGGGCACATCATCTAAGAAAGGCATAGTAAACTGAGGTATGTAATCACGAAGGACCTTATGCATGGCATTCATCATATGCGCAACAGAATTAGTGGCACCTTGAGTCAAGGTACACATCCTGACAAGCCCAATAGGAGTTCTCATGGTGGTTATGTCCCTGCTTTCCAAAGCCAGCTGAAACTGATCATAACCTGAATACAAATCACCCAAAGAATAGATGGCACGTCTAGCAAATGCCTCTGCAAACTCATCCACAACTGGACCTATACCAACATTCCTGATAGTAACTCTGTTCACTGGCTGCATGTCCTGAATAAATCGAAGAGTACCATTCTTCTTTGGAACTGTAAACCACCTATTTGAGTATGGTGCAGATGAAGGCTCAAGGATTCCCATCCTGATTTTCTCATTCAATAAATCAATCAGCTTTGGCAAGTGTGCTTTAGGCACTGGAATAGGTCGGAGATTCCATGGAATATGAGGAATAGTAAAAATAACCATAGGAGCAACAATATCAGGATTCACACATCCAATCTCATGTGGGGCAAAAGCAAATCCCCTTCCATGACGCTCAAGCATCTCCTGAAAGCATTGCTTCTCCATGGGTAACAAGAAATCACCATTTCCAATTTTCAATTCAGCAAGTGTCTCTGTTGAAAATTTATGACCAATATGCTCCGAATTCCTCAAAATTTGCTGTTTAGCAGCCCTCTCTATTTGCTGATCACTATCAGGTGGAAGCGGTACAGCAACCGGCTTCACCTTCTTATCCACAGTTTTGTATTTTGTGTCAACCCTGGCTTCATTATACTCTTCTGCATTACATAAACCTTGCTGTAAATCAGCAATTCTGCACTCCAATGGCTGAATATTCTCAACCCTCTGCTCTATGGACTGCATAGAAACAGCCCCAAACTCTGAATGCTGAAATATTTCAGCAGTAAACTCTGTTGGCTGAAAATTTTCAGCCCTATGTCTCTCTGAAAGCTGATCATAACCAGCTGGAAACTCTGTTTGCTGAATTTCTTCAGCACTCAATACTCTTTGCTAAGTTACCTCAGCCTCTGACTCAATCTGTAACACAAAATCTGCAATTTCATGAAACATGTCCAGGGACTGCACTAATACATTACCATGACAATTCAGCATATCAGTTTTCAGCATATCTCCCATCTCTGCCATCGTATCTGCACAAATCACACTGTCATACATTCCATCTATGTGCTCATCATCCTCCAAAATTCCTGCATTTTTTAAAATTTTCTCCTTCTTGTATATATACTGCCTGGCAGCTCTAGACAACCTAGAAGACTTTTGATAGCTCATTGAACTATTTGCTGAAATCCCAACATAACCGGAGGAGAAAACATCGCTGCCAGGAGGCGAGAACTCCAATCTCCTCTGCTCTGTACCACCGTCGTCTCGCGAAACGGCAGTACCTAATGAAAACCCGAATCCCTCATAGTGGGCAAGGGTGCATCTCTGAGAGTATCCCTGTTTCTAACATGATTTACACATACAGTCATAAACTGAACTGCTCTCATACCATCTTTACTGCGAATCCGTGCATAAGCAGATCCATCATCCATGACCTTAGTTTCCATCCGCATCTCTGTAATGAATGGCTGACCAAGAATTATGGGATAAGAGCATGAATCCTGCACAAAGAAATGAAAATCCTCCTCTACATCACCAATAGAAACCCTGACACTAGGGCAAGCAGCATATAAATCACCTGTAGTGTTATTGGCGGCTCTCATACACCACCCATGCTCTACATCCATAGGCCATCTGTTACTCTCATAAACTCCACGAACTATGAGATTAATCTCTGAACCATGATCAACCAATGCAACATAAGGCACCTGTTTTTCACCAACCTTTACCATCGTCTCTGTAGTTGCCCTAGCCCAATGGCTTCGCGAAACGTGACTATGCGGTATCAAAACAGGCTCATCAATTTCAGCGTAATGCATAGGCTGAACCCTCTTCTCTACGTGCGGCAAAACAGAAGCATTATCAACCATAACCTCATCATCATCCTCATCCAACTCTCCAATCAAAACTCCCTGTGTATCAGTGGTAGCCAATGCATGTCTTTTCCTCTTCAGGACCTCCTGAAACTGATCCTGAAACTCTCTTTTTGAGATGCCCAAAATCTCAGAAATAGTGAAAGTCACCTCACTACCAAGTATCTTATCATTAAAGATTTTCTTCATGTCTATAGATGTCTCAATATCGGACATCAATCTGAATCCTGACTGCTTTCTCTCTCTAGGCTCTTGCCTCTTTTCTCTCTTTTGAGCATCCTCCATCTGTCGATCTGGCCCTAGTCTTGAAGACGGTCCTATAGTAGGTGGAGTAACAAACTCACCCCCTCTAGTCTTCTTAGCTACACTTGGATTTTCTTCATCCCTCTTACGCTTCTCCTCAACAAATACATCTGCACCATGAGATTTAGCCAAATAAGCATAAATAGAATACCTGTCAACAGGCGAGTCCCAACCTGTCTCTGATCTAATGCTAGAGCCTGCACTAGTCAAAACAGTTTGCTGAATTTTCCCCTTGTTTGCAGACTCCATAGCATAAGTCCATAGTGCGGACTGAGTCTCTGATCCCTTCTCAATCTATACTCCATATGCAGAAGCATCACCTCTAGCCATCACATAAGAAGTACGTGCAGCCATGTCCTCCACTAACTTCTTCATTCCACCTTTACCAAAGTTGGTAGCAAGTGGAGCTCCTGTCTCACTCAACCAAATCTTACCATCTTGGCCCCAATATACCAAATTCTGCCTCCTTGCATCCTGGAAAGAGTCACAATCCCTGCAATGCGGATGCTTCGTACTATCACACCAAATACATGTCCGATCTCTCCTAGGTGCACTAGGAGCACTCCTAGGTGCAGTAGGAGCACTAGAAGAAGTAGTAGGCACATTCAAAGCAAACTGCTCCTTCAACTTACCCACCAACTCCGCTTTGACTGACTCAAGTGTCAAATCTGTGATGCCTTTGATTATATCATCAATAGAGGTAGGCACCGATGGAGCAGATGGTTTTGGAGCAGAAGGTGTAGGCATCAGTCGTGGAACAGGAGGAATAGGTGGAGTGGAAATAGTAGGCGCTGGCATAGGCCAAGAAACTAGCTGAGGAGGAGAAGAAATAACAGGGATAGAAGTAGGCATAGGAGCAGATCATGGTGTAGGTGTCATGGAACCATTCTGTAGGCGAGTCTTCCATATCCTCCTCTTGGTCAAAATCGAGACTGCATCCTGAGCATCCTGCCAATCAGTTTTAAGACCCATAGGCTTCGTACGATCTTCAAGAAGCTCACCCAATTCTTCTTGAAGAGCAGGATCTGCAGCTTGCAAGAAAAGTTCAACTTTTTCAACATCCAATGCTCTTTGTTCAATGGCATCAAGCTGACTATACCTCTCTTCGAATTCTCGAATCAACTCCGAGCAGCAAGACCTTTGTTTGGCATGTAGACCCACTCTCGGAATGACCGCCGAGTAGCCATACCAAAGTCCTCAAGGAAGTATTCTTCTTTCAAGGCCTTCTTAAAATCTTGCCAATGTGTATTTTGAATAAAAAGATCAGTCACTTTTGTCCTCAAAGCAGGTGTGACAAGACGAAGGAAGTACTTACTCATAAGTCCAGCAGGAACTCCAAAAAACCCCATCTTGATCTCATATGTCTTCAAATATGCTGAAACATTACGCCCGTCAAATAGCTTCTTCTCACTCTCAACTGCTTCAATAGCCTTAGTCGCGCTGTTTGCATTCTCCTGCTCCGAATAGAGTTGCCTTTGCTGAGACAACTGTTGTTGATGTAATTGTTGTTGCTGCTGCATATACATTTGTGTTTGCTGATTTTGGAGCTGCATATACATGGACATATTCTGCAAAATCTGTTTTAGATCCTCCGTTGAAGTACTTGACACAGCAGTCATTGATGGAGCTGAAGTAGAGGCAGCTGGAGTTGTAGAGGAAGCTGAAATAGAGGCTGAAGTATCTCCCATCCTGAAATTTCTGCGACGCTTTCACGTCCGGTTCACCAAAGATGTCGAAGGATTTATGAAAGCAAAGTCGCGTCTTCAGAAGACCTTGATAAATTTCAGGATAAAAGATCAAACAAGCTGAATTATTCTTATTTACTGCTGTCTACTGTTGTAAATGTCCACATTGCAGTTCAGAAAAAGATCAATGGAATCAAGGTTGATTATGTCATATAGAACTGATGACATCCTTGTAAAAATAAATAGTATAGAAGGTTGGCTCTTCTTTTTCATTCAAACAAGAATAAATTTTTCAGGAGCAGTGTTTGCTTTTAAACTGGTTGAAGAAGTGTCACAGATTTTTGTCAGACGAACAATAGAAATCAGTTTATGATTCTAAAAGGACAAAATAGCATGTTTCTTCTAACTTTGTGACTGTATACACATCTTGTCAAGGTGGATTTCTAGTAATATTGAGGTTCTCTGAACTGAAATGAATGCTGGAATCATCATCAAATGACAGCCACAGTAATTCAGGAACATATCATCAATGAAGGATAGAATTCTCCGGCAATAGGGAAATTCTTATCTCACATCTCCTGAGCTGCTACAGGATTAATTATGTTCTGCAAACAATATGCCAAAGCAACCACGTCTTCAAGAGGTCTCTGATGTTCCTCTACTTTGCTGGCCAAGAACATACATGCTGTTGCAATTGTAAATAGATCATTTTTTTATGATGTGATTAATGAAGGTAAAATCAATGGCATAATATAGTGGATATGACGATTGCAACACTGCGCATTCTCAGTTTGATTCCAAGCTCCCTCAAGAACCTGCAAAATGATCTACGAAGGTTGTTTACTGTTACTCAATCGATCCCGGAGGTGTGGCACCATACATCTCTGATGAGCCAGCTTGATAATACCACATCTGTCTGCCAGTGGTCTGAATGTGGGTCCAAACCGCTTCAAGCAGGCGCAGGGCACCGGTGGCAACCACGTCTGCAGTGTAATCGGGGTTCTCAAAGGAGACCCCGACATGGGATTGGGCGCCAAGGTTGTAGACCTCACCAGGGCAGATCATATCGACCCACTTGCGCAGGGCTGATGCGTCGGTGAGGTCGCCGTAGTGCAGCTTTATGCGTGCGCCGGAGTTGTGGGGTCGATGTAGATGTGCTCCAGCCTCTGTGTGTTGAAATTGGAGAACCTCCTGATGATGCCAATGTATATCTGTGGTTATTATTGATGACACCTCGTCGCATGTCAACAGACTTCTACTCTTTAGTTTAGCATAGCTTTAGCTCATCGCAGTCAATCCAATAAAGATAGCTCCCCTCCTTCCCTATTCCGTTGAATTCCATCTATCCTCTTCCTCCTTTGTTTCTTTCTGCGATGTACAGTAGCCTCCCTTTTCAATTCCCCTACTCAGTTGTTATGCCGAGGTACATCCATTCTTTCAGACAGTGTCATTACAGGATCCGTGCCATGAGTTTACAACCCAAGCTTGGTCCTCTGTTTTCCAGTGCATAGTATCGTCCTCCTTCTCTCCATTTCAGATTAGCTTTTTCCCCCCCCAAAATGGGCTCCTTTTCCCTAAAGCATCGCTCCCCTGTTCCCTCTCTGAACTCCTCATAGTATTAGCCTCCTTTTCCCTCCTTTAGCTTTTCAAAATCCCCTCTTTAGCCTCTTCATTCGTGTTTTCTTTTCCCCTTTTGTTTTCTTTTTATGAACCAGAAAAAGCCCATATCCACATATCTTTAGAAGGTGAGGAAGACATCATTTCCTGAATTCCCTCTGAAGTTCAACCAAACAAGTATAGTGATCTACTATGAGTGTAATGCCGTAATTATTTGTCGTCAACTTGAAAATATTTCGGCCCTCACATACCAAATTCGCATGACTGCATGCACCCAACAAGCATGTGAACATGACAACATCCCTTTTCTTGCATACACTTGAAGAGATCTATGGTTTGGTTACCATCTAAATTTGTGCCACATCCTTTTATCATTGCATTAAAAGATGCAACATCTTGGATTGGCAGACTGTCAAAAATGTTTAACGCCTTGGAAAGGGAATCACATTTGGCATACGTGTCAACCAAAGTGTTGCCAATAAAAATGTCATTCTCAAGATGTTTCATTACAATTTCCATATGGACTTCCTGGCCTTTATCAACAACCACCATGTTGCCACAAGCTTTTAAAGCACAGACAAGTGTGATACTATCCAAAGAGATATCCTCCTCATGCATTTGTTTGAATAATTATAATGTCTTCTCTCCTTGACCCTGTTCAACATGGACTGAAAGCAACCCTTCATACTCGCTACTATACTCATACGCAAAGAATTAATGTAATCACAACAACTAAGTGTGCATAAAGTATTAAATCGCACACACAACTTTCAGGTGGTTTTCACATCTCGAATGCGCAGCAATATGACAACGCTTTACTCTTGCATGCCTTGATTTCAAGGGTCAACAAGTCACAACCTCTCTCCTCTAGTAGATGATGGTACATTGTGCCAAATGATAGGGTTGAAAAGGTTGGGTTTACTTGAGCATTTTGGAATATATTTTGTTTGTAAAACAAGTTAACAATGGGTCTATAAGAAGCCCCTAGTGAATCCACTAGTCTCCCTTGCTCATGGTGATATGGCAAGCCACTTTGTGATATGATGGGCATGAGTTTTGTTCCAAATTAAGGGACATTGACTAAGTGAGAGCTTACATGAGTCCTCATGAATTGAAAAGGAAAGTGGTAGCCCCTCCCTAAAGAAGAGAAAGGAAAGTGACACAAGTATTTCATAGAGTTCCAATTCTTGGAAGGAATATTCTTTTGAAAGGATGTTTCCCTTCATGCAATGGCAAGAAAAAGAAGACTAGCTAGAACCTAGAAGTTTCTCATTATGTTGTTGTAGTTTTATAGAATTCTCACTAGCTCCATGTCCCATCAAGACCTAAATTTGATGGGATGCCCAATAATCATATGACAGCTAAGTTTATTAAAATACATTTCACTTATTCGGATCAAGTCTATAAATATTAGAAATTAAAGTACATTATTCATAATGTTAGTGAAAAATGAGACGCATCATCTTAAGCGCAGCATGTCATTTGACTGATGCAAAAATTTCTTCCTTGTTTTGGCACGCAAAAATGCCAAGAAAATGAAAAATAGCCATCAAATTTAGTATTTATATCCCATCTGTCTTCTTTTTCATTATCGTTACTCAAAAGTGAGTCTTCTGTCCTTTAAAATTTCATAAACAAGCCTTATGAATTCGGCTCCTCCTACAGTAACTACTATGGCGTTGCGGCCTTGTTTACATTTACATATCTATTACCTCTGATAATACGCGCGCCACTTTAATGAAAGTCGGTCTTCTTATTGTGACATGTGAAAGCTAAGGTAACATGGGCCTATAAGTAGAGGTACGCACGTTTATATAACAGCCTGCCGGGGTTAGAGTTGATAGGGCTTTGTCAAATGGTGGGCTTATCACCCAAAGAGATCAAGGATTGTAGTTAGTACGAAACAGGTATCCTGATAACATATGCATGATAACTATGACACCATAAGCATGGAGTTCTCGATTGCTTTATGCATTAATTTGAGCCTGCTTGGTTTAACAAGTTTCAGTGTTATGGATGCAGCATCGACCGTGACATACATCAAGGGTGGTACAATGGCTGCTCTTTTGCGTTTTTTCGCTCCGAGTATGGTGCTACTGATGGCGATGGTATGCGCTTGCCTTCTTTCAGGTCGGCCAGGATTAGCTGCTATGGCCATGCCCGGAGCCCCGTCCAGCGTGCCGATGAATGGCGAAGTGGAGGCGCTGGCCCGTTATGCGGTCCACCAATATAATGTGGTGCATCTTGAAATGCAGAAAGAGCTGGTAATGAGCTGGCGCGTTCGTTCATTTGTTCAATATACATACGGACGCGCAACGGACTGCTTCACCATACAACACTGGTCTTGATTATAATGTTATGTATCTTTGTTGGTCATCTGCTAATACGACAAATTTCGATAATTTTGCGCAGAAGTATAGAAACGGGCCTGCTCTACGTCATGACCACATCGACATGCGAGGACGGGAAAATTTTGGATAATTCCCTTCCAATTTTGAGTTTGAAGGTGGGGAAAATGATAAATATCCATGGTATTTCAGTGTTAAAATATTAAACTTATCTTTACTTTTCATAAAAAGCCTTTGGATTTCCTTAGATAAAGATATTTTCTCAAGCATTGCTACTCAATCAAACTAAGGATGAGCACTGGATTCCATCTACAAACTAATGGAGAGATAGAGAGACTGAACTACGTTCTAGAGGTTATGATTAGAATGTATGTGAATGAAAAACGAAAAAATTGGAGTTCATATCTATCATTAATTGAATTTACATGCAATAATTCATCAATTAAAATAACTCCATTTGAAGCAATCTATGTCGAATAGGATTGATAACATAGTTGCTATCAGACGGATCTCAAGGCATTCTTAGTCTTAGTCCTTTTGATCGTTGTTTGTGTTAGCTACGCACTAGAAATTCGAGATTGAATTTTCTCTAAGATAGGTTACTTACCATGTGATCTTTCAAGCGTGCAAGCTCAACATACTTTCACTGTGGTAAAATATTTATCTATTATTTTCTAAAAAAAGAAAGTCGAAAATACCTTGGAACCTTTTATGTCATTCATGCTACGTATGGATTTGTCGCATAGCATCTAGATGCACTTTGGAAACTCCACCTTTCGAATACGTGAAATGAAATTTATCCTTGTGTAGCATAGTATGCGCCCTAACGTACTTCATGCAGGAATTAAAACAAGCATTCATTAATTTGGAAATACGTTACTTATGACCGGTACCGCCCTTGGATGGACAATGATGTCCTCACTCGAGGCTTCGTTGCTTGTTGTGGGGTTTCCATACGTGCATGTCATTTTCCGCTTGGGGGCCATCTTAGATCTTTGTGAGTTGCACAAGACTTCCGCACCTTGTGCTCAATTAGTGGGGCCATTTGCAAGTGGTGGATAATCTCGCAAGATAGGTATAGGTTCGCAGCCACGGGGGAAAGAGATGCATGTGGCCATCTTCTTCAGAGAATCTCTCTCCCTCTCTCACTTTCCCTCTTCTTCTTCTTTCTCTCTCTCTCTCCCTCATCTTCTTCTTCTTCTGTCTCTTCTCACCTCTCTTCCTTCTCTCCCTCTCCCTCTCTCTTTCCCTCTCTCTCCCCCCCTCTCTCTCTCTCTTCTTTTTCTTCTTCTTCTTCTTCTGTCTCCCTATCTTCTCACCTCTCTCTTTCTCTTTCTCTCCCTCTCCCTCTCCCTCTCTCTCTCTCTCTCTCTCTCGGCAGCAAAGGGGGGGGGGAACAAGAGGTGGTATATTAGTGTCGTTCGGGGGGAAAGGGCGGTTTGATAGGGGTGGGAGAAGTATTATTTAGGGGGGTGAGGGGGGAGGGGAAGTAGCACACGTGTACTTCTCCTCATTGTGGTTATTGTCGTCATCTCCATCTTCCTGCGCCGCCCATCATCAACTCCCTCCTTCTTTTAACTGAGCCCAAGTAACAATGGCTTTAGAAACACCTCGATCTTTGCACCATTGCTTCCACCATATCTGAACCTAGTCAACTAACTTAAGTTTGGCTATCATTGCTTGATTGGTAGGAGCAGTTCCCAAAGCTGAGAAATAATCGTCCATCAACTCAATCCATATCTCCACATGTGCTACAACATCTATTCCTTTTCCATCAAACTCATGTGTCTTAATTTACTTGAGAAGGAATTTCTTCTCTTGCATGATGTCAACATTTGTGGGTGCAAAAGGTGCCTGACAATGAAGCTATACCATTTAGGTTACTCTGTTTAGGATGTGCCTATGAACCATACATAAATCAATTGCATATCATTACGAAGTTACACTCTCATGCCAACTGTAATGTGCCCATCTGTCGACTATCCAAGTACGTTTTTAGTGGTCCATTGAGAGACGAATCTAAGCGACGCCACCCGACACTCCCATGGAATACCACGGGGTTTGTCACCTAGAGTTTTTCGAGCCCACCTCACAGAGCAACGTTCGCGGTTGAACCCATTAGGATCGACCTGCAACTTGGGTCCCTAGTGGTCAAGGTCTCTTGATAGCGTTCTAGCATCAGTTCATGGACATCTTACTTTATGCAGAGATACCCAAGTCGCCAAAACAGATCCATGCCGCACTTGGTTTAAAGAGAATATGAAACAAGAGGAATGCACCACTTTACCTCTTTTCTCATAGGGCATAGTCCCATTCTGGTCCCCTAAAACGACATGAACCAGGCTCTAACTTAACAATACCTAAAGGTCGAATGACTGCAGAACCTTGTGAGAAGTCTCTCAGTTCTCTGGGACCACCTTACCCTAGGATAGACCCGTTAGGGGTTCTGCCCACCTACTTTCCTCAATAGGCATTATTTAGTTATCTAATTAGGCCATATCACATTTATGTGAAACACTTAAAATAAGCTTCTTTAATTAAGGCTTTTAGAAAACATGGTTCATTCATGTAATTTACAACACTGACATGAATACGGAGACTGCATGTGCCATCCTGGATCTACATCAATTAGCCAACCTCCATTCTCATACAAGCTGTGTGCCATAACAGTGATTTCAGAACCATGATCCAAGAAAGCTATGCAAGGCGTCTCTCTTTCTCCCACTTTAACAATTGTCTTTGTTGTGGTACGAGCCCAATGCGTTCATGAATAATGACTCCTTGGGAAAAATTAGCATGTTCTTCTTCATGTACTTGTTGATGGACATCCCCATTATACATAGCCTTCTTTCTATGCTTAGTGCTATCCATAAGACCAATTTTAGCCATAAGCTTATTGTCTACACTCCCATTTAACCCATTTTCAACATTAGCATACTCCAAATCAACATTACATGCATCATATCACAAGGAAATTTTAATCATTTCCTACATATGAAAAAAAGGAAACTCCTTATCAATTCCCTAGCCAAAAATACACATAAGTAGGAAAAGTAAATACTAAGGAAAATGGAACATTTCCTAGCTAGAGAAACTAGGAAATTCCCTATATAGGAAAAATCCCTATGTAGGGAAATTTTTCTACATAGGAAGATTCCCTACATAGGAAAAATCCTTTATGTAGGGAGTTTTCCCTATGGAGATTCCATATGAAATTCCCTAGTTTCTCTAACTAGGAAATGTTCAATTTTTCCTATTATTTGCTTTCCCTATATATGTATAATATTAACTAGAAAACTGATAGAAAATTCTCTTTTTTTTTTCTTTCCTGTGTGGGAAAATTTTTCCTATGTTTCCCTACATAGGAAGATTTCCCTACATGTGGTAGATTTCCTATATATGAAATTTCTTATATGATTCTATTTTTTCTCTAGCTTGAAAATATTGCATTTTCCTTAGTTTGCATGTTCATACTTATATAAATTTCTAAGTAAAAAATTATATTTAAAAAATTAAACTAGAAAATATTATAGAGATTATTTAGTTAATTTCAAATAGGAAATAATATATATCTAATAGATTAGGTTAGAATTTTTCATTATATATGTTTTTTTTTCGATATCAAGAAAAAGTTCTTAAACAGATAATATATTCCTATATAGGATTTTTTTCCTATGCCACGAAAAAGCTTGTATTTATGTAATTTTATTGCCCTACTAACCATCATGAAGCAAGAGCAAGAGCAAGAGCAAGAGCAAGAGCAGGAGCAAGAGCACAAAAGTCAAGGAGAGTTGAGGTAAGCAAAAGTGAGCGTGAGCAAGCACAAATCAAGCAAGTAGTCAACCTTGGTAAGTTGGTGCCACGTGGTGTTCGCTATCCACATTCTTGACAAGAAATGGAGTAGGAGACATATTCCCTACTATCTTCGCTGTAAAAAATGGGAGGGTGAATTTCCATGACACCTTTGCATCTATAGCTCGATGGCTACCATTAGAGTCATTCTTGCCTTAGCTAGCCATAGTACTTGGCCGGTCTATTAGTTTGATGTGAAGTGTGCTTTTTTTAATGGAGATTTGCAAGAGGAGATCTATGTTGAGCAACCTCTTGGCTTTTCATCATCTAGTGGCAAGGTTTACATATTGAAGAAGATTCTTTACGGCCTCAAATAGACTCCACGTGCGTGGAATGAGAAGATAGACTTGTTTCTCCAAGGGAAGTTAGGATATTGGTATTCCTCTTTCAATCCCCAATTGTATGTCCACACCTTAGCTAGAGGGCACGCATTGTTTATGCTTTATATAGTTGATTGTTGAGAGAGAGAGAGAGAGTACGAGAGAGATACACAAGACATGCTCCCAAAGAATGATTCATATTGATGTAGAGTTAGTATATATAGGTGAGACCCAAGTCAAGTGAGAGATGATATATATAGTTGTAACATCCCCACTCAAACAAAGGTCTCTGGCTGCGAGTGAAAAAACCCTTATATGACAATATAAGGATCCTTTATATGACAATATCATCACTATTTTTTCTAACAAGGATGATATCCACTTTGACAAAGCATGTATATCTCTTATTGAATATTCTCAACGTCATGAGCATCATTTGGAAAAATCTGATGCTGTTTTGGTCACTCGCGAACAAAGGGATTTTGATGCTGCTTTTGTTGCTCTGATACCATGTTGAGAGAGAGAGAGAGTACGAGAGACATAAGAACGCTTCTTTTGTTTTTGAGTTCAAATTGATCCTCCAAAAGAATGATTCATATTGATGTAGAGTTAGTATATATAGGTGAGACCAGTGAGAGTGGTTACAAGAGTAGGAAACACCTGTTTTACAGCTTCTAGGAAAATAGCAATAGCATCTTCTTCATGTATTGGAGCTTGTACAAGGGCAAGCTGTGCCATAAGTCCCTTCATGTGAGAGATGAATTTTCCCAAATCTTCTCCTGATCGATATTCCAAGCCAAAGAATTCAATTTTAAGGAAGATTTTAGTATTTTTACCAATGGCTCCATAAATCTTTTCAAGCTCATCCCATTTTTCTTTAGCAGTATTTAGTTGATCAATATGATGAATCGGGGATTCATCTAAGTGTAACATTATGATTGCTTGAGCATGTTAGTCATCCTCTATATCAACCAGATTTGCAAAGTTTACAACTCTACTACCTTGAATGAGAGGCCAATACCCTATCTCCATCATTTTGTATTTTATAAGTACCTGCCATGGGTGGAAATCTTTGCCATCAAACTTTCGAATTTGAGGACCGACATTAGCATATGTTGTGGTCATTGGAAAGGTCTTACCACTTGTTAGGACAAGGGCAGTGTCTAGTCCCGTACAACTTTTCCACTGAATGCGGAAGCAAATCAGAAAATTTGAAATCAAAGTTGCAATGAAGAGAAAGGCTAAAAATCATATAAATTTAATATTTCAAAGTATGACAGTGGTGGTCCTTTCTTATGTGCAAACTTTGTCCGAGGTTTAATAGTCTTTTTTAGGTTTTACTGAAGTAAACCTAGACTGGACTTCAGGCTCCTCCTTGTGGTATGGCTTAGTGGATGAAGCTTGTGTTGGACAAGGTTGGTCTATGATCTCAATGATTGTTGCTGATGATTCCGAGGAGAGTACAATGACACTCATCCTTTTGATTTCATTGACCAGTGTACTTGAAACAAAGTCACTCAAGGTATACAATACACTTCTAGTGTATGATGGTCTATGTGTTTATAATTGTACACATAACCTTACAACAATATATGAAGAGGAATAACACTCACTAGATTTTAGTAAATACCCAACAAGCAAATGATTAGTAGATGATTAATGATTAATATTTAGAAACACTAATGTCAAGCTTAGTGAAATGCTTGAATGAAACCTGGTTGGAAGTCGGCTTCCCGATGCACTTAGTGATGTCCATTGAGCATGCGCAAGAGCTTTTAGATTTGGAATAAGCTTCAGAGAATATGCTTCAGTGATTAGAATCATTGTTAATGAAGCTAAGAGTGAAAAAAGTGAAAAATGGCAAGCTTAGAGCTTGCTGGCTATGGCTGCCACAAGATACACAATTAGGGTTTGGCAAAGATCTCTCGCTCTGGGAGGAATTTCCAGAAGCCCTCTTATGGGAAGATGGCCCACTAGGGGGGCTATGGAAGCCCTATGGTTGTCAAGGAGATTGCGCCGTCTGTTGCCCACGTCATGCCTGAAGACGCCACGCTGTTAGAAATTGCGCCGTTTTTGAGATTTAGACAATGCTGCCTAGGATGTCAACTAATCTCGAGGTTTATTGTGCCATGCTAATTCTCCCTAGGATAGGCAAGAAGTCCCTAGAAGAAATCAGAGAGAGATATGGCCTCCTTTGTCCTCCCCAACTCCTCCAATGGAGGTAGGTTGTAGGCAGCTATGGAGGAAAGAAGGATAAGATGAAAGAAATGATAGCTCATATGCACTTAGTGATAGATGAGGTTGAGGGAAGCTGAGGAGGTCAGAGATGGCTCTGATACCATGTTAGAAACCAAAGTTGCAGCATTGAAATGTGTGCACAAGATGGAGAAGAGAGCTCAAAGTACAATAATAAAATCTTGCTTACTAAGTTGCTTAGAGTACAACTTGGGTACACTCTCCCACACATGATAGTGACCCATAGGCTGTTTATATAGCCTCTAGCAAGCTAGGGTTAGGGTTTCCCCTGCCTCTAGGGCTATTCACACTCATCTGCCCTTATACTCCCTTGCTTATAGTGGGTTCGTATGCCTATCTTCTAACAAAATAATTGTTCAACCACAACAATACTGGCCTTAAAGAGTTTCCCAATGGCAACTCAACAACAACAATGGAGCCCTACCAATGGAACCAACATCCCCTAGTCTCAACACGAGCTCTAAACCAACAAGGAAGAAAGATAAAGAAGCAAGATTCAACTTGTTGGAATCTAAGATGGCCACCTAGGATATTAGACCAAAGACTATGGAGTTTGGTCCTAATTTGAACCCAAGGAGGTTTCCCACTCAAAGTTACAGAGGAGGATGACAATCAGATGGTGGTGAGAGATCATAAGTGGACTATTATATATGTGGAGAAAAGGGACATATCTCACCAATGTAAAATATTACACGGCGCAGCGAACAGAATCTGAGAAAGAGATAGAGAGTACACAACAGATAAGAGGAGAATCAGTAAAATTCTTTAACTCCAAACAACTGATACAAAGATGGCTCTGTCCACCCGTGCGCTTCCACTGTGTGAAGCTTAGATGGCGATCTAGACAGAAGATAGGTGAAGAGCTTAAGGCTAGCTGGAACAACAACTCTGACTGGGTGAAAGATGAGTGTGAGATGGCTGCGAAGGGGTTTAGCTTTTATAGCCCGCGAAGGTCGTTAGGTCGGCCTGCTGACCGACCTACCATATGAGCCTCCACTAGTCGGCCAGGGAATATTCCAGGGAATATTCCCTTTACCATCGGGCCGGGGGCGCTGCCCCCGGACCCCCGCCAGGGGGGCCGCTGGCCCCCCTGGGACCCCCCAGCCAGGGGCCGCTTCCGCGGCCCCCGGACCCCACAATAGGGGCCCCTTTTAACTCCCTTACCACGCAACTCAATGCAATGTGCCTCGAGTTGCTACCAGCTTAACCACTCCGTCTAACCCAAAGATTAGACCCACAACAGTCACCTTTTTGCCATCCGGTCACATAGACCTCATCTGATATACAAGTCAGGACTCAACCAATGTCCGGGCTCACATTTGGCTTCTCCTCATAATGGGGGCCTTACAACTTTGAGCACCATGGATCATTGGTAGCACCTAATGAGGGTGGGGCATTGATCATATCTAACACCCCCCCTCAATGTCCACCCATAGGTGAACTATCTCCTCGGCCCAATGCCGAGTCTCTAAAGATGAACTTGAAGCAGATCCTTCGTAAGTGCTTTGGTGAAGATATCTGCTCCATTCTCCTCTGTTGGACAGTAGACCAATTCCACTATCCCATCCTCCATCAAATCACGCACATAGTGATACTGGATCTCTATATGTTTGGTGCGTGCATGAAACACTGGATTTTTGGCAATGGCGATGCAACTCTGATTGTCACATCTCAGCACAGTTGGTTCTTCATCCTGCACTCCCATATGCCATAGAATCCTTCTCAACCATACGGCCTCACATGCAGCAAAACAAGCTGCCTTGTACTCTGCTTCGGTAGAAGACAATGCCACTGTTGGTTGCTTCTTACTAATCCAAGAGAAAATTCCTGAACCCAAAGAGAAACAATAACCAGAAACTGACTTCCTGGAATCAATGTCTCCTGCCCAATCTGAGTCACAGTTCCCCACAAGAGAAGTTCCGAAACTGTATGTGATACCATAGTCAAGAGTTTTCTTCAAGTATCTGAGCACCCGCATCCCAGCCTTCCAATGACTCTCATGAGGTTTGTTTGAGAACCTGCTCAAAACACCAACAGCAAAACTGATATCTGGTCTGGTGTTACACAAGTAGATTAGACTGCCGACCAACCTCCTATACCTCCCAATGTCTGCTAGTGCTGATGTATCCTCAACGGATAACTTTACATTCACCTCCATAGGTGTAGCTATCTCCTTGCACTCGGTCATGCCAAATGCCTTCAAGATCTCCCATGCATACTTCTTCTGAGAGATGAAGATCTTTCCTGGCTCTTGCCAGACTTCAATCCCCAAACAATAGTGCAGCAAGCCCAAGTCTGTCATTTCAAACTCAAAACTCAAAGCCTTTCGAGTTTGGTTGATCATATCTTCATAGTCACCTGTAATAAGAAGGTCGTCCACATATAGGACAATCACTGCAGACTTTTTACCATCCCTGTAAACATACAAGTTAGCATCTGAGGCACATCTTTTGAAGTTTAGATTTAAAAAGAACCTATCTATCCGCTGGTACCATGCTCTGGGGGCTTGTTTCAGCCCATACAATGCCTTCTTCAGTTTACACACTTTGTTCTCAGAATGGGGGGCCTCAAACCCTGGTGGCTGAGCCACGTACACCTCCTCCTTGAGGTCACCATTTAAGAACGCTGACTTAACATCCATTTGGTACACTGGCCACTTCTTGTGGGCAGCCACTGCAAGTACCGTGCGAATAGTGGTCATTCTGGCAGTTGGGGCAAATGACTCTTGAAAATCAAACCCTTCAACTTGTGAAAATCCTTGGGCAACCAGTCTAGCTTTGTACTTTTCTAAGGTACCATCAGCCTTGTACTTTACCTTCCAGATCCACTTGGTGCCAATAATCTTCTGCTTTGCTGGCCGATCCACTAGCTCCCAAGTGTCATTCTTCATTATGCTGTCATACTCTGCCTGCATAGCAGCCTTCCATGATGGATCTGCAAGTGCTTCTTCTAAGTCAGTTGGCTCCTTTACTTCTCTCATAATCTCAACCATCAAGGCCATGTTGACTATGTGAGCAGAAGCCCTCCTTTGCTCCTCTATTCTCTGAGACCTCCTTGGTCCGTCTGCCTTCTCCTCAACAGATGCAGGCATAGGATTATTGTGGTCATAGAGCTGCTTCACCCAGCGCGGCAATGGCTTTTCCGGTGGGGTGATGTCAGGTTGGTGAACTTTTTCCTCATCATCTGAAGATGATGCTTCCTCCTCCTTAAGGATAGGGATAGCTCTCGGGACAGGTTCATAGTGGACTACTTCTTCGCTTGATGATAAAGTGGAAGACCTTGCCTTCTCCTCCTCCACTGTATGCGGCTCCTCCTTGAACACCACATCACGGCTCGCGATGATCTTCTTTGCCTCTTGGTCATATAACTTGTAAGCCTTCTGCTCATCACTATAACCCAAGAAGATACATTTTCTGCTTTTTGGTTGTAACTTGTTTCTCTTCTCATCTGGAACATGTGCATAACATTCACATCCAAAAATTCTGAAATGTGAAACAGATGGTTTCTTACCAGTGTAAGCCTCATGAGGTGTTTTTCCCTTGAGAGCCTTTGTGTAGCTCCGATTTAGAATGTAGACTGCAGTATTAACAGCTTCAGCCCAAAAATGGTTAGGCAATCCCTTGCCCTTTAGCATGCATCTTGCCATCTCCACAATGGTACGATTCCTGCGTTCCACAACACCATTCTGCTGAGGTGTGTGAGGCGTTGTCAATTGACGCTTGATACCTTTGCTCTTGCAAAAGCCTTCAAACTCCTTTGAGTTGAACTCACCACCACCATCTGTTCTAAATTTCTTCACACTTTTCCCTGTTTCATTCTCAACAAGTATTAGCCATTCTTTAAACTTACCAAAAGCTTGAGCCTTATCACGAAGGAAGTACACCCACATCTTCCTACTGTAGTCGTCGACAATCAACATAAAATAAGAAGATCCCCCCAAGGCCTGTGTAGGCATCTTACCACACAAGTCAGCATGCACCAACTCTAGAGGAGCATGTGCTCTATTCTTGCTTTCTTGTGGAAATGCCTTTCTCTGTTGCTTGCCCATCATACAAGCTTCACATGGTTCCTTCAATTCAGTTATTGTAGGTAGGTGAGCAACCATACCTTGCTTTTGCATCTCCTTCAATACTGCAAATCCGATGTGTCCAAACCTTTCATGCCAAAGCTTACTTGTGCCCACTCCAGCAGTGGCTGTAAGAGCACTTAGCTCATACAGGTTGTTCCTTCTTTCTCCTTTGCCAACAATTGTGCCAGCACTATCAATAATTTCTGCACCTGTCTTCTTGAACCTCACTTCATGACCAAGATCAGTTATGGCAGCAACTGATAAGAGATTTCTCCTGATTTCGGGAACATACAACACATTTGAAAGCTTTTTGACTTCACCATTTGCAGCAACAAAAGAAATAGTACCTGTGCCCGCAGCAGGGCATTTAGCATCATTTCCAACCGTCACAGTGATGGATTCTTGTAGAGGCTGCATAGAACTGTATAGACCTTTCTTGTTGGTCATGTGACGGGAGGCCCCACTATCCAACACCCAAGAGTCAGTGGTAGATTCTTCTTGCGCCGAGGAGCACACTTCCTCAATGGTCGCCATGAATAATTCCAACTCTGCTTCAGCCGTATTGGCTGTCTCTTTCCCTTTACTTTTAAGGGTACCATTCTTTTCATCTGCCTTCTTGACACGACAATCTGCAATTGCATGTCCTTTCTTCTTACAGTAGAAGCACTCTCCTTGAAACTTCTTCTTGCCGCCCTTCTTCTTTTTGTCACCATCATTTTTGGTGGAGGAAACACCTTTGCCTTTTGCATTGGCAGAGAATGCAGCATCTCCATTGTTGCTTCCTTCTCGGGCTTTCAGCCTCAACTCCTCCTCCATTAATAATGCACAAAACTCCTCAAAAGTCAAAGCTTGAGGTCTCACCTGAGTATTAAGGGCAGTTACTAGTCCATCAAACTTTTGTGGACAAATCCGAAGACACCTCCGAGCTAGCTCTTCGCTAGTCTTTTGTATCCCAGCGCCAGCCATCTGGTCGCGCAGATTCTTAATCCGAGTGATGAATGCTTCAACCGTCTCTCCTTCAGCAAACTTCTCCGCTGCTAGTTGATTCTCCAAGTTTTGAATCCTTGTTTGGTTTCGTGTTTCATACTGACTCCTTAGTACATTCCAAGCCTCTGACGCTTTGGTTGTATGCTGAATCAGAGTCAAAACACTGTCAGAACAGCTTGTAACTAAGGCACACAATGCATCTGCATTCCTTCGTTTCCAAGCTCGTAGAAGATCTGCATTCGGAGGAATCATCACACTAGGATTTGATGGGTCGGGGGTAGGCTGTGGTTCTGCGTCAGTCCCCAGCACAGTCTCCAGAAGCTCATAAGAATCAAGGATAGTAGTAATTTTGAACTTCCACAAGGTGTAGTTTGTACCATCTAACTTGCCTTCGCTGAAGGTTGGTGGACGAATCCTTAGTGTTTGAATAGCCGGTACAGCAGCACCACCTCCTGCACCGCTTCCTGATGCGCCAGAACTGCTTCCCGGAGTCGACATCGTTTCTCTTTGCTGTTGAAGCCTTTGCCTCTTGCACGCTCTCCGATCTCTAGAGCCCCCTGGGCTCTGATACCATGTAAAATATTACACGGCGCAGCGAACAGAATCTGAGAAAGAGATAGAGAGTACACAACAGATAAGAGGAGAATCAGTAAAATTCTTTAACTCCAAACAACTGATACAAAGATGGCTCTGTCCACCCGTGCGCTTCCACTGTGTGAAGCTTAGATGGCGATCTAGACAGAAGATAGGTGAAGAGCTTAAGGCTAGCTGGAACAACAACTCTGACTGGGTGAAAGATGAGTGTGAGATGGCTGCGAAGCGGTTTAGCTTTTATAGCCCGCGAAGGTCGTTAGGTCGGCCTGCTGACCGACCTACCATATGAGCCTCCACTAGTCGGCCAGGGAATATTCCAGGGAATATTCCCTTTACCATCGGGGCCCCTGGACCCCACAATAGGGGCCCCTTTTAACTCCCTTACCACGCAACTCAATGCAATGTGCCTCGAGTTGCTACCAGCTTAACCACTCCGTCTAACCCAAAGATTAGACCCACAACAGTCACCTTTTTGCCATCCGGTCACATAGACCTCATCTGATATACAAGTCAGGACTCAACCAATGTCCGGGCTCACATTTGGCTTCTCCTCATAATGGGGGCCTTACAACTTTGAGCACCATGGATCATTGGTAGCACCTAATGAGGGTGGGGCATTGATCATATCTAACAACCAAACTACCCAAACCCTAGAAGGTCCATGGAATAAAAGCCATTATGCAGTAGATGCAAAGGAGAAGGCCATTGTGAAAAGGATTATCCAAGTCCGGCTCATGTAAAAGCTACCCCTAATACCCAATAGAAGACCTAAGAAATCCCCTGCAATTTGGTGGAGTTAGAAGTTGCTGCAATAAAGCGTGCCAAGAAGAGAGAAACTACAATTTCAAAAGAGAACATTTCCTCTATCAAAATGGTGAATTTCAATCTTCCTAAAGAGAAATAGAAGAATACAAAACAGAATGGTAGAGTACAAAGTTGTCAAACAATACATAAGGCTGTGGATACAATTACAAAGAGAGGACTAGAGGTCCAAGATATAGAGGAGATAGAAGTACCTCCTTTTGTAGAAGTCAAATGTTGCCACTTCTAGAGGAAAAAGGAAAGATAAAAGTGGGGGTTTCCCTAATGCCTAGCTAATTAGTGAAGCCGATGGACCTTATCAACGAATATGACTTGGTTAAAGACCTTGACACCTTCAAACCAAACCTAACATTCTAACAACTATTAATGTTCTCTCCTAATTTCCAAAAGAAATTCAAAAGAATATTGAACAAAAGACATGGCCAAAGGATTACTCTCTCAACTACAATCAAGTCCAAAAAAGCCCCAGAGCTTGTAAAAATAGGGAATGTGGCCAATGCCTTCTTGGAACTTGGTACCTGAAAGACTAGCATGTGGATTAAAGGATGTTTTATAGTAGACACATTGATATATGGAAGCTCATCAGTGAATATTATGATGGATACGACAATGAAGGATCTAGGCTTGCAAGGTATGCAACCTATGTAGTGCCTTATCAAATTAGCTAACCAAAGTAGAATTAAGCATTTGGGCATTCTCCCATATGTGAATACAACCCTCCTAGGAAAAGATTATTGGCTAATCTATCTAGTGGTAAAACCGAATTCCTATGGGACCTCATACCCTCTGTTGCTGGGAAGACCATGGATTTTTGAAGCAAAGGCACGAATGGATTGGTTCAAAGGGACCCTAACCCTAGGCGGGGGATCCAACAAAGTGGTATTGAAGTTGTATAGCTTGCAAAATGTTAATGGATCCACTTCCATTGAAGTCTTAAAAGAGTCTTCCAATAAAGGAATAGATGGCACATCAAGATATGAAGAAGCTATCAAACAGATCTTTTCCAAGAAAACAAAGGCACAATCCTTGACAGTAGACATTGTAAGTCAACTCTTGAAAGAAGCCAAGTCTTTATCAATGGGTCAATGCCTCTTTCATAAAACCAAAAATAATTTATAAATCACCTCTAATACCATATTGGGGAATATGGGAATTTCCCATAAGTTTGGGACACATGGTCAAATCTTTGGATTTGTCATAACTTGAGCAATATAACTCCAAATCGAGCGCTCTATAGCTCAATAGATTCCATTTTTCAAGCGCTTTCCAACAATAGGTCACATCATATGGTTTTGAGAAACTTATGGGCATGTTATCTAGGTGCCACCATTTTAGTATTTTAAAAAATTGGGATTGGGAGATTCCCAAACTCACTAATATTGTGTTCTCTGATAGTGAGTTTGAGGTATGGATGTATTGTTCTGCTTGTTAAATGGCCACATCGCAAAGAAAGACAAAAACGTAGGGTGAGAGATAAAGATAGAGACAGAAGCATAACCAAATATAGGAGCAGAAGCAGAGGTGGAGGACACAATAGAGAGTCTCTTCTTCTCTTACAAAACCCTTAGTTCTTATAGAGGTGGAAAAAGTGCCCAAATAGGATGAAGATAATAGAGTAGAAGAAGACTATGAAAGTGAGCTAGAAGAATCTATCCTATTCGCAAAAGGCATAGATGAGGAAGAAGTTCCAACGTCTTACGAAGCAAAAGATCCCATGTTGTTAGTGAGAGTGACTTTCATACCCTTTGGACTCACTAATGAGTCGCATCATATGCAAAACCTTCATAAGAAACTGATTAAGAAGAATAAACCTTCCTTCAGTAGTGGCTCTTGTCATCGGATGTTACCCTTCCTAAGAGAGGATGATGACACTGCACCGTGCCAACAACCACCAATCCAACAGTCCAAATGTTCATGGTTGCATCCTCAAAAGATACATTTTCAACTTTTCAAGGAGCACGTTCAACTCTCATTGAAAGAGGAAGTTGGTTCCAATGGAGCATCAAACAAGGAGGCCTATCCCTTGAAGGAGTCAAATCTCTATCCAGAAAGTAGTTTGTGGAGCCTTCATCCATGAAGTGGAAGGTGAAAAGCAAATAACGTTCATGGATGCTAATGGTACTAAATAACATGTGAAGGTGGGTGTTAGTCTTCCATAAGAAGAGTTTTTGGGTCATGCATGACCTATTGACAGAGAGCTTGGATGTGTATGCATGGTCATACCAAGATTTTAAGGGGATTGATCCTATCGTGTGCTAGTGTCATATCGACCTAGAGCCTGATGCCAAGCCTATGAGGCAAAGACAAAGCTGCATGAATCCAAATTAATCTACGTAGGTAAAAGTTGAATTACTAACACTCCTTACAGCTGATTTTATTGTGGTAGTACCCAAGAAAAATGAAAAGTTGTGAAAATGTGTGGACTTCTGAAAGTGGAACTCCAAGACTAAGAAGGATCATTTTCATATCCCTTTCACAGACCAACTATTGGACACAATGGTAGGCCATGAGCTTGATTCTCTTTTGGATGGTAGACCATGAGCTTGATTCTCTTCTGGATGGATTCAGTGGATACAACCTAGTCTAGATCATGAAAGATGATCAATCCAAAACAACCTTCACAACAAAATGGGGAATATATTCTTACAGAGTGATGTTGTTTGGGCTTTGTAATGCTCCTACTACCTTCCAATGAATAATGATGGTTGCAGTCAAAAATCATATGCATGATTTTATTGAGATGTACCCAGATGACTTTTGTGTATTGTACCCTAATTCGTAAGCATTGGGGACACCCAGAGCAGTGCTTTGAGAGATGTCGAGAGTATGTGATCTCTCTCAACCGTGAAAATTTTGTCTTCAAAGTCTCTTCAAGAGTTATTCTCTAGGCCACATTGTCTTTGCACAAGGGATAGCAATAGGCTTTACAAAGATTGAGAAGATTGCAGCTTTCAGAGTGCCAACCAACATCAAAAAACTGAAGGGATTCTTCGATCATGCTTTATTACAGAAGATTTATTGCATACTTTGCAACAAAAGTTACCCCTTTGCATAAGATCCTGTGGAAAGATGCAAAGTTTATATGGACTACAGATTGTGACAAAGCATTCAACCTCCTGATAGGACAAATAAGTTACATGTGCACACCGACGCATCTTGTTGAAGGCCTATGAGAATTCTATGCCAAAAAGGCTCCTCAAAATTAGATCAACCCATTTATTATGCAAGCTGAAAAGTAGCCGATAGAGAAAGAAACTACAAAGTGAGACAGCTTGAGTGCTTAGCAATGGTGTTGACCGTAGTGCTTGGAAAAATTTTGACACTACCTACTGTCGACACACTTAAAATTCTATGTGGACCATGAGGCCCTATCCTTCTTGATGAATAAAGTATATGTGAAGGGAAGAATGGTGAGGTGGCTCCTTCTATTTTAGGAGTTCGACTTTGTAGTGGTTACCAAGCTTGGTCGCTCCCATCTCCTGGTTGATCATCTATTGTGGATCCCTCAAAGAAATAAAGAGGAGTAGGATGAGCCAAATCTCCCTGATGCTTCTCTTTTTCTAGTCGAAACTGTAACCCCATGGTATCCAAATGTAGCCACCCTCTTGGCAATGAAACAATATCGTCCTGGCGTCCTCCAATCATGAGAAGAAGAAGCTTCTATTTGAATCAATCCCTTATACCTTGTTAGGTGGTGCTTAGTATCATAAAGACAAGGACGAAGTGTTGCAAAGATGTATTGCAGGAGGAGAGGAGTTTGGGATTGCTCTAAAAGCATGTCACAATGAGTCTTGTGGAGGACACTTTGCAGGAGAAGTGATAGCCAAAAAGGCCTTGCTCATAGGATACTGGTTTGCTGACCCTCCCTAAGGATGCCTATGACTATTGTCAATATTATGATGCTTGTTGGAGAATGGTAAAACCTACCAAATCCAATGCTATGCCATTGCAACCCATCCTTCCCTAAAGCTACTCAAGAAATGGAAAACAACTTTGTTGGCCCCATTGATCCGCCAACCAAAAGGAAGTTGAACATATATATTTTGGTCTATAGTACTGTACTACCTAATGAAATGGTGTGAAGCTAAAGCTCTAAAGCATGATGATGGCAATAGCATAGCCCTGTTCCTGTAAAAAAACATAAACACCTGTTTTGGAAGTCCCTTAGAGTTGGTAAGTAACGAAGGTACTCACTTCCTTAACAAAATTATGGAAGATTTGATAGAGCTGTACAAAATCCACCATCGTAAGTCCACACCCTACTACCCCAAATCCAACGACCAAGTTGAAGTTACCAATTCAATCCTCTACTCACTCTTGACAAGGACAATTGTTGGACATTGTTGTGATTGGTACGATCAACTTACAAAGGTCCTCTAGGAATACAGAACCTCCCATAAGGCTAGTATAGAGGAGAGACCCCTTTCCAAGTGGTGTATGGAATAAAGGCCATCTTCCATGTTGAATTGGAATTGCCCTCTATACGCATGACTATTAAAGAGCACTTGGGAGATTACAAGTCCTTGCAACACCATCTTCTACTCTTGGAATGTCTAGATGAGACTCACTGGCGGGTGGCCCTACATTGCATGGAAGACATGAACGCTCAAAGAAAGGCCTATAATGATAGCTTGATCAAGTAGAAAGAGTTTAAGGAAGGTGAGTTAGTCATGGCCTATGACTCGAGGTTTGGCAAGTTTGGCAAGTTTTCAAGCAAGCTTCAACACAATGATGGATACGCCCTTATAAGGTGGTTTCTGTCAATCCTAATGGCTCTGTCCAAGTGCAGACAGTTGATGCCTCTCTGATGATCCCTTTGTGATCATGGTAACGTATGATTTTTGATGCCGAGAAGTGCTTAAAAATAACCAAAAAATTTGAATTTCACGGGGAAAAATAGACTTTGTCGAAGGCAGCGGTTGCAATGAGTACAATTTTAAGTGGCAAGTCCCTAAAGCGTTTGTGCTTATTTTCATGGAAAATCAAACGGTTGCGGATAGCTGAGTTGGAGCTTTCCTAAATGCAAAACGACGTTAGGAATCCAACGCAAGTCTCGGATCTCCATTTCGAGGTCATTTTTTATCCCCCATTCAATCCCCGCAAGGTTCAGGGTTGTGAAGCAGCTACTAGATCTAGTGTTAGCTATATATAGTATGTCTATATATAGCATCCCACTTGTTAGCTATATATAGTCTATCTATATATAGCGTCCCAGGTCCCCTCTATATATTCCTATCATGTGTGCTCAGTTGACACACTTCTGGGGTTCCACTTCCGGTGTCTCATATCTCTCTTCTCTCCTCTTTTCCTTTCGTCTCTCGTCTTCCTCGCAGTTTCCAACATGTTAACTATATGTAGTCTGTCTATATATAGCTAACATCTGGAAGCTGAGAAGAGTGGGAAGGGACCCCATCTTTGTATATTTCAATGTTACGGAGCCGCCCGTCCAGACGGATCTTGATTCCGATGTCGATTACCCTCTCAAAACTGAAAAACCCACTTGTCGGAAGTGTGAAAGCAAAAGCCATGAACTAGATACTTTGGATTTAAAATCTTAATCTTGCTTAAGCTTTGCAAAAAACTTAAGAAATGAAACTCCATGAGGGGGGGAAGGGGGGAGCGTCAATATTTCGGCGCCCCACTTTTTCCCAAATTTTAAGCATTTTTTGATTTGGCAAATGGAGAGGAACCCTCCTCGTTGTGGAATGAAGATTCTTTGCGCCTTCGATCTCGGCAGACCGTGTGAGGAATGACGCGCTATGCCAAAAGATCCAGATCTAGTCTTTCTCTCTGCTACATAGAGGCACTTCATGTGGCAAGAATCAAGAAGAGAATCGGGAGATGGATGCTTTTCCGGGAGGCACCGGATTGTTCCAAGAGGCTAAGGAGGCTAAAGGCTGAAGATATATACTGAAATCCATGGCTAGTTGGTTGATACATATTCCCAATTAAATATTTGAAAAAATCAGAAATACACCAAAAGGCAGTATGCTCTATTTTATGAAAGATTTTTGCTTGTTTTTTATCGTTCATGGTCTAAATGGTGTGCACATGGGCTGAAATTTTATTTGAATATTCCTTGCACTATGTTTGAGGGCTGCAATTACTGTTATGTAGAACCCGTATTGATTTATAGCAATTATAAATTTTCAAAACCCGAAAAAACATAAATTTTGATGGAAATTGATATTTTCTTTGATTTTGAGTGGAAAAAATGAGTGGACATGGAATAAAAAAAGGAAAAATGTTGAGTTTCAGTTCTAATGATCAGTCATCAGAAAAAAACCAGAAAATACTTTTTTTCTATTAAAAATAAATAGGAAAATTTGAAGAAATTTGAGAAAAATGGGTTTTTTTGCATTCGAAAAAAATGGAAAAATGAAATATATGTATGTGAATGTCTAACGAGACTGAAGCATGAGGTTAAGCCTTAGTTTGACCTTTTTTCTTTGTGTTAAAGTGCGTATTTATTGCTTTTACATACAAAAAATGACATAAAAGAACCTCTACACCTATGCAACGTAGCAAATTTTAAACGATGAGGGGAGGATGATGTTATACAACAGTTTAAGCGCTAAAATAATACAAAGTCTAATTTTTCTCTTTATGCATAACATTTAGGATGGGGTTTATTTAGAAATAATGGACCTAGTAGCACGAGGTTCGCCTTGGTGCTAGGTTCCTGCAACGAAGCATTGTGTATTAGCGAAAATTCATTAAAAGGGCTGTTTTTTCACAACAGATAGGATAATTTCAAACTATAATTGTTTATAGAGAATAAGGCATACATCATCGCATGAATCACACATATGATATCTATTCCTGGCATGCATAGCAATTGCTTGAAGTATAAATGACCCATGATGGAGATAGTAAGGCACCCAAACTGTAGGTCTAGACGATGGATCCAAGGGGACAAGTGAGGACTAGTATATTCTTGGAATGATATAATATTGCTACCAAGAGTGGAGTCTATTTTGTGTGTTATATGTGTTAGCGACGCATCGAGGGGTCCATCCCCAAGGTGTAGGAAAGTCGCAATGGGGCTGAGGCATTCAGCCGAGGGGTGCATCCTATGTTGTTCTACGTGGTGAATTACACCAAAATATGTAGAGTCTCCCTTTGAGGAGTCTGAGAAGATTAAGGGTTGGACTACAAAACACGATACAAATGCAAAATATACGTACAATGGCAGGGCATGTGTCCTGTTAATGCTCCTAGCCATGAGGTCGTGGGGTTGTCTTGTTCATATTAGAGGTCTAGCTAGTACTATAGCCAGTACTGGCCCATTTTAGGTCCGATTAGTGGTGCATCTGTCGGGAGCCACCAACAAGTGGTAGTTCTCCAATCTAGGGTTTATGGGATCAAATATTCGATTTATGTCCTCTGAAAACGATCATCAAGCCAAAATACAAAAAGAGAAACATGTTGAGAGGGCTATATGGCAGTTGGAGATTGTAAGACGCTATTTTCCTCAAAGGAGCAGCCCGTTATGCATAAGTGGCAGTGGTTCTAGTAACCTAAGTGTTACGAGTAGCTCTTCGAGTGCAAGTGGAAGTCTTAGTACTTACCTACTTCGAGTTAATCAACCCACAACAAGTGGGAGTGTAGTTGCACCTACACAAACTCCCATTGTCAATCTGATTGTAGCCATGGCACAATCCATCGCAATTCTAACAGGGACACCGGATTTACCGGCATTAGGAGCACCTTTTCCCATTTTCCATGGGTTAGCACAAGAAGATGGAGAACTCCATATTAAGGAGTTTCAAACGCTCATGTTCAACTATGGGATCCAAGATGAAGAACACCTAATGATGTTCTTCAACATGACATATATAAAAGGAAGAGTGACAATATGGTATCATGGTTTAGAAGTCGGAAGCATAACTAGTAGTGCCCAATTCTTTACGACTTTTCGTAGAGAGTTTGCTCCTGAGAAGGGTAGACAGTATCGCTCACGTGTCTTGAATGTAATACGCTAAGAGCCAAAAGAGAATGTCCAAGCCTATGCCAAGAAACTAAAAAAGTTCTTCGCAAACTTAATACCTATATTCCCATTCCAATGGCTGCACAATTGTAATATTTTCTATATGGATTGGATTTTAATATTGAGGTGCAACTTAATAGTGTTGCTTTGGTCGACATTGACACTGCTATTACCAACGTAGAATGAGTAGAGTCACGCTTGCAAGTGGCTTATGTAGCAAGGATAAATTGGAATGGTAATAATTTGGCCTTGACCAATGGGAGTCAAGGGGATCCCATGTCAAACGCAAATGGGAGAGGGAGTACCATGACAAATTTTCCTATGTTACCTCCTCCTCCTAGCATGATGATGCCCATGGATAGTCAGGCACCCTCAGTAAATAGTGGTGGAAGCCAAACAATGAATCCTAATGTTGTCCCAACAGTAGGTCAACAACCAATTCCTAATCAAGTAGTTAGGCCGATGGGACGACATATAAATAGTCGCAGCTATGAGTCGAGTGCCTCTAATGTCCTTGGCAAAGTTAAGGACATAATGAAGCACTATACCGATATGATTTCTGAACAATAAAGAAAAATAGCTGTGGATGTCAATTTTCTTAAGAAGCAGCAGAATTTGATAGGGAGTCGACGCCTTGAAGAGGGTGCCCCATCAAAATTCAGCTCTAAGTGGTGTGCTGGCCAACATTTCCCTAGGAATTGTCCAAATGTTAAATGCAATATTTGCGGAAAGTTTGGCCACTTAGCTGCTACCTATTGGAGTAAGATCATTTCTCTCCAACAAGGGAGTAAACAACCAGGTCCAGTTAACCATCGCGCACAAGGGAATAATCTCTAGTAAGATGAGGGACCAAGACAAATACAGCAATGAGAAAAGGCTACTGTAGAGGAGTTGCCTCATGACATTGGAGTTGGCCTTATTGAGGCCGTACGTGTCAATGATGCTGAAACTTATAATCTACGAGCCATAACAAGAGGTCAAAAGATCAAAGAGGGTGACAAAGAAATTGTAAAACCTGTCCAGGGAAGCCCTAAGCAAGATGCTAGGGAAAAGTGAGTCGTGAATCTTGATATGGAAGGTGGACCTTTAAGACCTATTGGTAGTAAAGTTGATCGGGAGAAGGATAAAGGATTGCCAAGAAAGAAGGTGAAGGCTAAAAGAGAGAGGTACCAAAACCGATTGAAAGACCAAAGGAGAGAATGGTTTGGTGTGAGAAAAGAACTTTGGCTAACTACCACCACTTTGACCTAGCAAGTTCTCTTTGTGAAGTTAAACTAAATGTAAATCTCCTACAATTGATTAAAATTTCTCCAGGAGTACGCAAGTAATTCAAGAAAATCCTGCGTATAAGGTATATTGTAGAACCTTTGGGTATAGCTAGAGTGGGAGAAGATTGGTTCTATCATGCTGAAAAGCATTGCCCTAGGGTTCCAATGTATGTGGATGGAATATTAGTGGAGGATGCTATCGTGGACATTGGATCCTCCATCAATATCGTGAGTTCATATTTGATGGATAGGTTCGGTCTAGAGATCCAAAAAGACAGCTCCACACTTCTTAGGATGACTAATGATAGTCTAAGACAACCTGAAGGTTGCATCACTAAAGTCCACATTACAGTTGCGAGTGTGGAATGGTATCTGGACTTTAGGGTGATAAGGTTTGCAGGACGTCCTAGCTATCAAGTTTTGCTAGGAAAGCCATGGATTCTACGGAAAAACTGTCAAGTCCATATACCCCTTGATTGAGTGATTCTAGGTTGAGGTGCCCACCATCGTCTAATAGTGG
Organism: Lygodium microphyllum; assembly: GCF_053477565.2. NCBI lineage: Eukaryota > Viridiplantae > Streptophyta > Polypodiopsida > Schizaeales > Lygodiaceae > Lygodium > Lygodium microphyllum. The sequence goes on from NC_141143.1 coordinate 82,833,888, forward strand.
ATGCTTACCCTGAGTCTCCTCAAGTGAGAGAGCTCCATTATCCTCCACTGAACTAGAAATAGTAGATGATCCATATAGTAGTGAGACATCATCGAGCGATGGATCTAAAGAAGGGCTCCACTATAGAAGATATTTATATGATAACCTTGAATGAGCCGATAGAGCCTCAAGATCCAATAAGAGATGCAGACGTTATTGAGTTGGACCTTGGCAAGCCTAATGATTCGCGACCAATCAGATTAGATTCCATGCTTAGTTCGGAAGAGACAGAGAACTATGTGTCCCTGATTCTGGACTTACATGACATCTTTGCTTGGAGATATGATAAACTTAGGGGTATTCCTCCCAGTTTGGCTATACATACCATTCCTGTAAAGAAAGCTACCCACCCTGTACGTCAGAAAGTAAGGCATATGCCTTTTGAACTAAGGGATGGGATATTTGAAGAGCTTCGGAAGTTGTGAAAGGCGGGTTTGATCTTCCTAGTTCAGCATATTGAATGGTGTTCGCTAGTTGTCATTAGAAAGAAGAAGAAGAATTAAATCCGTCTTTGTGTAGACATTAGAGAGAAAAATAAATAGACTATTAAAGATTACTACCCAGTTTATTGGCCAAAATTTGGATCAATTGGCAGGTAGGGAAATATATTTGTGTTCATGGATTGCTTTGTAGGGTATAACCAAATGGTGTTTACTCAGCAAGACAATATGAAAATGACATTTATCACTATCTTTGGTACCGTTGTGTACCATGTGTGATGGCATTTGGTTTATGTAATGCACCTGGTTCATGGCAAAGAGCAACTGACAAAACCTTTGGTGACATCTCCCGAGAGGAGTTGAAAATATTCAATGATGACCTGAGGGCAGCCACCGTAAGAGAAAGGTAGTTGATTATTTTTCAGAAGTGTTTCGAGTGTTGCAAACAATTTTGCATAGCTCTGAACCTGCGGAAGTGCATCTTTGGAGTGCGTTATGGCCTATTGTTAGGCCATGCGGTCAGTTCCGTAGGGATTGCGACTGACCTTAATAAAATCAAGGTCATCGCCATGAGTCCGCCACGTACTCCAAAGGAAGTGCATAGCTTTCTGTCATCAATAGGGTATTATCGGAGGTTTATCAATGCCTTGGCAGAAAGAACGTTGCCATTGACTAATCTATCGTCCTTTAACTGTCAATTTGCATAGAGTGATGCTTGCAAAGTATCTTTTGACGATGTGAAGTAGGAGCTTGGCAAAGCACCTAAAAGGGGTGAAATATTCTATATATTTTCAGCAGCAACCATGTATAGTATCATGCTACTTATCCCAAATTTGGGAGAAACAGTGGTACCATCCGATAGCTTTTGCTAGTGAAGAGTTGGGTATATCGGAAATTAACTACACCCATATGGAGAAGTTGTGCCTTGCGATGGTATTTGTGACCAAAAAGTTCAGGTACTACATTCTTTATGAGAAGGTCTTTTTTTATACAAAGGCGGAAGGACTTTGATTGTTGTTAAATAAGTTACAGTCGCTTGATCGTTTAGCAAAGTGGTTAATCACTTTGCAGAAGTTTGATTACGAGATTAAGAGCAAGCCACCGAAGCTATAGGGCATTGTCTAGTATCTTGTGGATTTTAGAGTGCCAAAAGAGGTCTCGGCTAAAGGAAGTGATATGGAAACTTTGTTCAAGATTAATATAACGTCTATTCCCTCTTGGTATGCTGCTATAACACACTATCTTTCTAGGGGAGAGACTGGAGCTAATTTATCAAAATTGGAGAAGAGGAAAGTTAAACAGTAGGCATTGCAATTTTCATTGGTCATAGGAACACTATACCGGTAGGGTGTTGTTGATATATATCACCGATGTGTGATGCCTGATGAGGTTTCATTTATATTGGAAGACTGCCATGACTCTGCTTGTGGAGGGCACTTTTCTAGGCGGTTGACGGCATAGAAGGCTTTAAAAGCCAAGTATTGGTGGCCATCCATCTTCCATGATTCATTTGACTATGTCAAGAGATGTGATACATGTCAAAGACATGACAATAGAGAGAATAGAAGCATTCACTTACACCGATTATGGCCACCCTTCCATTTGAGAAGTGGGGCATCGATTTTGTGGGACGTATTACCCTGTTGTCTACTACTCAGAAAAGATACATTATAGTAGTAACTGATTACTTTATAAAGTGGTCAGAAGCATGGGCGATGAGGCAGGACAATGAAAAGAGACTGCTAGTTTCCTACTTGAGTAGATCATCTGCTGTTTTGGTCCACCAAAGGAAATAGTATTGGACCGTGGAACCCATTTTTTGAACAAGATGATTAAAAGCTTGACTCAAGCATGGAAAATTAACCATAGTAAGAGGACCCCCTATAATTCGTAAGCAAATGGACAAGTTGAAAGTACCAATAAGCAGCTTGTGGATATCCTATCCAAAATAGTTTCTAAAAAGAAGCAGGACTGGGATACAAAATTATATGTGGCGGTATGGGCATATAATACGATGTTCAAAGGAGCCACTGACCACACCCCATTTAAATTAGTTTACGGGGAGGAGTGTGTCTTGCCCTTTGAAATTGAGTTACCAACCATTACATTTGCAATCAATCATTCTTTGGGTGATGAAAATGCCATATTTGAGCGGTTTACGACTATAGCCCACTTGGATGAACTTAAATTGCAGAGTCTCTTGCACCACGAGGTGGCTAAACGTCAGATGAAGTGATTGCATGATCTAAAAGCAAAGAAATATACCTTTAAGAAAGGGCAGTTAGTTCTATACTACGATGCGCGTAGGGAGCTATTTCCAGGAAAGCTGGAACCTAGATGGGATGGCCCTTACAAGATAGTTCGGTTAGGTAAAAATAAGTCCATGGATTTATTAGTTGATCTATAGGGAGTGGAATTTAAGAATAAGGTTAATCTTAATAAGATTAAACCTTATTATTTCTGAATATGCTAACGTGCTAAATGCATTGTAGGTTTATGTTGGGGTTGATTTGAGACCTGCAAGAGAGCTTAAACTAGTTGATGGGGCAGTTAATCCCTTATTTGGAGCACCTATATCTCGAGCAAAGATATCACCAGTGGAATCTTATCTGGTGGAGCAAAGGATACAACATGCCACCTTTGGACTACATCACCTCGAGAATTCCCACTTCTCCATTGAGACCTTTGTCCCTTCGCGAGATGCTACGGTCAAAGCTCCATGCAACCATCACGTTGACATGAACCGCGGCATCTCGTCCATGCCCTCGGGATATCGAATTGGTCGATGATGCATACTACGTCGAAATTCAGCTCGCGCTTCCTCTCGATCTTGCCTAGCGATTTAGTACTTGGTGAGCCACGTCTCCAAAGAGACATGGTGCAACATACAAAAGCGATTCACCTTCTCCTCCATTGAGGTATCCATTCTTTTTTCTACCCCATTTTCAACCACCACATCTCCAATCAATCTATCATCGTCCTTCAGTGACGACCATAGCATTTCGTTGTCTAGATCCACCGTTTGTAGCCATTGTAAAATATTCACTAGCGCCTCAGACACCAACCAACCTTCAGCCATGCTACCTTCTGGTCGAGCTCGTTGTCACACAAAGAATTTTAGGGTTTTCATGAAGCACTCCAAGAAGAACATCCATCACGTATGGACAGGTCCAACAATCTCCACTTCATCTACAAGATGCATGAGAAGGTGGATTTGTATCGTGAGCATGCTGGTAGGCAGGTATTTCTCAAAGAGATAGACCGTCTCCACTGCTCCCTGTCTCGCGGATTCAATAGAGGACGCTTAATCTAGATCTGTGAGATTCATTGCATCAAAGTCGACAATCTGTAAATGGCCCCGTATATTTCTGGAGTAAGACACCCTGCGATTACGATCGGTAGTACAAACTCCCACAAATGAGAAAGCATTATGAATAATGGCTACACTCCAAATAGCAAAATGCGCACGCCAATTACAATCCATTCGTAGTACAAACCTGGCATATCTTATGCCAGTCATGGGATTTTAGCCCTGATAATTGATTGTCTTTAGAAAATGCAGACCTGAGAGAACGCATCATACCCGTTGGAGTGTAGATAGACTTGACTACTTGCTTCACAATGAGCTCTTCTTTAGTGGACAAAACCCAAGGAGCGCGAGGAAGCTACACGTGACCATCAGCACTTGACTGCAGCCAAAGCGCCTCCATCTTACCTACCTCCTTCAAATCCATTTGTGCCCCTATAGTGTCTCTCTTTCTTGTAATGTGGTCCCATAGCAAGCTGCCCACATTCTTGAAAATATGCATGGGATCCAACAAGTGTTGACATGTAAGTGGGTCCAATATGGCAACTCGTAGAAAACTGAGAACTGCTGCATTCCATTTGGATGTGATTCTGTCTAGACCATTTTCAGCTCGTACCAGCTTGCGACATTCATACGTGTTGGAGTTGGTCCAAGGAAACCTTCCGTGAGTTCATGATCCTATACAAGAAAGTAGTGTGTCCTTGATACACCATCTTCTTCATGGTTCATGACCTTCGGGAGTTTAACTCTGGCCCGCACAATGGACATGCATGATAACCTGAGGTAACCAGACCCTTTCCAACACCACGACCCAGTGAATACTCACTTGAACGAGATAAAATATAGATATTACCAACGAGAACGGAGGCTTGTTCACTTGAGCACTCTCCAAATCTGGGAAAGTCATGCATCGTCCACATGAGAATGTCTCGAATATTGGCTGAACGCCGATCATCGCGCGTGCTCATATCTTGCATGGTGACCCCATCCTACCACAAAATCTTAAGCTCAACGACTAATGGACAAAGATACACGTCCATATTTTTGACTTTGTAGCGGCCCCAGACAAGTAAGCTAAGGATGAGATGTCATTTCTTCATAGAAAGCCATGGAGGGATATTGTAGTTGATAAGGACTATATGCCACACACTATAATAAGTTGAGCGCAGACCGAATAGGTTCACGCCATCCATTGCAAGATCGAGCCGAAGATTCCTTGGCTCTCAGGCAAAGCCTAGGAAGGTAGAGTCAATGTGACTCCATGCGCATGAATCCACTGATATTCATTGAACTCCAGCCATGGACCTATTCTGCGCATGCCACATTGTCAATCTCACCATGCCAGACGTACGAAACATGTGGTTTATGCGGGGGATAAGCGGAAAGTGTTTGAGAAATTTTTGAGGGATGGTTTTCCCTTGCAAGTTCTGTCGATACCTGTGAGCACCACACTTTGGACATGTCTCCATAGTCTCGTATTCTCCTCGAAACAGTATGCAATTGTTGATACATGCATGGATGTTATTGTAGTCCATGCCAAGCTTTCGTAAAACATGTCATACATCATCACGAGACTCAGGCATGGTATTTGCAAGTGGTAATATATGATATTTCAATAACCTGAAAAAAATCATAAATATCTTGAAAAAGCACAAATATTTGTAATAATCATGTCGAAAAAAAAATCAATGAAGCATATGTATAAGGTACCTGAACAACTCGGTCACACTCATATCTCTCCACCCATATTTTGCTTGCACACTTAAGAGTGCAAGCTGTATCTTCAGGCGAGATACTCGGCACCCATCATATAATGGTATGAATGCTTCCTCTTTAAGCGGATCAGAAGTCTCCACATCCATGGGAATCAATGCATTGATCATTGCCTGTCTCCTCTAGCATTGACGGTATAGATTGGCCTTGCAAGTGGTGGATTGGCTCCTGCACTCCATCCATTGCACGCCCACGAACTCTTCTAATTGGCCGCAAAGGGTGCACTCCTCCTTGGGACGAGACATCACCTCCCTAGATAGAAAATTTGCCAATGAGACCCAATCTTATTGTATATGGTCTTCAATTAGCTTGCGAGTACAATGCATGATTGATATTAACTTTTCTTACCGTTTGCTGAAAATCCGCAATCGCCTGATCAATGATCTCAAATTGAAACTCGCAAAATCGACGTACATGTTCTATAGACAATCGGTATTTCCATCTAATTGCCAGCTTGGATTGAGAGCACGGACATGGGACACGCTGATTAAGATACGCCTCGCGATCTTGAACAATAGGACCTTCTTTGTTTTCCATTTTGGCTACGTTACAACAAACAATTTGTTTTTGTTATCATTCTTTTTTTTTCCTAGATTGTTATCCTCTCCTTCCATCTCTCTCTTTTTCTATGACCACGACCACGACCACGACTATAACTATGACCATGACTACGTAGTACCTAGTACCTAGTACCCTGTACCTAGCATATAGTATCATAGAACACTAGTATTTAGTACCTAGTACTCAGTACCTAGCACATAATATCATAGCATCTTAATATCTAGCACCTAGTACTCTAGTATCATAGTGCCAAGTACCCAATACTATGATACTATGTAGCAAGTTCCAGGGTACCTTAAGCATTATGCAGTAGATGTGAGGTTCTAAGGTACTATGATACTATCTATCTAGCTATCTATCTATCTATCTATCTATCTATCTACCTTCATAATACTTGGGTACAATAGCAAATATGGGTAGTAAAGAAGAAGAAAAGTTGTAACACTGACTATTATACCCACATATTGTTACATTTGTCCATTTGGCTTCTCTTCTGGCTGTTTTTATTTGTACCCTTTGTACGCAGATGCATACACAAATATAGAGAGAGGGAGGGTGAAATATGATGGGACCCTTGTGCCAATACAAGTGGAAGCTTCTATAATGTAGTTTCTAGGATAATGTATTTGTACCCTTTGTACCTAGATGGACTCATTCTTAGTGAGGTGAATCGCCAATCCTATTCTTAGTGAGGTAGACTCATTCTTAGTACACACTATCATAGTACCCTAAGCTTATTGTAAGGTCCTATTTACTTTTCTCTCTTTCTCTCCCTCTCTCATTTCCTCTCCCTCCCTCTTTCTCTCCCTCTCTCATTTCCTCTACCTCCCTCACCCTGACCCTCTCTTTCTCTCTTTCCCTATTAGGTTTAATGACTTTTATCTCTTTTTCTCTCTCCTCTCTCTCATATTTCTTTTTCTCTCTCCTCTTAATCTCTCATTTCATTTTCTCTCTTTCTCCCTCTCTCATTTCCTCTCCCTCTCTCACCCTTACCCTCTCTTTCTCTCTTTCCCTATTAGATTTAATGATTTTTTTCTTTTTTTCTCTCTCATCTCTCTCTCTCATTTCTTTTTCTCTCTCCTTTCTCTCTCTCATTTCCCTTTCTCTCTTTCTCTCCTTCTCTCCCTCTCTCATTTCCTATCCCTTCCTCACCCTGACCCTTTCTTTCTCTCTTTCTCTATTAGATTTAATGATTTTTTCTCTTTTTCTCTCTCCTCTCCCTCTCTCATTTCCCTGTCTTTCTTTCTCTCCCTCTCCCATTTCCTCTCCCTCCCTCACCCTGACCCTCTCTTTCTTTCTTTTCGCATTAGGTTTAATGATATTTCTCTCTTTTTCTCTCTCCTCTCTCTCTCATTTCTTTTTCTCTCTCCTCTCCCTCCCTCGCCCTCACCCTCTCTTTCTCTCTTTCCCTATTAGGTTTAATGATTTTTCTCTCTTTTTCTCTCTCCTCTCTCTCTCTCTCTTATATTTTTTCTCTCTCCTCTCCCTCTCTCATTTTCTGTCCCTCCCTCACCCTAACCCTCTCTTTCTCTCTTTCTCTATTAGATTTAATGATTTTTTTTCTCTTTTTCTCTCTCCTCTCCCTCTTTTATTTTTTTCTCTCTCCTCTCCCTCTCTCATTTTCCTTTCTTTCTTTCTCTCCCTCTCTCATTTCCTCTCCCTCCCTCACCTTGACCCTCTCTTTCTCTCTTTTCCCATTAGGTTTAATGATCTCTCTTTTTCTCTCTCCTCTCTCTCTCATTTATTTTTCTCTCTCCTCTCCCTCTCTCATTTCCTTCTCTCTTTCTCTCCCTCTCTCATTTCCTCTCCCTCACCCTTACCCTCACCCACACCCTCTCTTTCTCTCTTTTCCTACTATGTTTAACATCTTATCTCTTTTTCTCTCTCCTCTCATTCTCTTTTTTTCTCTCTCCTCTCTCTCTCTCTCTCTCATTTCTTCTCCCTCCCTCTCCCTCTCTCATTTCCCTATTATGTTTTTTTCTCCTCCTCTCTCCCTCTCCCTCTCTCTCTCTCATTTCCTCTCCCTCTCTCATTTTCCTATCATGTTTAATCTCTCCCTCCCTCCCTCTCTCATTTCCCTATTATGTTTAATGTCTCCCTCTCCCTCTCTCATTTCCTCCCCCTCTCTTTATCTCTCTCTCCCTCCCTCTTCCATTTCCTCCCCCTCTCTTTATCTCTCTCTCCCTCCCTCTTCCATTTCCTCCCTCTCCCTCTCCCTCTCTTTCTCTCTCTCTTCCTCCCTCTCTCTCTCTCATTTCCTCCCTCTCCCTCTCTTTCTCTCTCTCTCCCTCCCTCCCTCTCCCTCTCTCAATATATATACACAAATCATATTAAAAAAAGTAAAAGAGAGAGAGAATGCACTCTCCTTCCCTCTCCCTCTCTCATTTCCTCCGCCTCCCTCTCCCTCTCCCTCTCCCTCTCCCTCTCTTTCTCTTTCTCTTTCTCTCCCTCCCTCTCCCTCTCTCATTTCCTCCCCCTCTCTCTCCCTCTCTTTCTCTTTATCTCTTTCTCTTTCTCTTTCTCTCCCCCTCTCTGGTGCACAGATCCGATGTTGTATGCTCGCATAGTGAGCGCCAGAAGGTCCCCAAGAACAAAAGAACTCTACTTTTTGCACAAAACTCAAGGTAGAAAGCATGCACGACATGAACAAGAGACCAATTGGGTGCAATCTCCCCCCATGCCTTGTGTGAGCACTCCACAAAGCATGTATTTTATGTATTAATCATCTTCAAGCTCAAATAATAGCCCAAATTAAAAAATAGCACGCTTTTGGCTTTTGAGTTTGCTTTGACACAAAATAGAAATAAAGCTAATGGGCGGGCGCCCAAAGAGTCAGGCATACCCAATACAATGTCCAAATACAAATATCATAATCGTGCGCCCATGTGCATACAAAATAATAAATAAATATCCAACGCCTTAATAAATTGGTGCGACAAAATATAGGCGTTATGCCTAAGGTATGCGCCCATCAAAATATAAGTGAAAACTCGAATACACGCTATCCTCCAATGCTTTCCTTCACCACTGCTGCTATCTCTACACATCAACTGAAGCATTCACAGTCGTTACTAAAATAATACAATTAAACTGACAAAAGTGAATACCTACCTGTCTTTAGCTACATAAATAAATCAACTGGTTAGAAATCAATCCTAACCTTAATTTATCACGAGTGTGCACTCTAAACTCATAAACGTTTATTAATTTAATATGCATTTTGCGGAATCGCCCACTATGGAATCACCCATGTACACACTAAATTAATGAAACGCCCGAAAAGGATAGGCGTCCCCATCAACTTCTCGCACAAAGAATCCACATTGTGTATGAGCCCCGGTCAACAAAGTTTACGGAATCCACCGTAAAACCTCACGGAATCCACCATGGTATGGAATCCACCATGAAATATGCCTCGTGGCATCATATCCCCAGGGTGGGATAGCAATTGTCCTCAATTGCTATTAGCTCAATGTGGAGCTAACAGAGTGGGGAAAGCATTTAAGTCTCTAGCGTGCATCCATTGGGCCTCTTCAATAGGATTGTTTTTAAACTTGACCAAATGTCTAGAATATCTACAGCCAGTTCTAGTGGTCATAAAGTCAGTATCTATGATAGCTTCAGGTTCAAGTATTTCAGTCTCTTCATCTAGCAAAGGTGGGTTTTCATAAACAGGGTGTACATGTAATTGGCCTCTAAAGGGTCATAATAAACTAATGTGAAAGATGTTGTGAATTTTCCAATGAGGTGGTAGTTCTAACTTGAATGCATTGTCATTAATTTTGTGAATGATCTTAAATGGTCCATAGAATCTAGGTGCTAATTTCACAACTAGGTGTTTATCTACACTTTGTAATCTACGTTTTTCTATTCTCAACCAAACATAGTCATCCACTTTGAAATTCATGGCTTGTCTTTTCTTATTGGCTTGTTTTGTATATGATTGCTGGGCTTTGGCAATCATGTCTTTAACCTCATCAAAAATAGTAGCGTGCATGTTAGCAATATCATCAACACTCTAAATTCTATTTGATAAAGATGCAGCAGGTGTAGACAATGTATAACCATAAATCACTTCAAACGGTGCTTTCTTTGTAGATGTATGTGGTGTATTATTATATGCAAACTGTAGTAAATGCAAATGTGTGTCCCATGTTTGAGGTTTAGAAATAGTGTAAGCACGTAAAAGATCTAAAATAGTACTATTAGTGGCTTGTGTTTGTCCATTAGTTTCATGATGAAATGCAGATGAGAAATCAATCTTTGTTCCTAGGTTAGCAAACAAAGTAATCCAAAAGTTATTACAAAATCTAGAATCACGGTCAGAAATAATAACTTTTGGTAATCCATGATTAGTGAAAACAGTTCTCAAAAACAATTGTGCTGCCTGAGATGCTATTAGAGTATTCTTACATGGAATGAAATATGCTTGTTTACTAAACCTGTCTACTACAATCCAAATCATATCATGGTTAGCTTTAGTATTAGGTAAACCATTAATAAAATCCATAGAAATTTGTTCCCATGGTCTTGACGGAATAGATAAAGGCATAAGTAACCCAACCTGTTTACCATGATGTCTCTTAACTCTTTGACAAACCAAACATTTAGAAAAAAAGTTAGATACACCAGTGTCCATATGTGGCCAATAGAAATCTTCAGTCAATGTATGCAAAGTAGATATGATACCTCTATGACCTTGATATGGAGGACAATGAATTTCATTCAAAACAAAAGATCTAAATGAAACTGTAACACATAATCTATTTTCATAAAACATGAATCCATAATTGTAAGACAATAAATCAATAGGAATCCAATTATTTCCAACTAATTTATTACAATCAACATCAAAAGTAATGTCCTGATGATAAGTATCTTTCATAGGGGTTAGAGAATCAAATGATATAACAGAGATATTATGAATGTTCGGTCTTCTACTTAATTCATCAGCTACTACATTTTCTTTACCTGGTTGATATTGGATAAGGGGATGAAAACTCTAAATTAAAGTTGCCCATTTGATATGTCGGTCAGATATTTGGGGTTGACTAATGAGATGTCTAATACTTTGTTGGTCAATCTTAATCATAAACTCAGAACCCATTAAATAATGTTTCCATTGTCTTAAAGCTTGTACAACAGCTAACAATTCTTTATCATATGTGGAATATTTAAGTTCGGATGGTTTCAGTTTACAGCTAGAATAGGCTATGGGATGATTATCTTGCATAAGTACAGCTCCTATTCGAGATCCACTAGCATCAATAACTATTAAAAAGAATGGTCTATTAAAATCAAGTAGTTGTAATACAGGAGCATGGGTTAATGCATGTTTCAATAAATCAAAAGATTTCTGTTGATTATCAGACCAATGATAAATAATACATTTCTTTAAAAGTTTAGTCAAAAGCAAAACAAGTAATAAAAAATTTCGCACAAACTTCTTGTAAAAACTAGCAAGACCTAGAAAAGAACGTAACTTGTGCACATTTTTGGGTATAGGTTAGTTCAATATTGCTTCTATCTTCTTAGGGTGAACCTTAATACCTTCTGATGACACAATATGACCTAGATATTCAATTTCTGTTTGAAAGAACTCACTCTTTTCTGGATTAGTATACAATTGATTATCTTTCAACAACTTGAAAACCAAAGACAGATGTTCATAATGATCTTTCTCATTTTTACTGAATACCAATATATCATCAAAGAATACTATAACACAATGCTGATATTTCAATAATATACAATTCATCATTCTACTAAATGTAGCAGATGCGTTAGTCAATCCAAAAGGCATCACTAGAAATTCATAATGATCAAATTGTGTTCTAAATGTAGTCTTGAATATGGCAGATTTATCTAATCTCACCTGATGATAACCGAATTTAAGATCTATTTTACTAAATATGGCAAAACCTTGTAGTTTATCCATAAGATCATCTACCCTAGGAATTGGATATCTATTCTTTACAGTAATCTTATTTAGGGCACGAAAATCAAAGCACATATTATAAGTATTATTATTCTTCTTTACCAACAAAACAGGTGCGCCAAATGGAGAACTACTAGGTCTAATTAATCCTTTGTTTAATAATTCCTCAACTTGATTTTGAATTTCTTTCTGCTCTATCTGGTTATGCCTATATGGTGCTTTACAGGGTGGTTGTGTACCAGGAATTAAATCTATTTTGTGGTCTTCAGGACATGAAGGAGGTAGTCTAGGTGGTAGATCTTCAGCAAAACAATCTTTAAATTGTGCAAGGAAGTCTTGATGCCTAGGGTGCATATGTTTTTCTTTAGCTTGAAGTTCATTCACCCAAATTAGATAAGATTTACGACTTTTGCGTAATGCACGTTTAGCTTGAGTATGAGTAAGTAGTGGAAAAGCATTAGATGCATGCATACCATACAATGTAATGTGTTTTCCTTGAAAATGAATTTTAATTGAATGTGTGGAATAATCGATGTCAAGATTATGCTGATGACGGCAAGGCATACCTAAGATAATATCACTGGATTGTAATGGTACAACTAGAAAATTCCTTCTTTCAGTGTATTCACCAATTTGAATTTCTAAATAATGCACCTCTTGTATTCCATTATACCTTGTGCTTAAGAATGCTGCTTTAATGCGATAATGTGTAGGAATAGTTTGTAATTTCAATTCTTTCACCAACTTTGTAGAAATAAAATCATGTGTACTACCATCATTATGCAAAATAATATTTTCTTTTCCATGTACTAAACATTTCATTGTCAACAAATAATGTGGAGTTGGCATACCTGGTAAAGTATCTGAAGGAGTAGTAATGTCATCCTCATCTTCCGTAAAGTCAGGCATTTTCTCATGTTCTTCATCTTCCATTGCTCCAAGATAGTTGATATGGATAGGTGGCTTCTTTGATTAGCAATTGGTTGCTAGATGTCCAGGTTGATGGCATTTGTAACATACTATAGCTTTAGCTTTAGATACATTGTTTGCAATGGCAGGAAGTCTAGCAATATTAGGATTTGGCTGTGAAGATGGCTTAGGATTTTGATTGGTATTTGATGGCAAAGTAGGTGGTTTTGTCCAAGACTTACGGAAAGATGATGAAGGAAATCGACCTTGATTGAATCTTCTAAAATTTAAATTGAATTGCTTTTACCATTTGCTTGAAATTGTAATTGACGCTTGTCTCTTCCTCAAAGCTTGTCTTTAGTGTCATGAGCTAAAGAAATCACATTTTCAAGAGTTGCAGGCTTGAACATTTTGACTTCAGCGTAGTAATGCCCAAGTAATCCAGACATATACTTGCGCTTGTGAGTCGCTTCAGATACATCTTCAAGCATGCGTAGTTGGAGTAAGGCATTCCAAAAGCGTTCGGTGTACTAGGAAATTGGCTCACGATCTCTTTGCTAAAGAAGGTCCCATTGCTTTATGGCTTTTTCATGGAATTGTGGAGGAAGGAAATTCTGCATAAACTTCTTCTTGAAAGTCTCCTAGGTAGTGGGACAATCTATGCTCTTACGAACCACAGTCCACCAAAGAGATGCTCTATCCACTAAATGATTAGTGACACACTTGATTTTATCTTTTTCAGCATATGTCTCATCATGAAAGTAATCATCAAACTGACTGATGAATGTAAGAACAGTCTTTCCCTCTCGAGTGCCATTGAAAGTATGAAAATTGAAATTTCTTTTACTTATCTTTGTTTCTTTGCGGATGGATTGAGCTTCGAGAGTTGCATCAATGGTTCATCGGATAAGATCTTCAAGTTATGGTCCATCTTTGTCGGTAGTCGATCTTTGTAAATTGACCAATTGAACTTGTAAGGCTTGTCGGGCTCTTCGTTCTTCATCCAACTGCATCATAATTAAATCCAAATTTGGTTCCATCGTAGGTTCAAGAAGATTGCCTTCAGCCATTAAATCATCCATATTTTGTTCCGTCATCCTGTAAAAATTCAAAAGACCTCACACTCTCAAAATCCAATTAGCGGGATGAGCGTAGCTCAAAGTTGGGTGTACAAGGCTTATAGATTTTTATTTGGCTTTCACGGTCTTCGACTTTTGCGGTTGTGAGATTTGAAATCTTCGTAAAATCTGCATATGACCTTCTGCATGTGCTGAAACTGGTTCAGCAAGTCTGCGTATGTGAAGAGAGTCTTCCTAGAAATAACTTTGCAGTTCAATGCTTTTGCATAGGAACAGTCCTTATGGTAGTTTTTGGCATAAGTCAGTTCTGACTTTTGATGACTTGATTGACTTGCAGAGTAAGTAAATTTAGACTTGCAAAATCTGAACTTGCAGACTTTGAAGATTTATATGATTGGAGACTTGATTGACTTAGCTTAAAGCTAAGTCTCAAAAAACGTCGAATTTTAGGGGGGGCGATTTTTCCGCCGCGACTCTGATCAGTTGATGCCGAATTACTAAATCGTCAAATTCGTTGTCTTTAAGCTCTTAAGTAGGCTTTTAAAATTACTTAATATTTTGAACTTAAGCTTAAGCTTTGATGATTATGAAGCTTATCTGTTTTTGAGAAAAAAAAATGACTTGATAGAAGGAGATGTTGACATGGTCCTCCGCCTCCTCAGGCTACTCCTTCGCGATCAGAGGCTGTAGACAGAGGTTCTTGACCGCCAGGAATCCACCTATATCGACCGTTCTCGATAAGGCTGACTGTAGAGCTCGATCTTTCCAGGAGCTCCGTCTTCGTGCAAGATGGGTAGCGATTGGAAGCTCTCGATCTCAGCTTCGCTCTGATATCGCTAGTGCACAGATCGGATGCTGTATGCTCGCGTAATGAGCGCCAGAAGGTCCCCAAGAACAAAAGAACTCTACTTTTTGCACAAAACTCAAGGTAGAAAGCATGCACGACATGAACAAGAGACCAATTGGGTGCAATCTCCCCCCATGCCTTGTGTGAGCGCTCCACAAAGCATGTATTTTATGTATTAATCATCTTCAAGCTCAAATAATAGCCCAAATTAAAAAATAGCACACTTTTGGCTTTTGAGTTTGCTTTAGCACAAAATAGAAATAAAGCTAATGGGCGGGTGCCCAAAGAGTCAAGCATACCCAATACAATGTCCAAATACAAATATCATAATCGTGCGTCCATGCGCATACAAAATAATAAATAAATATCCAATGCCTTAATAAATAGGCACGACAAAATATAGGTGCCATGCCTAAGGTTTACGCCCATCAAAATATAAGTGAAAACTCAAATACACGCTATCCTCCAATGCTTTTCTCTGCCACTGCTATCTCTATACATCAACTGAAGCATTCACAATCGTTAGTAAAATAATACAATTAAACTGACAAAAGTGAATACCTAGCAGTCTTCAGCTATATAAATAAATCAACTGGTTAGAAATCAATCCTAACCTTAATTTATCACGAGTGCGCACTCTAAACTCATAAACGTTTATTAATTTAATGTGTATTTTGCAGAATCACCCGCTATGGAATTACCCATGTACACACTAAATTAATGAAATGCTTGAAAAGGATAGGCGTCCCCATCAACTTCCCACACAAAGAATCCACATTGTGTATGAGCCCCAGTCAACAAAGTTTACGGAATCCACCGTAAAACCTCACAGAATCCATCGTGGCACGGAATCCACCATGAAATATGCCTCTTGGCATCATTCTCTTTCTCTTTCTCTCCCTCCCTCTCCCTCTCCCTCTCCCTCTCTTTCTCTCTCATTTCCTCTCCTTCTCTCAATATACACAAATTAAACCCTAAACAAGTAAAAGAGAGAGAGAATGGACTCACCGTAAAGATTTGGCGGCTCTTCTTCACAACGGGGGGTCCTCCTCTCCTTTGCAAACGGCAAAGGTAGCGGCAAGCCTTCTTCCTCTCCCTCTCTCACCCTTTATGCAAAACAGTCACTCTCCCTCTGCAAATGTCTCACGAATGTAGGAAATGAAACACGCTCAGGTTTCGGCCCTCTTTTTTTGCCAAATAGCGACGCCGCTATTTTGGCGTTGTTACCCGCTGTCGCTATACTTGCCTTTCCTTGTAGTGGCCTATCCTCTCTGTGAGCTTGATGTGAGAGAGTTAGAGATTCCTATAGCTGGAAAGGGGATGAAGCTATTCAAAAGAAGGAATTCTACCACCTATGAAAAGGTGGACATGACATTGGGACTACTCAACATATCATGGAAGAAGAAGAAGAAGAGAATGACAATGCAAAAAAAGAAGAAGAGAATGACAATGTAGAAAAAGAAGAAGAGAATAATAATGTAGAAAGAGAAGATGAGCTTGAAGCTACTCAAGACTAAGAGATCTAGCACGTGCAAGAGGATGTTCAAGTTTAGAGGAGGTGGATATCATATAGATGAAAATATAAGGCTTGAGAGCTCTAAGAAAAACCATCAATGAAAATTTCTATCTATTTCAATATGAAACTTGGCTTGCCTATGTGTATGTTGAATGTATATACTCAATGACCATCTATCATAAAGTTTCACTTAATTTCACACCTTAGATAGTAGAGTTTATTCAAAAACATTTTGAAGACCAAAAAGTGAACTATTTTGGGGGATCTTGGAGATTATTTGTAGTAAACACAAAGTGTCATGGATAAGAAGGGCTAGCCCATTTGTTTCATTGCAAATTAGGTGACATCAAGAATGGGTAATGTGAATAGTAGGACAGAGGAAAAATAATCTTTTCTGCATGTTTAAACTAGGATAAAGATAAGAGATAACAAGTAGAAGAGAACCTCGGATGGTACATGACCAATTCATGAGCATTGGTACTACCATATGGATTGAGTGGAAATAGGGTATTATGTAGATTATTGTTGTCCATAGAGATCTCTATATTGCTTCTTTACTATGTTTGGATGCAAGATTGATGTTTGGGGCTAAAAGAAGACCATATTTGCACTAATGGCAGTTTTCCAAGTGCATGTCTACTAAAGAAGATTTTGCAAGTAGGCAATAACCAACATTACCATGGTAAATTTTACTAAGATAAGAGAATGGGATACACAAGAAAGTTCCTCAAGGACATAAAAGTGATTGATGCCTAGTCTTGCAAGTGCAAATACATTGCTAAAAGTAGGCATGACTTAGGTAGTGAAGGAGGAAACCTATAAGCTAAAAGGACTACACAAGTGGAGGGATGGGTCAACCTCACTTTGGACCTTTGAGAGACCAACAAATGGCCATCTCTAACAATGTGGTAGCCTATATACTCCAATATATATTGCCCTTTCTCCATTGCAAAATACTCAATTGTTTAGTCATATATGGGACTTGGAAACATAACCCTCAATGTTCCAAGCACGGCTTGCACACTCTAAATACGTTTCAATATCAAAGCAATCAAACTTGTTGCTGCAATGTATATTTGAAAATCTCATTGCTAATCATTTGGGTCATAAGAGAGGACCTTTTACCTCAACTGACATATCTAGACATTTTTCCACTACCCATCGTAAGTCATAAAAGCGAATCTATGCTTGTCAAATTCCCAAGATTCATAAATAAACTCTTTTTTTGAATGTAAATATGAATTTCCAACATGTACACAACCTTCTTTGACCCTTAGGGTCACACACACGTGATACAGGATCTGATGCAATAATGCGCAACCAAATTAGTGTGGGTGCTACGAACTATTCTCATGTGTTGATGCGTCATTTAAAAAAATAGAAGGAAAATAAGATAGGACCTTCTGCCTCAACTAACATATCTAGACATTTTGCCCACTACCCATCATAAGTCATAAAAGGGAATCCCTGCTTGTCCAATTCCCAAGATTCACACATAAATTTTTTGTGGAATGTAGATACCAATTTTCCAACATCTAACCAACCTTGTTTGACCCTTATGGTCACACACAAGTGATAGAGGATATGATGCAATAATGTGCAACCAAATTAGTGTGGGTGCTACAAACTATTCTCATGTGCTAATGTGTCATTTGAAAAAAAAGGAGATATTGCACCTTAGCTAATTAGTTTTGTTTCAAATTTTAAATAGATCACATGCTTGAACAAAAAATTTACCTTTCCTTTTGCATGTAGCAGATGAGAGTTACACCAAATTCTCTGGCAATCTCCAACAATATGGAAAGACTTGAGATTTAAAACTTGGTAGAGAGGTATTAACCTTCCTGTATTAAAGACCATATGAAAGTACTGCTAAAAATTATATGAAAATAGGAATTGACATTCTTTCAGAACTCCATGCACTACATCATTTATCCCCTTCATATTTATAAGTCGAGAATTCACTTGAGTAGTGGCAAAGCTCATAAAAAATCAATAATAGTAAGGAACTGCGATATGTGATTAAGACATGGGAGGGCAATAGAAGAGGGCAATATTGAAGCTTGCACTCATATAGATGCCTCACAAAAGAAGAGGGCAATGGAAGCCCTTACAACGTCTAATCAATCATCCAAAGCCATTAATTCTTTTAAATAATAATAGATATGCCTTACAAGATAGGATTCCAGTAGTTTGGCATATAAGCAACTTTTTTGGCCAGTTTTGATGAAAATCGGCCTTATTATCATAGCAGGGCAACCCGGGTAAAGACTGCAGAGGTTCGCACATCTATATAACAGGCTGCCACAGCTATGCGGTCCCGTTCAATGACAGATATCAGATACTGTTAGTACGTACCAGGTACTCTGATAGTACGTACGCGAATATAGTATTTATGATACCCTATGCATGGACTCCGGGATCGTTCTAACGATGGCTAATTAATTTGAGCAGGGTGGTCTTTAACAATATTCAGCGTTGTGGATGCAGGATATTGAGAGGCCGGCGATATAAATCAATTCACCAGCAAGAGCGGTACCAGGGCCCGTCCTTTGCATTGTTTCACTCCCAATACGGTGCTGACGATAGTGATGGTATGCGCCTGCCTTCTTTCAAGAGCGCAAGAGATAGCCGCTACGCCGGCCATTCAGCTCGGAGCTGGCCAGTGAATGGAAGAGTGGAAGAGCTACCATCCATCAATATAATGTGTTGCATCTTGGATTGCCGAAGGAGGTGCAGGTAGGTAAAGAACGCACGCACTAACTAAAAAATAAATTAATGAGTTGGCGGGTTCATTCATCTGTCTAGCATTTGCTAATACGACACGACGTCAATATTGTGGCACAGAACATTCGCAACGAGTCTTCTTCTCTTGAGTTGGTGAAGGTTGTCTCTTGAGTTGGTTTTATGTACGTTCTGCGGTTTGAAGCTGCACCGTCCAAGGCCCTAATTATTTGGGAAGCCTAGCTTGTACGAGGCCAAGATGTGGATTCGCCCGCTGGGCGACCAGTTTGTGCCACTCTCTTTGGAAGGCTTTTACAGAGTAACTGTGGCCGATGATGATGATTGTGCCGGCGATGTCTATGGTTATCATGTTCGCCACGCCCCATCTGCACGCGCGCCCATGCAGAATGAGTATGGTCATCCTCATCCTCATGTCGACGATGCCGATGGCCATCATGCGGCAGCCGTTTAGGCAATTGGCCTGTTTTGTCATTCTCCGTCGTACTTGGCCTCGCTGAGTTTTACTATACAGCAGAAAATTAGTAATGGTACTGCTGGGCATTGGAGTTCAGCCGTGGTATTTTGGGCTAGTTCCTCATTGCATGTGCCTCGATCAAGCTTCCTCTTGGCAACGTTGCAACAAGAGATGTTTGGGTTTGCCTGACTTCTCTTCTTTCGCCGCGAATCTCATCCTAGCTGTATTAAGTAAATTCTCTTAATTTTAATGCACATGGAAAACTTTTTATGGCACTTCCTTTTGCCCGAAGTTTTTCATGGCACTTCCTTTCGCCCCTCTCCGAATGGAAATTGAAATTCTCAAGTGATATTTCTGACGGCTTTTGACTCACCACCTGCATGCACTTCCTATTACACATGTTAATATTATGCTCCCTCGCCTCTCATATCTATTTTGCCATTAAACTCTAATGAATGCTTGCTAAAAGTCATCCAATTTATCCCAATTGAATCTAATGCAAAACAAACCACCAAGAAGGTTATATGTGCTCCCCCTCTCACTAATACTAATCTTTTCTTATGGCTCTATTGCTCCCTTTTTTTGGAGATGTGATCTAGTAGTTGTACTTGGCCTCTCGTAAATTAACATCAAGACTTTCTAATTCTACAAATTGGGTGTTCAAGCTTATTACCTATATTTATTTCACCAACTCTTGCAAAATCAACACTTGACACTACAACAAAAAGGCCTCATAGACATACATTTAGACACAATTTTTGAATATAGAGAAAATCTTACGGGCGCATCTATGCGCCCGTCTATTTGCGCGTCTACCATTTCGCGTCTATAATCTCATGTATCAACGAATTTACACGCAAAAATAGACACACACACTACAACGAAAAGGGTTCATAGACGCGCTTGTAGACGCAATATTTGAATTGTGAAAAAAAATGTCGGGCGCGTTTATTAACGCGTCTATTTGCGAGTCTACAAAATCGCGTCTAAAAGCGCGCTTATAATCAGAGTTACACGCACACTTAGACGCACCTATAGACGCGCGTATAAACGCGCTACGTAAATATATAATCATATTTATAAAAAAGTGGGCATATTCATATTGTGCGTCTATACAGGCATGTATCTACATGTCTAAAATCACGTTTACTCTGAAAGTTTTTTACGAGAATAGATGCGCATTTTTCTTGCAATTTAGATGCGCTGATAGACGTGCAAAACAGAGGTATGAAAAAAAAACTAGAAAGATTATTTCGAAGATTGGATATTGAAAACAAAACAATGTATGTAGCACACGAAATTTCATATATATAGATGAAACATTTTTACATTATGAGTTTGAGTGCTTGTGACATCATGGTCGTAAGCACTAGCTAAAAGTAATACATATCAAAAATTAAAATTACAAGCCAAGGGAAGGCATGTATGCATGGGGCTCCTCTATATCTCCTCAGAAGAGGCATCATCATCGCTACCACCACCGCTGTCTGTGCCGCTGTCATTGTCGCCACCACTACTGCTAGTCCCCCCTTCGCTATCCTCAATTGCATCAGGGTTCGCCTACACAAAGGATTAAGGTATATAAATATCATTACAAATAATAAATTAGAGATATCTATACTTTTCATGTAAAAAATAAAACATACCTCTTCTGGTGGTGGAATCCTCATGGCACGATTATATTGCTCCTCGGTGATGAGTCCCTCCTCGTAGAAATGCTGCCAAGTGGACGCCCGGTTATGACCTCGATGGTAGCCTACCTCTCTAGGAGTAGGCATCCTACCAACGATATGATACTACAAAACAATTTGAATATACAACATATTAAAACACACTACATAATGAAGTGAAGCAAATTACAAAATTTAATTTAAAAAAAGAAATCAAATAATACTTACAAACTCAGCCTCCCATGACTCCCTGCCACCCGATCCATAATGCGACGATCCCATGGTTGCCATCTGGATACGTCACGCCTCTACATGCTGGCGACTTGTCATTTTCTCCGCTGCTCTCTTCTTGGCCTCTTTCTACTCCTTGCGGTGGCAATTGGGTGGTTGGCCATATCCAGGGCGCCCCTGCTCTTGTCTCCGCAATGACTCCTTGTCGCGGGTCATAAGGTGAGACCTCTTGTTATGAAGCGCGTCTCTCACCTTTGACCATCCCCAATCATGTGAGAATCGTGAATTCTCGGGATTAGGGTACCTTTTATGTACTGCCCGCAGCACCTCTTGCCACAAACCATTTTTTTGGTGCTTAAAGGGAATCATGCAATCTTTGTATGTGGCATGCACGACACTCCTCAAGTAGGCTATCACTTTCCTTCCCTCAAAGTCATGCAAGATACCATTAACATCAGTGATAGAGTAGTACATTTGTGGAGGCTCACTTCTCTCATTTTCTAGTGAGGGTGATCGAGAGCCACCACCTAGGCAACACCCACAAAGCCCTCGACCTCCTCGTCCTCCTGCACCACTCTCCCTCCTCCCTCGATGTGCACTACCCTCTACCTCACTCGATACACGTGCTTCTGCAGATGCACGTGCTTTGGCCGATCCATGTACCTCAGCTGATCCCTGTGTAGGCAAAGATGTGATAGGTGTCCCAGACATCACACTGAAAACCTCATCTGCAGTGGGAGGGCGACCAAGATAATTGGTCATCTCCCCCATGAATTGCTCCTTGTTGAATGGGGTGTTGGAGGATCCAGGATTCCACATCTACACAAGAAAAATCATATTACCCTGTGCAGATAAAATATATTACATACAGTATCTATACATGCATCTCTGTGTGCGTCTATACCTGCGTCTCTGTGAGCGTCTATCAGCGCGTCTCTATGAGCGTCTCTTAGCACGTCTATTTCCGCGTCTATAGCTGCGTCTACACTGTTATTTGGATGCGCTGATAGACGTGCACAGTCACACCATTTCTTCTCAAACTTGCTTAAAAAACAAAGCTAAAAACCCTCCATAGATGACAAGATTCAGCATGTGAAGAGAGAGAAGAGAGAGACAAACAAACAGAGAAACTAAACAAGATTGAGAGAGAGAAGAAGAACTCACCTTCTTTGCTTGTTCCAATGGGTGGCGACGGCTAGGTTGCAAGCTCCTTGTCCTCCTTCTCCCTTCCCTTGGTAAGTTGCTTCAATCTTGTTCTCTTCCTTGCTGTTTGGCTCTTGTTCTTTACTCTTTGGCTCTTCTTTTCTCCTATCCTCTTTTTACTCTTATTTCCTTGTCTCATTGTCTTCATGAAGTGATAGATAGGCACAAGAAGTGATGTCGAGCTCGAACTGCAGAAAACACGCAAAAAATGCAGGAAAGCACAGGTTTGAAAAGAAAGCCACAACTTTTTTTAAATTTTTCTATACTTGGGTGGCGCGTCTATCAGCGTGTGTAATAGTGCGTGTGTATGCGCAGATAATTCCTGTTACACGCGCTTACAGACGCGCAGCAACAATTTAAGAAATCAATGCATGCATTTAGGGAATCAATTGATCTATTTGGTGACATATATAACAAAAGCTTGAGAATGAGAGATAACACATTGGCAAGTCAATTGGCACATATATATATAGTGACTTACTAGACCATCCCACTTACAATTGCATATTATCCCACTTGCGTATCAATAGGTGGTTAAAGCACGAATGGTTTTTAGCTAGAGAAAGATAATGCAATGAAGGTGTACACGAAAGAGATAGAGAAAGGCATATTATCCATCAATCAATCAAAGATATGTGAGCTATAAGTGCACCTTGACATGATTGGAATAGCTTGCATATGCACAAGCCAACTGATTTACATCAATCTACTCATGCTATGAATTGGCATGCAGGGCTAGGTTAAGTGCACAACATTAAATGAGACATGTGAGTGTATTGATCAGTTCTATATATATATATATATATATATTGCAAATGCACAAGTTAACCTTTGATTTATATATACATCCAATTATCATGCCCTATCAAATCACATTTATATAGGGCATGATTGGATGTATATAGGTCATGGAATCACATATATGTAATTAGATTTGAATGATTGGATGTATATTTGTAATACTCAGAAAGAAGTAAAGTTGGTAATGTATATCATGTCCTATGCATGTATATGCCCTATACATGCATATCATGTCATATATACATGTATATCATGTTCATATGATCCTATACATGTATATCATGTCCTAGTGTATGATCCAGGTGTAATTATGTCGTATATACATCCAATCATGCCCTATTAAAAAAAATACTAGCTGTTAAGAGGTTTGGTCATATTCAGGTAACCTCTTGCTTGCATGATATGTTTTAAACTACTCAGAATCTTGGGAAATTTAAAGAAAAGATAGGATTCTTTTCCACCCAAGCCTACCCTGCTTACTCTATTGTTGCCTGAGAGATTGTTGCAGGGGCTTCTCCCAATTATGAGGTCAATCTTTCCCATTGCATCCACAATCTTAGCCAACTTATCATCAGTAAGCTCTCTAACATCATCCTCCATTTGAAATCGGCCTATTCGGAAGGTTTTGTTCCACTAGCTGGCTATTATGTTTTTACATTTATCATTGATCTCCACAATAACAACAGCCTTCAAAATTATACCCAATTTGTGCAATGCCACTTCTTTCCAACCAAGGCTCAAGAATAAGGACAGAACTGTTAAACCTTGCGGATATAATTCTTTCAGTGGTGAAAGACTGTACGCAATAGTATTGACCTGAAATGAGTTGCCCAATGCATCATACCGATCTGAAAGGGTAGAGCAGCCTCAAGTGTGGTCACGATCATATCCAAGCACCAGCTCAATCTCATGGGATTCAAGTGGGGCAGCTTGGGATGACCCAAACCAAGATCCATATTTTGCATGCTAGGACAATCTCATGTTGAAGATAAGAAGGTATCTTGCTTTCTTTGTGGGAAGAAAATATTTTTCTGATCAATCCACATATAGTGCTAGGGGCACCCCATATGTTTATGCAATTTAGCTTCTCTCTCGGATCCCATGGGGGCCAATACTTCTTTGTTTTCGGAAGCACCTCAAAGATTGTCATGGGAGCAGGGGTAAGGATCAACCTTCTTCCATCTATTGGAAGGTTATAAACATAACCACCTCAGCCTAAAGCATGCTGAAAAATATCTAGAGTCTGTGAACTCTGGATCTACGCCATTAAAATGCCGTTTGATGGTCTCCCACTCTGAATTGGGATCGTTCTCAACATTTTCAAAATAGAAAAAGGGAGGGCCTTCCATCAAACTATTCAATGGTTTTGGCTTGCCTTTAAAAAAGCCAGGAATTCCAAACCCCATGCCCTTTTTGAACTTGAAGGGTGGGATAGAACCTAGATGTGGATGTGATGTTTTTCCATTCATAGATTGAGTCTCAAGCCATAAAACACTCGAGTCTTCACTGGCACTTTTATCCAAGTCTAGAGTAGGAGTAATGCTGATCTTTGTTTTAAGGCCCAAGTAAGTTTACCATAGCTTAAGGGCTCTTTCATCTACCCAGTATATTTTGCTACAGACACCTCGTGAGGGTCCAACATGTCTAGTTATTTGAACACCTCGTGAGGGTTCAGCATGTCTAGTTTGATCCTTTATCTTTTACTACTAGTGCACATTATTCAATGCACTTTGGTGTGAGGGTAAACATCTTCGAACTCAACGCATAGATGAAAAGAGAAATACCCAAGATTGTGGTGTCCTTGCTCACTTCGAGGATGCCAATGATACTTTGAGTAATTATTAACTCTATTTTTTTAATTCAATGATTCAATGTGTATTCTTAATTCTATGGTTTTTATCATGCGCACACGTGCATACTCAAGAATCAATTTTAGTTGGTTAAATAATTATTAAATTTGGTTTTTTAATTATGTGAATTGTAATTTTAGGTGGTTAAATAATTGTGCGTCTGCTAGCGCATCTATATTAGCTTCTATTTGCGCGGATATATAGATGCACATTCGCGTCTATTTACACGCACTTATAGACACTATGATAGATGTACCCGACTTTGCGCGTCTATGCCTCGTTTCTATTATAGTGGCAATAGACACACATATACACGCGCATATAGACACTCTGGTAGACGTGTTTTTACAAGCACTGGTAGACGCGAACAGAAAACAAAAAATGTTCTTTTTTTAAAAAAGATATTTAATTTCTTTTTTTAATTTGAACTATGAAGCACGTGTATAAGCACCATAGGATACTTCATCAGAATGGCATGCAAATAAAGATCATATATTACCACCTGCAAATACCATGCATGAGACTTGTGATGATGCACGACATGTTTTATAGAAGCTTGGCATGGACTACAATAACATTCATGCATGTATCAACAATTGCATACTATTTCGAGGAGAATACAAGACTATGGAGACATTTCCAAAGTGTGGTGCTCACAGGTATCCACAGGACTTGCAAGGGAAAACCATCCCTCAAAAAGTTCTCAGACACTTTCCACTCATCCCCCTCATAAACCACATGTTTCGTACGTCCGGCATGGCGAGCTTGACAACGTGGCATGCGCAGAATAGGTCCATGAATGAAGCAATGAATATCAGCGGATTCGCGCGCATGGAACCACATTGACTCTACCTTCCCAGGCTTTGCGCGAGAGCCAAGGAATCTTCGGCTCGATCTCGCAATGGATGGTGTGAATCCATTCGGTCTATGCTCAACTTCTTACAGTGTATGGCCTATAGTCCTTGTTAACTACAACATCCCTTCATGGATTTCTACGAAGAAAGGACATCTCATCCTTAGCTTGCTCATCCCAAGCCGCTACAAAGTAAAAAATATGGACGTGTATCTTCGTCCATTAGTCGATGAGCTTAAGATTTTGTGGGAGGAGGGGGTCACTGTGCAAGATATGAGCAAGCGCGATGGTCGGCGGTCAACCAATATTCGAGCCATTCTCATGTGGACGATGCATGACTGTCCGGGATTGGGAGAGTGCTCAGGTGAGTAGGCCTCCGTTCTCGCTGGTAATATCTATATTTTATCTCATTCAATCAAGTATTCACTAGGTCATGGTGTTGGAACAGGTCTGGTTACCTTAGGTTATTATGCATGTCCATTGTGCGGGCCATAGCTAGACTCCCGAAGGTCACGAGCCATGAAGAAGATGGTATATCAAGGACATGCTGCTTTCTTGCCGGAGGATCATGAACTCAGGGAAGGTTTCCTTGGATGACCTCCAACACGTATGAATGCCGCAAGTTGGTACGAGCTAAAAATGGTCCATGCAGAATCACATCCAAATGGAATGCGGCGGTTCTCAGTTTTCTACAAGTTGCCACATTGGACCCACTTACAGGTCAACCACTTGTTGGATTCCATGCATATTTTCAAGAATGTGGCAGCTTGTTATGGGACCATATCACAGGAAAGAGAGTCACTATAGGGGCACAAATGGATTTGAAGGAGCTAGATAAGATGGAGGCCCTTTGGCCGTAGTCGAGTGCTGATGGGGTCGCGTGCAGCTTCCTTGTGCTCCTTGGGTTTTTTCCACTAAATAAGAGCGGATTGTAAAGCAAGTAATCAAGTCTATCTGCACTCCGACGGATATGATGCGTTCTCTCAGGTCTGCATTTTCTAAAGATGACCAATTGTCGAGGCTAAAATCCCATGATTGGCATAAGATATGTCGGGTTTGTGCTACAAATGGATTGTAATTAGCGTGAGCATTTTGCTATTTGAAATGTGGCCATTATTCATAATGCTTTCTCATTTGTGGCAGTTTGTACTATCGATCGCGATCGCAGGATGCCTTACTCCAGAAATTCGCGGGGCCATTTACAAGTTATCGAATTTAGTGCAATGGATCTCACAGAAAAAGATTAAGATGTCCTCTACTGAATTTGCGAGGCGGGGAGCAGTGGAGAAGGTCTGTCTCTTTGAGAAATACCTGCCCACTAGCATGCTCACGATACAAATCCACCTTCTTGTGCATCTTGTGGATGAAGTGAAGATTGCAATGGATGTTCTTCTTGGAGAGCTTCATGAAAACCCTGAAAGGTTTTGTGCGACAATGAGCTCAGCCACAAGGTAGCATGGCCGAAGGTTGGTTGGTGTCTAAGGCGCTAGTGCATATTTCACAATGGCTACCAACTGTGGAACCAGACAATGAAATGCTATGGTCGCTGAAGGACGATTATAGACTGACTGGAGATGTGGTGGTTGAAAATGGGGTAGAAAAAAGAATGGATGCCTCAATGGAAGAGAAGGTGAATCGCTTTTGTATGTTGCACCATGCCTCTATGGAGACGTGGCTCGCTATGTACCAGATTACAAGGAAAGATCAAGAGGAAGCACGAGCTGAATTCCGAAGTAGTACGCATCATCAAACAATTCGATATCCCGAAGGCATGGAGGAGATGCCGTGGTTTATGTCAATGCGATGGTTGCATGAAGCCTTGACCGCATCATCTCGCGAAGGGACATAGGTCTCAATGGACGAGTGGGAATTCTCCAGGGGATGTAGTCCAAAGGTGATGAGGGGTTTAGAATCTATCGTATCTCAATTTTATATGCGATATCTAATTTGAGTATTTCAATGTACAGTACAAAATATATAGTGCAGCGTGGTCGCGCGGATGCCATTTTCGCGTGGAGCGTATTGTCAAAATGCGCTCCACAATGGACTGTGGTGTCATGGCAAGGTTCGAGCAAGAGAGTCGACGACGAGCAACGGATCCAAACACGGTTGTGGATAAGATGGAGTATTTTGGGAACTTGCAAAGTATTATTACAGTGGATTACCGTAGCTTCTCCATGTTACTATTCGATGTGTGCAGTGGTTCAAGGTGGTACTTGGCAGAGCTGGAGCAACAGTTCGATGAGGTCCATCTGGATTTCTCAAAATAGATTCCGAAAAAAAATGGACAGATTTGCACGACACCTTTGTGTTGCCGGCCCATTGTGAACAAGTGCATGGAGTCATTTGCTTGCTAATTGTATTACGACATGGTTTATGTCACAATGGTTTGAACTCTCTTGTTCGTGTTTGTGAACAGGTAATCTTCTATCCAAACCCCTGACAACCTCCATAGTGGTATGTTATACTTTCAACTTCCCGAAGTGCGAGAGTATATGATCAAAGCGATGTTCCGAGCATAGATGAAGATAATATGCAAATAGAGGGGTCGATATTGCAAGGGGTAGAGACTGTCGAAAGCTTGGAGTCAGCATCGGCTAACAATGATGGAAATACAGAAGTCCAAGAATTTTTTGAGAACGAGGCGGACTCATTCTTTTGTGGTGACATGTCTATCGACCTTCCAGTGTATGTGGAGTTGTATCAGAAGATTAACATGGGATTATAGGATACTTCATACTTGGAGCATCCACTTACTCAATTCGTTGACCAATCTCTTATATAGGTACATAAGATATGCATTTTAAGTTAGATTTTTTTAAAATGATTTATATTACTGTGGTTTGAATGATTTAAATTGATTATTCTAACATCATTTTTTGTTTGTGCAGGTGACATTTTCAGGATGAGTCGAGGGTTGAGCGATGAGGAGTTACAGGACATCTTCGCACGCATGTCTCCAGACCAGCTCGCGAGATTCAGAGAGATGGCAGACCAGGAGCTGTCTCGTTCTTCGTTAGGGCGCTCTGCTAGATCTGCTTCAGCACGATCGGATGCTTCGGCCTTCGAGTAGATAATCTCGACGCTCATGACTTGGGCCAGAGGGAGGGAGTGCATCAGGATCAAGGGGATGCTGCTGTGGAGACGTGGATGTGGTGTCTCCGTCTCGTCATTGAGCTGGAGCTGCATCACCTCCAGGATTTGTCACACCTGCAGGAATGTCTACTCTAGTTACTCCGGCTTTTGTGCAGCTGTCAGCAGTGCACCCCTTTGGGTGCCACTTCGAGAGAGATTACCCTTGGCGGTACACCAGATGCAGAGGGGTCTCCTGGATATGCCCAGGAGCGTGGACACAAATGGGAGAGGACCCATCTTAGGCAGACTTCTAGGGGTTATGGATATCTAGTGGATAGTAGGTCAGGAGCCATCATCATGAATGATGAGGGGAGGAGGGTGCTGGCTCGCATGAGAGAGTTGTGCCAACAAGTTTTTCGGCACAACGTCTTGGATCATTGGAAGAGCATACTGGAGGGGAGCAAGGACTACATAGTAGCATCCTTGCATGAGGAGTTTCCGGTGCGAGCTGCAGTAGATAGATTCTCTATGGGCTGGATGATGGATTGCATGTATGCATACATGTCATATAGACAATCCGCCGACGCACGTAAGGCAATCAAGAGTGGGGCTGCAAAGCCTGAGTGGTTAGATGCAGACGACCCTAGAGCTCACATACCTTTATTTTTGAGTCGCCTAATCTATGTAGACATTTTCTATGTATTAGTGATATCTTGTCATGATTATACCTATCACTTTTTATGCGATCATGTATTTATTTCATGTATCTATTTTATGATTTCAGTGTACATTCTTTTTATTTGCAAGCGCTTTGTACACAGTCGTGTAGAAACTATTTTTTATGGCTCTCATAAAGTAGACAAGCTGCCCTGCCACAAATTTTTTTTTATCCATGTTACCGTGGCTATTAGCATCGTAAATTTTACTACTCGTGTTGCTATTGCCGTCGCTATGTGCATTGCAAAATGTCGGTATTAGTGTTGCTATTGGTGTTGCAAATGCGACGCCAATAGCGACGTTTCTATGGCGTCGTTAATAACGACGCTTTTTGCGATGACGGAGGCAAATTTTGTTGTTTGTATTTTCGTTGCTTTAAACATCGGTATAAGGCCTATATCTTGTAGTGCTACCACTACTACTATAAAAAATAAGAAAAGAATAAATTAAAGAATTACTACTTCTACCACCACTACAAAAAAGAAAATAATAAATTAAAGAACTAGTAGTAGTAGTTGTAGACTAGTAGTAGTAGTAGTAGTAGTAGTAGTAGTAGTGGTAGTGGTGGTGGTGGTGGTGGTGGTAGTGGTGGTGGTGGTGTCGTGGTCGTGGTCGTGGTCGTGGTCGTAGTCGTAGTAGTAGTAGTAGTAGTAGTAGTAGAAGACTTGATTCTCCTCTGATCCGCCAGTTTGATGAGCCATTGAGTCGTAGTAGTCGTAGTAGTAGTAGTAGTAGTAGTAGTAGTAGTAGTAGTAGTAGTAGTAGTAGTAGTAGTAGTAGTAGTAGTAGTAGTAGTAGTAGTAGTAGTAGTAGTAGTAGTAGTAGTAGTAGTAGTAGTAGTAGTAGTAGTAGTAGTAGTAGTAGTAGTAGTAGTAGTAGTAGTAGTAGTAGTAGTAGTAGTAGTAGTAGTAGTAGTAGTAGTAGTCGTAGTAGTCGTGGTCGTCGTGGTCGTAGTCGTAGTAGTAGTAGTAGTAGTAGTAGTAGTAGTAGTAGAAGACTTGATTCTCCTCTGATCCGCCAGTTTGATGAGCCATTGAGTTGGTTCCATACCTTGTAGGCCTAGATCCTTCATTGTCACATCCATCATTATGTTCACTGATGAGCCACCATCATTCAATGCATTTGCAATAAAGCAGCCTTCTATCCACACAACAGTCTCTAGGGTACCAGGATCTAGGAAGGTGTTAGCCACATCCACTTCTTTTATAGGTTATGGAGCTTTGTTGGACTTTGTTGCTGTTGAGGGAGCAATCCTTAAGCCACGTCTTCTTGTCAGTATACTTTTGAACCTTTTTTGGCAACTGGGAGACAACATCAACAATTTTCGGAATGTGAGGTTAGGTTTAAAGGTATCTAGATCTTTGACTAGATTGTATTCCTTAATAGGATCCACTGGCTTCTCCAACCGGTTAGGGAATGAGGCGACATCCATTTTCATTTTCCTTTTTTCTTCCAACAGGGGCATCATGGGGACTTCTTGTGCCACTTGTGGCACTTCCTCCTCTTCTATCTCTTGGACCTCTAGTCCTGTCTCTCGAGTTGTCTCCGTGACTCTGTGTGGCACTGTAGTGCTCTGTACGGCACTGTCACGCTCTGTTCTGTTCTGTTCTTTTGTTGGAAGATTGAACTTCATTGTTCTGGCAGGAGGATTATTTTCTTTCTGGATAGGTGGTTCCTTCTTCTTTGCATACGTGATGGCACCAACTTCCAATCCCACTAAATTGGAGGTAGGCTCTTAGGCCTTGGATGGATTATCAGTAGCAATGTTTTTCACTGGGGCTGGGCTTGGACTGTCTTTTGCAATGTGGCCTTCTTCTTTGCATCGATTGTATAAGGACTTGTAATCCACTGACCTTCTGGGATTTGGACAATTTGGTGAAATGTATCCCTTTTCTCCGCATCTGTAACACTCCACTTCTGATCTCACCACTGCCAGACTGTCTTTCTCTATAACTTTGGGATGGAAATCTTCTGGGTCCGAAGTTAGGACCGAAGTCTCTAGGCTTTGGCCCAATATCTTGGGTTGTCATTTTGGATTCCAGAAGGTTGAATCTTGTGTCTTCTTCCTTCCTTCTCCTATCATGCATCTCCTTTAGAGAGCAAATATCCTCTGTATGGTTCTTCCTAAGACAGTATAAGCAGAAATCTCTAGGGACTGTTGGCTTTCGTGTACATTCAGTGGCTAAATGTCCTGCTTGATGACACTTACCACACCAAATATTTGACCACATCACATCTCTTCGTGCTCTTGCAACGTTGGATATGCTAGCGGTATTCACTTTCAGTGTCTGCAACTGCTCTGTAATCACATCCATCAACTCCTTTTTTATATTTGCAATTGAGTTGGATAAATAATCCTTCAAGCTTTCTCCTCCTGAGGCAGTGGCAGTAGGGTTTTGAGGAGTCTCTGTAATCACTGTATAAACAGTTGGGCTGGTCTAGAGGGGTCTCTGTTCTGATTCTGATTCAGAGCTCTTGTTTGAACTGTTGGGCTGTTGGCTCCAGTTGGTAGGGTTCTACTATTGCTACTGATTTGGCATTGGGGGAATTGTTTGGGACCATTGTTGTTGTGGTTGAACCATCATTTGAGGCATTGATTGTGGCCACTGTGGATTTGGTGCACTGTACTGTGATACTGGGGGCATCTGTTGGTAGGGGTAGGCGACAGTCCCTGGGATTGTATTTGGTGGGTACATCATTCCTGGCATCAGAGGAGGTGGGACTCCTCTTCCTAGATTCATCGCCAATCTAGCTTCCACTTCATCGTACAATCTTGCACCTTCTGTTGCAGCTTGCAGTGTGGCTGGTCTTTGCAGCTCCACAAACTTACGGACTTCTGGTTGTAATCCTCTAAGGAAGACTCCCTTCTCAATGCCATCATCTAGATTATTGTTGGTCCATCTCTTCAGTATGGACTCCATTTTGGAGACATACGCTTCCACTCGTTCTCCAACAGACTGATCAAGTTCATGAATTCTTCTCACATGATCTCTTCAAAACCTTCACGCCTGAATTTAGTGAGAAAGACCATCTTTAGTTGATCCCATGTGCCAAACGTTCCTGCTGCTTGTCTCTCATACCACTAAAAATCGGAGCCCTTGAAAGTGGAGGGAATATTGCCAACCAATGCTTAGGGGTGCTGGCATTGTTAGCCACACATGCTACCATAAACTCTGCTACATGAAGATCGGAGTCTTCATTGTACTCTCCCTTAAAAATTGGCAACACGACTACATTCCCTGGCCTGCTATCAATATTTCCAGGATGGATTTGGCTTAGAAGTGGACCTCCTGCAGGAGGAGGAAGGGCTTGATGTGCCATTGGGACTTCTGTAAAGAGTTCCACAAGGGCGTCAAAGGCGACTTCTCCTGCTAGCTTGTTCTTGGCTTTGATTCTTGCTTTCTCTCTTCTCATGTACCTCTAAAGTCGTTCTAGTGCTTGTCTCCTGATGGTGTCATTCATGAGGGGGTTGGCTCCGCTTTGTTGTTAGTGCTCCACAGAGGGATAGCAGAAGGCTTCAGTCTCTCGAGGACTCTCTTGCCAACATTTCTTCTACTTCTTCCGTTTCAACGTCTCTGAACTCTGCTTTCATGCCACTGCACAGAGGAAGGTATTCGGTTCTGAAGGTATCAAAATGCATACGTCTAAGCATTGTGGTGGTGCCATCATCATAGTAATGCCAGCTCCTAATGGTTTCAACAGTGTATGTTGTAAAGAACACTCTGTCTACCAACTTCCAGTGGGTTGCCAATTGGACAAACAAAAGATTGTCAAAACACCAAGCATCCCACGTATCTTGCTGTTGAGCATCTACGAACAAGTCCCAGCTCTGTTCCTTCTTATTTTTGTTAACCTCCACAGGCCACAACTCTTGAAGCTTCTTGACTATTTTCCACTTGATGATGTCTGGAAATTCTTCAGTGAAGGCTAAATCCTCCATTGATACTCATTCTCTCTATTCTACTCTTCAAATTTGTGGGAGGAACTTTGCAACTGTGATGCAACTTTCTAAAGCTTCAAAGGGTAGTGAAAACAGACTGTCACAGAGGGACTTCATCAGAATGGCATTGTGCTTTCTCCATTGCGGAATGAATATTTTGTAGAATGTTGCCTTGGCAATGAAGCCTTGCAATTCTTCAACAGTGGCAGAAACTCTACTATCCATTGATTTACTTCTTTTTCCACAATGCCACTTCTTCCATTTTTAGCCCTTGTTTGTGCTTGTTGATAGTAGTTTTCCTCGGCTGCGGACCAAAAACATGGAGCCCCAAGAGAGACACCAAGGAAATAGGGTTTCTACTACAAGAAAATCTATCTTGTCATCATCAAAAAGCTTTTTTATTAGGTTTTATATGATCACAATAAAGAAAAGAACACCAGGCACAATAAATCTTCATGCAGCATCATGTAGATCTCCCACGGATTTTATAAAATCAACCATATTCTTCATAATCTTCATAGTCTCCATCAAAAGAACAATAAAACACCAAAGAAAGATACCACTTTTGCTTGGAAATACATCACATAGTATTCTTCTTTATTTTCTTCATAGTCCTTCTCTCTTCTCTCACATGTGGATACGTTGTTTTCATGCATAAAATTGACTATCTCTCACTTCTCTCTCTCTCAATGATACTCTCTCAAATGTACATAATCTCCTCACTATAATAATAAATAATCACACATAATACTCCTCTCTTGGTCGTGGATATACCTTCCAAAAGGTATGTGTGGTATGAAGGGGTACCAGAGACTTCATAGTGTCCTGTGAGATCTGTCTTTTGTCACTGTCTTCTGTAACCTTCAGTGAATCTTCAGCAGTTACTTCTTCACTTCAATTAGCTTGCATAGAGCTTCCATTCATCCTTTCCTAAGACAAAAACACTTCCCAAAAAATCCACACATCCATCATAACACTCAACAGAAACAACAGAACAGAACCACATAGCAACAGAAGTACAAAACAACAAGGCTATAGAAGCTTACAGAACTTCACAGAAGATCAACAGAACCCATAAAAATCATAAAAACTAAAACAAAACCAATTCAATCTTTCATAAACCTCTTCACACAACTTCAATCATCTCTCAAAACATTCATTCAACCATCTCTACTACCAAAACAAAAACAAAACAAAAGAAAACAGAAGAAAATCAGACCTTACAGAACCAAACATCCTCATCAAAAACCATCAAAAACCCTTCAAAATTTTCCAAACCTTTCCAAACACTTCAAAATATCGTCAAATTCAAACAATCAGTCATAAAAAACAACCATTTATCATCAAAAACAACAAAAAATCAACCCAAAAACCAACATATTTCACACTCAACACTTCTCTCCCTCCCTCCCTCCATCTATCTCTCTCTTTCTCTATTATGTTTAATGTTTTTCCCCTCTCTCTCTCATTCCTTCTTTCTTTTTCTCTCTTCCTCTTCGTCTCCCTCTCTCATTTCCTCTCCTTCTGTCTCAATACACATGATTTTTAACAAAAACAAGCAAAAGAAAAGGAGAAAAAACAAAAACAAAGAAAGAGGGAACAATGCACTCACCGCAAAGGCTCGAGGATGGATTCGGCGGCTTCTCTTCGCCCTCCGTACACTTCCTCCTCTTCTTCGCAAATGGCGACAGTCGTGGTGAGAAGCTCTCCTCCTTCTTTCTCTCTTTCTCTCCCTCTCCCTCTCAAACGCAAGATGCAGTTCACTCTTCCTTTCATTCCCTCCTTTGTTTGTTCGTGCAAAATGATGCGCTCGGGTTCGGCCCACTTTTTTTCGCTTGAATACCATCGCTATTTGCATTGCATTTGCGATAAAAATAGTGATGCCGCTAATTTATATCGCATTTGCGACACAAATAGCGATGCTGCTAATTTGTGTCGGAAATGGCAGTCGCTATACTCTTGCATCCTTATAGTGCAATATCTTTCTCACTATCCTTTTGCACATCAGTGCACAAAACATGGATGGCAAAGACTACATCACACTCCATGAGATCCACTGTGATATGGTCCTCACATGAGATGGGTATAGCTTTAGCATAGAGTTTTTCCCCACATGCACCGGAGCTCAGTTAGTTACCTTTGCATGGCTCGATCCAGCATGTGGACTATACAAAAAAACTATCGGAATCCACCTAAGAGCAGAGTTTGGGATGGAGCAAAATGAGAAGATTTACCTCATCACAAAATTATGCCAATATGCTAGAGCTAGGATCTACCATGGAAAGTAAGCTCTCTAGACTCAAGGTCATGCAGAACCTCATGTAAATCTGGTCACCTATAGGCACGTAGCATGTGGAGCTAATCCATACGGTGAATGTGGGAGTAGTAGCCATGGCACAGAGAAAGAGAGAACGGAGAAGAGCATATGTATAGAGAAGTAGAGAATGAAAGTAGAAATGAGTTTGGAGATCTAACTTTTATGTATCAAGGGTTTTAAATAAAGATTCTTATAATATTTTTAATCCTAAATTTTAAAATTAAAACCTTAACCATAGATACTTTATTTCAATAATTCAAAGTAACCATCAAAATTACTCAAATAGAGAAATGTTTCATTACAAATACTGAAATATTGGATTTTTTAAAGAAAAAAATTATAAAATCCCTTCAAACACAACAACTAGAAATCTAAATATTTTCAACACTTATTTTCATTCCTTCCAACAACAAAGAAAGTGCTAAAAAAAGGAATAGAAGAGATGAGCTGCAATATATCATTATGCAAATAGAATATTCCAAAAGTTACAAAACTCCATCCTGTAATCTAATTGTGATTTTAGCTTTCGTGATTAACCAATTACAACATATATACTCACATACTTTGATCACAGTGTAAACCAAAAGTATCAAAATTAAAAGTACACAGAAGTTTAGAAAAAGTCTGTATTCACTCTTTATAAAAAATTTACAAGGATTCCACTATCTTAAGGATATGTGGAGAAGGACATTCCTTACATGTCAGGGATTGTTCCCTACAAGTCCAGACCTTTATATTATCTAATGTGAAATAGAAGTTACACAAGGGCTCATTCGACATTAATTGGATATCTTGTCTCAAAAAAGAAATAGGCCAATGACTCTCTATACTGATTACAAAAGGATTATGACCATTCCACAAGATAACCATGTCTATGAGGGCTATATGTGTCTCATCTCATGTATCTTGATCCAAGCTGATCCACTTCCCTTGCAAAAGTTGCGAACGACTATGTCGAAAGAGAATGCATAGAGTTTGTCTAAAATGTGGCATGTTAAAGTGACTAACACAACAATTCATCTAAGCAATATCTATATCAGTTAAATCAATGCATACAATTCAATAAAAAAGATTTACCTAAATGTAAGATGTGATTGGTTGACCCTACACTCAATCATCTCATCAAAATGTATTCTTTTGACCTACCATGACTTGCCCAATAGCTAACTCATCCATTCCTCAGATGGATACTTGTATTGATAAGTAATTTTCCTTTTCTTCAGAAGCTCACATGAACCAAACAAATGTGCAAACAATGAAAATGGAAGAGACCAACTAAGATGCACATATTTGGAGCCTATGGTAGATTTCATAGGACTATTGATATTCAATTTTATCTTCAACTTATATACTTCTGACAACTACAAGCTACTTATAATTAACCATTCACAACTAGATAATGGCGATAATGGGACATGCTGCAATCTGTAACTTTCTACTACATACAATGAATTATAAAAACTGATATTTTAAGTTGCAAGTTGACTTGCATGGTTATTATCATAGATCAAAGAACCTATGTCTTCATGCCAAATATGTATCTTGCCGCTCAAAAATTCCACATTCTTCCATTCATGCAAAGTTGATGGATATAGAGCTATCAGTAAAACACATTTGAATTAGAACGCTGCAACAATTATATAAAACAACTTTGATGCAAAAGAATAAACAATGATAAAATTTAGAAACTTACTATTTTTTTAATATTTTGCAATGTAGTTCACATCGTGCACACAAATTTGTTTATGCATATAAATATGTTGGATCAACACTTCTATTACTATCCTTGTTCGACTAACACTTTTCTGAACTCTAAAATTCTACCTTTCCAATGTTTGATGGGATTTGCAACATCCTTATGCTTGACCTTGAAACTTCCTCGAGTACTTGGATACATCAAAATCCAATCCAACTTATAGTATTTATCACAAATCCAATTACCGCTACTATCTTTCCTGTTGAAGACCTCCATTGCAAGTATATTACTGGTGTTTTTCCTTCGTAAAGACATCTATATTAACCAAATACAAACGTTACCTATCAGCAATTTTTTATGTGTTTTTATTATTACATATAAGTGAGTTTGTCCATATATAGAATCATTAGTACAATAATATTTTCATGCACAAGCATCCCTTTGTCATTTCACATATACATTTCTAATATTATGCAAGGCTATGAGACTACAACATTGATGCTATCTCATGCTATTCCATGGTTTTAGAATCTAAATAAAATTATCCTAACAAGTTCAAAAAATAATAAAATCTTTTCTTATTTATAGCATTTTATGGA
Organism: Lygodium microphyllum; assembly: GCF_053477565.2. Lineage (NCBI taxonomy): Eukaryota > Viridiplantae > Streptophyta > Polypodiopsida > Schizaeales > Lygodiaceae > Lygodium > Lygodium microphyllum. The sequence goes on from NC_141143.1 coordinate 82,872,448, forward strand.
CTTCTAAATATAAAAGTTATTAATGTTGCAAACTTAATGCTCAAATCTATATTAGATATTTCTTCCCATTGATCCTAACTAGATGCCAATAATAATAATTCATAAAAAATACTTACAACTGAAACAAAATTTTATATTTAATCACTGTACAGAGCAATATGCTTGAGAAACTTTGTAGCCCTCAATCCTAAGGCTGTTAAAAAAGAAGTCAATTTCTAGACAATAGGTGTATCTCACTGAGATGGAGGGTTACGATATAATAGGAAAAGGTAATTTAACTCAAAATATGCATAATTTGTAAATTTATTTTTTTAATGCAATGATATTTAACCATCAAGCAATTTTTTAAAAATGATATTTTACCTATAATTCTTTTCACAAAGAAGCCCAAAGATGTTGAACAAGAAGTTGAGTTATTACAAGATCGTTGTTTCTTCACTATCAGATTCCTGGAGTGCAAAAACAAAAGAAATCTCATGTCAAATCATACATATAACTTATATAGGCATTGTCCAAGTGAGTTGAAATTTAACCATGGAGTAATAGAAAAAAATGACAATATACATGTTGCTCTCTTTACAGGATGTTGAAGAAGTTGAGCTTTAAAAGAATCATCATTCTTCACTGTGGGGGATTCTTGGAGTACAAAAGCAAAGGAAAGCTCAGTATACATATAACTCACATAGATTTTGTCCAAAATAGACAGAATTAGCGTATGTAGCAATAAAGAAACAAGAGAACATACGTGTAACCTTGTTTACAGAGAAACCCAAAGATGTTAACGAAGAAGTTGAATATTTCAAATATCATTGTTCTTGACTATGAGAGACTCATAGAGTACCAAAACAAAAGAAAGTTCATGTTAGAGTATGTAAGAGCATCCAAGTCCTATTGTTTTCAGTAGACTTTGTGATCTAAGCCTACTACTACACGCTTTTCATATCTCTTGCTTCACATATTAAGATTGTTTACTGGAACATATATTGACATTATAATGTCTTCATTGCCTTGATCTTGAATTGATGAAGATTTGTGTGGGTTTCCTCCCTCTGACACTCCAATTCCCATTGTTTTCCTTGATCAGAAGCATCTAAGTAAGTTCCAAGATAAGCACAATGAGGGGATGGGTTTGAGGGTTGCAATTAACCATTTACATAATAGTGCTTTGAGTGTTCATGACTTCTAGCATTATGATGCCCTTTTGCATGAACGCTTTACTCTTGCATGCCTTGATTTCAAGGGTCAACAAGTCACAACCTCTCTCCTCTAGCAGATGATGGTACATTGTGCCAAATGATAGGGTTGAAAAGGTTGGATTTACTTGAGCATTTTGGAATTTATTTTGTTTGTAAAACAAGTTAACAATTGGTCTATAAGAAGCCCCTAGTGAATCCACCAGTCTCCCTTGCTCATGGTGATATGGCAAGCCACTTTGTGATATGATGGACATGAGTTTTGTTCCAAATTAAGGGACATTGACTAAGTGAGAGCTTACATGAGTCCTCATGATTTGAAAAGGAAAGTGGTAGCCCCTCCCTAAAGAAGAGAAAGGAAAGTGACACAAGTATTTCATAGAGTTCCAATTCTTGGAAGGAATATTCTTTTGAAGGGATGTTTCCCTTCATGCAATGGCAAGAAAAAGAAGACTAGCTAGAACCTAGAAGTTTCTCATTATGTTGTTGTAGTTTTATAGAATTCTCACTAGCTCCATGTCCCATCAAGACCTAAATTTGATGGGATGCCCAATAATCATATGACAGCTAAGTTTATTAAAATACATTTCACTTATTCGGATCAAGTCTATAAATATTAGAAATTAAAGTACATTATTCATAATGTTAGTGAAAAATGAGACGCATCATCTTAAGCGCAGCATGTCATTTGACTGATGCAAAAATTTCTTCCTTGTTTTGACACGCAAAAATGCCAAGAAAATGAGAAATAGCCATCAAATTTAGTAATTATATCCCGTCTGTCTTCTTTTTCATTATCGTAACTCAAAAGTGAGTCTTCTGTCCTTTAAAATTTCATAAACAAGCCTTATGAATTCGGCTCCTCCTACAGTAACTGCTATGGCGTTGCGGCCTTGTTTACATTTACATATCTATTACCTCTGATAATACGCGCGCCACTTTAATGAAAGTCGGTCTTCTTATTGTGACATGTGAAAGCTAAGGTAACATGGGCCTATAAGTAGAGGTACGCACGTTTATATAACAGCCTGCCGGGGTTAGAGTTGATGGGGCTTTGTCAAATGGTGGGCTAATCACCCACAGAGATCAAGGACTGTACTTAGTACGAAACAGGTATCCTGATAACATATGCATGATAACTATGACACCATAAGCATGGAGTTCTCGATTGCTTTATGCAATAATTTGAGCCTGCTTGGTTTAACAAGTTTCAGTGTTATGGATGCAGCATCGACCGTGGCATACATCAAGGGTGGTACAATGGCTGCTCTTTTGCGTTTTTTCGCTCCGAGTATGGTGCTATTGATGGCGATGGTATGCGCTTGCCTTCTTTCAGGTCGGCCAGCATTAGCTGCTATGGCCATGCCCGGAGCCCCGTCCAGCGTGCCGGTGAATGGCGAAGTGGAGGCGCTGGCCCGTTATGCGGTCCACCAATATAATGTGGTGCATCTTGAAATGCAGAAAGAGCTAGTAATGAGCTGGCGCGTTCGTTCATTTGTTCAATATACATACGGACGCGCAACGGACTGCTTCACCATACAACACTGGTCTTGATTATAATGTTATGTATCTTTGTTGGTCATCTGCTAATACGACAAATTTCGATAATTTTGCGCAGAAGTATAGAAACGGGCCTGCTCTTCTTGGATTGTTGAAGGTTGTGTCAGCAACGAAGCAAGTTGTGGAGGGCGTCATGTACATTCTGTATCTAGAAGCTGCGCCTGTCCAAGGCTCTAACTTGTTAGGGTGGCCACGCGTGTACGAGGCCAAGGTGTTGCAGCACCCGGCCGGCGATATTGTGTCACTCTCTTTGGAAGGCTTTGCACCAGTAACAGTGGCCGATGATCATGTCGAGGGCGTCCATGGTCATTATGGGCGCCGCTCCGGGATATCTGCACCAGCGCCCATGCACGATGATGACCGTCCTCGCATGTCGATGTGGTATAATAAGTTAGTTAAGCGCAGGCCGAGGACGTACCTTGTTACTTCTACGTCATGACCACATCGACATGCGAGGACGGGAAAATTTTGGATAATTCCCTTCCAATTTTGAGTTTGAAGGTGGGGAAAATGATAAATATCCATGGTATTTCAGTGTTAAAATATTAAACTTATCTTTACTTTTCATAAAAAAGCCTTTGGATTTCCTTAGATAAAGATATTTTCTCAAGCATTGCTACTCAATCAAACTAAGGATGAGTACTAGATTCCATCTACAAACTAATGGAGAGATACAGAGATTGAACTACGTTCTAGAGGTTATGATTAGAATGTATGTGAATGAAAAACGAAAAAATTGGAGTTCATATCTATCATTAATTGAATTTACATGCAATAATTCATCAATTAAAATAACTCCACTTGAAGCAATCTATGTCGAATAGGATTGATAACATAGTTGCTATCAGACGGATCTCAAGGCATTCTTAGTCTTAGTCCTTTTGATCGTTGTTTGTGTTAGCTACGCACTAGAAATTCGAGATTGAATTTTCTCTAGGATAGGTTACTTACCATGTGATCTTTCAAGCGTGCAAGCTCAACATACTTTCACTGTGGTAAAATATTTAAAAAAGAAAGTCGACAATACCTTGGAACCTTTTGTGTCGTTCATGCTACGTATGGATTTGTCGCATAGCATCTAGATGCTATTTGGAAACTCCACCTTTCGAATACGTGAAATGAAATTTATCCTTTTCGAAGATCTATTTTCGTGTAGCATAGTATGAGCCCTAATGTACTTCATGCAGGAATTAAAACAAGCATTCATTAATTTGAAAATACATTACTTATGACCGGTACCGCCGTTGGATGGATAATGATGTCCTCACCCGAGGCTTCGTTGCTTGTTGTGGGGTTTCCATACATGCACGTCATTTTCCGCTTGGGGGCCATCTTAGATCTTTGTGAGTTACACAAGACTTCCGCACCTTGTGCTCAATTAGTGGGGCCATTTGCAAGTGGTGGAAAATCTCGCAAGATAGGTATAGGTTCGCAGCCTTGGGGGAAAGAGATGCATGTGGCCATCTTCTTCAGAGAATCTCTCTCCCTCTCTCTCTTTCCCTCTTCTTCTTCTTTCTCTCTCTCTCTCCCTCGTCTTCTTCTTCTTCTCTCTCTTCTCACCTCTCTTCCTTCTCTCCCTCTCCCTCTCTCTTTCCCTCTCTCTCCCCCTCTCTCTCTCTCTCTCTTCTTTTTCTTCTTCTTCTTCTGTCTCCCTATCTTCTCACCTCTCTCTTTCTCTTTCTCTCCCTCTCCCTCTCCCTCTCTCTCTCTCTCTCTCTCTCGGCAGCAAAGGGGGGGGGAACAAGAGGTGGTATATTAGTGCCATTCGGGGGGGAGGGGGGGTTTGATAGGGGTGGGAGAAGTATTATTTGGGGGGGTGAGGGGGGAGGGGAAGTAGCACACGTGTACTTCTCCTCATTGTGGTTATCATCGTCATCTCCTTGTTCCTACGCCGCCCATCATCAACTCCCTCCTCTCTCGATGTCATCACATCGTGTCCATCTTCCTCCGCCACGTTGTCAACTTCCTCCTCTCTTGACATCATCAGGTTGTTCACTTCCTCTTCTTTCCCTCCTTCGGCCACGTCAACTTCTTCCCCCTTGCCACCTGTCAACAACGACAGGGAGGGAGAGAGGTAATTAAAAAAATTTGAATTATCCTCAATAAGGGGGGTGGTGGTTCCTACGTGGGGACAACTAAGGGGGGGAAATACTACATCCTCTCTGCCTTAGAGAACTTGAGAGGTCCTCATCTCGCAAGAACTCGCAAGAAAGACAAGTGTTAATGGGGGTTAGGGCTTATGGGTTAGGACCCACTATGCATCTACAACGCTACTCGTAATGACTTATGTAGTTCAACTCATATTATTGCAATTGACCCTAGGTAAAAAATTAGGATTTATTTTTAATATAAGATGTATTACATGTTAGTAGAATTTCTAGGATCTCTAATCATCTTGAAAATGTGTAGTGGGATCTAGGTCTTCGTCTTTGTCCGATTCCTCTGTATACATCCGAAGACTGCACTTGTGTAACTTCGTTTCCTTGGAAGATCAATGTCTTTTGAACTTGAATCAAGGCACTCTGCTTGGACATGTCCTAGCTCATTGCAATGGAAGCATTGACGGTAGGGGCATCTCCTACAGATGTGCACTATCTCTCCGGACGTACGACATCTCTTGCCTTGATCCTGAGAATCATCTTTGTCACAATTGCCCCAATTAAGTTCTTGGACGATTGTCTATGCTTGAAGCAATGCATCTTGCAAGTCTGTTGGATGCATTGCTTCCAGACGGTGGTTCAAGGGGGTACTTAGGCCATGGAAAAACTTGGATACTTACTGTGCAATATCCATAGGCGATGCATATTTTAGCAAAGTTACAAACTTTTGGTAGTGGTCTTCCAAGGTTAATTCCAACTATTTTAGCTTGAAGAATACATTCATCTTCAAAGTCTGGTAGATAGGTAGAAGGTATCGTCTGCGTACAATATCTTTTAACTGAGCCCAAGTAACAGTGGCTTTAGAAACACCTCGATCTTTGCACCATTGCTTCCACCATATCTGAACCTAGTCAACTAACTTAAGTTTGGCTATCATTGCTTGATTGGTAGGAGCAGTTCCCAAAGCAGAGAAATAATCGTCCATCAACTCAATCCATATCTCCACCTATGCTACAACATCTATTCCTTTTCCATCAAACTCATGTGTCTTAATTTACTTGAGAAGGAATTTCTTCTCTTGCATGATGTCAACTTTTTTGGGTGCAAAAGGTGCCTGACAATGAAGCTATACCATTTAGGTTACTCTATTTAGGATGTTCCTATGAACCATACGTAAATCAATTGCATATCATTACGAAGTTACACTCTGATGCCAACTGTAATGTGCCCATCTGTCGACTGTCCAAGTACGTTTTTAGTGGTCCATTGAGAGACGAATCTAAGCGACGCCACCCGACACTCCCATGGAATATCATGGGGTTTGTCACCTAGAGTTTTTTGAGCCCACCTCACAGCGCAACGTTCACGGTTGAACACAGTAGGATCGACCTGCAACTTGGGTCCCTAGTGGTCAAGGTCTCTTGATAGCATTCTAGCATCGGTTCCTGGACATCTTACTTTATGCAGAGATACCCAAGTCGCCAAAACAGATCCATGCTGCACTTGGTTCAAAGAGAATATGAAACAAGAGGAATGCACCACTCAACCTCTTTTCTCATAGGGCATAGTCCCATTCTGGTCCCCTAAAACGACATGAACCAAGCTCTAACTTAACAATACCTAAAGGTTGAACGACTACAGAACCTTGTGAGGAGTCTCTCAGTTCTCTGGGACCACCTTACCCTAGGATAGACTCGTTAGGGGTTCTGCCCACCTACTTTCCTCAATAGGCATTCTTTAGTTATCTAATTAGGCTATATCACATTTATGTGAAACACTTAAAATAAGCTTCTTTAATTAAGGCTTTTAGAAAACATGGTTCATTCATGTAATTTACAACACTGACATGAATACGGAGATTGCATGTGCCATCCTGGATCTACATCAATTAGCCAACCTCCATTCTCATACAAGCTGTGTGCCATAACAGTGATTTCAGAACCATGATCCAAGAAAGCTATGCAAGGCATCTCTCTTTCTCCCACTTTATCAATTGTCTTTGTTGTGGTACGAGCCCAATGCGTTCATGAATAATGACTGCTTGGAAAAAATTAGCATGTTCTTCTTCATGTACTTGTTAATGGACATCCCCATTATACATAGCCTTCTTTCTATGCTTAGTGCTATCCATAATACCAATTTTAGCCATAAGCTTATTGTCTACACTCCCATTTAACCCATTTTCAACATTAGCATACTCCAAATTAACATTACATGCATCATATCACAATGAACTTTTAATCATTTCCTACATATGAAAAAAAGGAAACTTCCTATCAATTCCCTAGCCAAAAATACACATAAGTAGGAAAAGTAAATATTAGGGAAAATGGAACATTTCCTAGCTAGAGAAACTAGGAAATTCCCTACATAGGAAAAATCCCCTATGTAGGGAAATTTTTCTACATAGGAAGATTCCCTACATAGGAAAAATCCTCTATGTAGGGAGTTTTCCCTATGGATGTTCCATATGAAATTCCTTAATTTCTCTAACTAGGAAATGTTCCATTTTTCCTATTATTTGCTTTCCCTATATATGTATAATATTAACTAGGAAATTGATAGAAAAATCTCTTTTTTTTTTCTTTCCTGTGTGGGAAAATTTTTCCTATGTTTCCCTACATAGGAAGATTTCCCTACATGTGGTAGATTTCCTATATAGGAAATTTCTTATATGATTCTATTTTTTCTCTAGCTTGAAAATATTGCATTTTTCTTAGTTTGCATATTCATAGTTATATAAATTTCTAAGTAAAAATTTATATTAAACTTTTTAAACTAGAAAATATTATAGAGATTATTTAGTTAATTTCAAATAGGACATAATACATATCTAATAGATTAGGTTAGAATTTTTCACTATATATGTTTTTTTTCCTATATCAAGAAAAAGTTCTTAAATAGATAATATATTCCTATATAGGATTTTTTTCCTATGCCACGAAAAAGCTTGTATATATGTAATTTTATTGACCTACTAATCATCATGAAGCAAGAGCAAGAGCAAGAGCACAAAAGTCAAGGAGAGTTGAGGTAAGCAAAAGTGAGCATGAGCAAGCGCAAATCAAGCAAGTAGTCAACCTTGGTAAGTTGGTGCCACGTGGTGTTCGCTATCCACATTCTTGACAAGAAATGCAGTAGGAGACATATTCCCTACTACCTTCGCTGTAAAAAATGGGAGGGTGAATTTCCATGACACCTTTGCACCTATAGCTCGATGGCTACCATTAGAGTCATTCTTGCCTTAGCTAGCCATAGTAGTTGGCCAGTCTATTAGTTTGATGTGAAGTGTGCTTTTTTTAATGGAGATTTGCAAGAGGAGATCTATGTTGAGCAACCTCTTGGCTTTTCATCATCTAGTGGCAAGGTTTACATATTGAAGAAGATTCTTTATGGCCTTAAATAGACTCCACGTGCGTGGAATGAGAAGATAGACTTGTTTCTCCAAGGGAAGTTAGGATATTGGTATTCCTCTTGCAATCCCCAATTATATGTCCATACCTTAGCTAGAGGGCACGCATTGTTTATGCTTTATATAGTTGATTGTTGAGAGAGAGAGAGAGAGAGTACGAGAGAGATACACAAGACATGCTCCCAAAGAATGATTCATATTGATGTAGAGTTAGTATATATAGGTGAGACCCAAGTCAAGTGAGAGATGATATATATAGTTGTAACATCCCCACTCAAACAAAGGTCTCTGGCTACGAGTGAAAAAACCCTTATATGACAATATAAGGATCCTTTATATGACAATATCATCACTATTTTTTCTAACAAGGATGATATCCACTTTGACAAAGCATGTATATCTCTTATTGAATATTCTCAACGTCATGAGCATCATTTGGAAAAATCTAATGCTGTTTTGGTCACTCGCAAACAAAGGGATTTCGATGCTACTTTTGTTGCTCTGATACCATGTTGAGAGAGAGAGAGAGTACAAGAGACATAAGAACATTTCTTTTGTTTTTGAGTTCAAATTGATCCTCCCAAAGAATGATTCATATTGATGTAGAGTTGGTATATATAGGTGAGACCAGTGAGAGTGGTTACAAGAGTAGGAAACACCTATTTTACAGCTTCTAGGAAAATAGCAATAGCATCTTCTTCATGTATTGGACCTTGTACAGAGGCAAGCTGTGCCATAAGTCCCTTCATGTGAGAGATGAACTTTCCCAAATCTTCTCCTGATGGATATTCCAAGCTAAAGAATTCAATTTTAAGGAAGATTTTAGTATTTTTACCAATGGCTCCATAAATCTTTTCAAGCTCATCCCATTTTTCTTTAGTAGTATTTAGTTGATCAACATGATGAATCAGGGATTCATCTAAGTGTAACATTATGATTGCTTGAGCACGTTCATCATCCTCTATATCAACCATATTTGCAAAGTTTACAACTCTACTGCCTTGAATGAGAGGCCAATACCCTCTCTCCATCATTTTGTATTTTATAAGTACCTGCCATGGGTGGAAATCTTTTCCATCAAACTTTCAAATTTGAGGACCGACATCAGCATATGTTGTGGTCATTGGGAAGGTCTTACCACTTGTTAGGACAAGGGCAGTGTCTAGTCCCTTACAATTTTTCCACTGAATGCGGAAGCAAATCAGAAAATTTGAAATCAAAGTTGCAATGAAGAGAAAGGCTGAAAATCATATAAATGTAATATTTCAAAGTATGACAGTGGTGGTCCTTTCTTATGTGCAAACTTCGTCCGAGGTTTCATAGTCTTTTTAGGTTTTAATGAAGTAAACCTAGACTGGACTTCAGGCTCCTCCTTGTGGTATGGCTTAGTGGATGAAGCTTGTGTTGGACAAGGTTGGTCTGTGATCTCAATGCTTGTTGCTGATGATTCCGAGGAGAGTACAATGACACTCATCCTTTTGATTTCATTGGCCAGTGTACTTGAAACAAAGTCACTCAAGGTATACAATACACTTCTAGTGTATGATGGTCTATGTGTTTATAATTGTACACATAACCTTACAACAATATACGAAGAGGAATAACACTCACTAGATTTTAGTAAATACCCAACAAGCAAATGATTAGTAGATGATTAATGATTAATATTTAGAAACACTAATGTCAAGCTTAGTGAAATGCTTGAATGAAACCTCGTTGGAAGTCGGCTTCCCGATGCACTTAGTGATGTCCATTGAGCATGCGCAAGAGCTTTTAGATTTGGAATAAGCTTCAGAGAATATGTTTCAGTGATTAGAATCATTGTTAATGAAGCTCAGAGTGAAAAAAGTGAAAAATGGCAAGCTTAGAGCTTGTTGGCTATGGCTGCCACAAGATACACAGTTAGGGTTTGGGAAAGATCTCTCTCTGTGGGAGGAATTTCCAGAAGCCCTCTTGTGGGAAGATGGACCACTAGGGGGCTATGGAAGCCCTATGTTTGTCAAGGAGATTGCACCGCCTGTTGCCCACGCCATGCCTGAAGACGCCACGCTGTTAGAAACTGCGTCATTTCTGAGATTTAGACAATGCTGCCTAGGATGTCAACTAATCTCGAGGTTTATTGTGCCATGCTAATTCTCCCTAGGATAGGCAAGAAGTCCCTAGAAGAAATCAGAGAGAAATATGGCCTCCTTTGTCCTCCCCAACTCCTACAATGGAGGTAGGTTGTAGGCAGCTATGGAGGAAAGAAGGATAAGATGAAAGAGATGATAGCTCATGTGCACTTAGTGATAGCTCAAGTTGAGGGAAGCTGAGGAGGTCAGAGATGGCACTGATACCATGTTAGAAACCAAAGTTGCAGCATTGAAATGTGTGAACAAGATGGAGAAGAGAGCTCAAAGTACAAGAATAAAATATTGCTTACTAAGTTGCTTAGAGTACAACTTGGGTACACTCTCCCACACATGATATTGACCCATAGGCTGTTTATATAGCGTCTAGCAAGCTAGGGTTAGGGTTTCCCCTGCCTCTAGGGCTATTCACACTCATTTGCCCTTATACTCCCTTGCTTATAGTGGGTTCCTATGCCTATCTTCTAACAAAATAATTGTTCAACCACAACAATACTAGCCTTAAAGAGTTTCCCAATGGCAACTCAACAACAACAATGGAGCCCTACTAATGGAACCAACAACCCCCAGTCTCAACACGAGCTCTAAACCAACAAGGAAGAAAGATAAAGAAGCAAGGTTGGAATCTAAGATGGCCACCTAGGATATTAGACCAAAGACTATGGAGTTTGGTCCTAATTTGAATCCAAGGAGGTTTCCCACTCAAAGTTACAGAGGAGGATGACAATCAGATGGTGGTGAGAGATCATAAGTGGACTATTATATATGTGGAGAAAAGGGATATATCTCACCAAACTACCCAAACCCTAGAAGGTCCATGGAATAAAAGCCATTATGCAGTAGATGCAAAGGAGAAGGCCATTGTGAAAAGGACTATCCAAGTCCGGCTCATGTAAAAGCTACCCCTAATACCCAATAGAAGACCCAAGAAATCCCCTGCAATTTGGTGGAGTTAGAAGTTGCTGCAATAAAGCGTGCCAAGAAGAGAGAAACTACAATTTCAAAAGAGAACATTTCCTCTATCAAAAATGGTGAGAGTCTTCCAACAAAGTAACAGATGGCACATCAGGATATGAAGAAGCTATCAAACAGATCTTTTCCAAGAAAACAAAGGCACAATCCCTGACAGTAGACATTGTAAGTCAACTCCTGAAAGAAGCAAAGTCTTTATCAATGGGTCAATACCTCTTTCATAAAACCAAAAATAATTTATAAATCACCTCTAACACCATATTGGGGAATATGAGAATTTCCCATAAGTTTGGGACACGTGGTCAAATCTTTGGATTTGTCTTAACTTGAGCAATATAACTCCAAATCGAGCGCTCTATAGCTCAATAGATTCCATTTTTCAAGCGCTTTCCAACAATAGGTCACATCATATGGTTTTGAGAAACTTATGGGCATGTTATCTAGGTGCCACCATTTTAGTATTTAAAAAAATTGGGATTGGGAGATTCCCAAACTCACTAATATTGTGTTCTCTGATAGTGAGTTTGAGGTATGGATGTATTGTTCTCCTTGTTAAATGGCCACATCGCAAAGAAAGACAAAAACGTAGGGTGAGAGATAAAGATAGAGACAGAAGCATAACCAAAGACAGGAGCAGAAGTAGAGGTGGAGGACACAATAGAGAGTCTCTTCTTCTCTTACAAAACCCTTAGTTCTTATAGAGGTGGAAAAAGTGCCCAAATAGGATGAAGATAATAGAGTAGAAGAAGACTATGAAAGTGAGTTAGAAGAATCTATCCTATTCGCAAAAGGCACAGATAAGGAAGAAGTTCCAACGGCTTACGAAGCAAAAGATCCCATGTTGTTAGTGAGAGTGACTCTCATACCCTTTGGACTCACTAATGAGTCGCATCATATGCAAAACCTTCATAAGAAATTGATTAAGAAGAATAAACCTTCCTTCAGTAGTGGCTCTTGTCACCTGATGTTACCCTTCCTAAGAGAGGATGATGACACTGCACCGTGCCAACAACCACCAATCCAGCAGTCCAAATGTTCATGGTTGCATCCTCAAAAGATACATTTTCAACTTTCCAAGGAGCACGTTCAACTCTCATTGAAAGAGGAAGTTGGTTCCAATGGAGCATCAAACAAGGAGGCCTCTCCCTTGAAGGAGTCAAATCTCTATCCAGAAAGTAGTTTGTGGAGCCTTCATCCATGAAGTGGAAGGTGAAAAGCAATTAACGTTCATGGATGCTAATGGTACTAAATAACATGTGAAGGTGGGTCTTAGTCTTCCATAAGAAGAGTTGTTGGCTCCTGCATGACCTATTGACAGAGACCTTGGATGTGTATGCATGGTCATACCAAGATTTTAAGGGGATTGATCCTATCGTGTGCCAGTGTCATATTGACCTAGAGCATGATGCCAAGCCTATGAGGCAAAGACAAAGCTACATGAATCCAAATTAATCTACGTAGGTAAAAGCTGAATTACTAATGCTCCTTACAGCTGATTTTATTGTGGTAGTACCCAAGAAAAATGAAAAGTTGTGAATATGTGTGGACTTCTGAAAGTGGAACTCCAAGACTAAGAAGGATCATTTTCATATCCCTTTCACAGACCAACTATTGGACACAATGGTAGGCCATGAGCTTGATTCTCTTCTGGATGGATTCAGTGGATACAACCTAGTCCAGATCGTGAAAGATGATCAATCCAAAACAACCTTCACAACAAAATGGGGAATATATTCTTACAGAGTGATGTTGTTTGGGCTCTGTAATGCTCCTACTACCTTCCAATGAATGATGATGGTTGCAGTCAAAAATCATATGCATGATTTTATTGAGATGTACCCAGATGACTTTTGTGTATTGTACCCGAATTCGTAAGCATTGGGGACACCCAGAGCAGTGCTTTGAGAGATGTCGAGAGTATGTGATCTCTCTCAACCGTGACAAATGTGTCTTCAAAGTCTCTTCAAGAGTTATTCTCTAGGCCATATTGTCTTTGCACAAGGGATAGCAATAGGCTTTACAAAGATTGAGAAGATTGCAGCTTTCAAAGTGCCAACCAACATTAAAAAAAGTGAAGGGATTCTTCGATCATGCGCTATTACAGAAGATTTTTTGCATACTTCGCAACAAAAGTTGCCCCTTTGCATAAGATCCTGTGGAAAGATGCAAAGTTTACATGGACTACAGATTGTGACAAAGCATTCAACCTCCTGATTAGACAAAGAAGTTACATGTGCACACCGACGCATCTTGTTGAAGGCCTATGAGAATTATATGCCAAAAAGGCTCCTCAAAATTAGATCAACCCATTTATTATGCAAGCTGAAAAGTAGCCGATAGAGAAAGAAACTACAAAGTGAGACAGCTTGAGTGCTTAGCAATGGTGTTGACCGTAGTGCTTGGAAAAATTTTGACACTACCTATTGTTGACACACTTAAAATTCTATGTGGACCATGAGGCCCTGTCCTTCTTGATGAATAAAGTATATGTGAAGGGAAGAATGGTGAGGTGGCTCCTTCTATTTTAGGAGTTCGACTTTGTAGTGGTTACCAAGCTTGGTCGCTCCCATATCCTGGCTGATCATCTATCGTGGATCCCTCAAAGAAATAAAGAGGAGTAGGATGAGCCAAATCTCCCTGATGCTTCTCTTTTTCTAGTTGAAACTGTAACCCCATGGTATCCAAATGTAGCCACCCTCTTAGCAATGAAACAATATCATCCTGGCATCCTCCAATCATGAGAAGAAGAAGCTTCTATTTGAATCAATCCCTTATACCTTGTTAGGTGGTGCTTAGTATCGTAAAGACAAGGATGAAGTGTTACAAAGATGTATTGCAGGAGGAGAGGAGATTAATATTGCCCTAAAAGCATGTCACAATGAGTCTTGTGGAGGACACTTTGCAGGAGAAGTGATAGCCAAAAAGGCCTTCCTCATAGGATACTGGTTTGCTGACCCTCCATAAGGATGCCTATGACTATTGTCAATATTATGATGCTTGTTAGAGAATAGTAAAACCTACCAAATCCAATGCTATGCCATTGCAACCCATCCTTCCCTAAAGCTACTCAAGAAATGGAAAACAACTTTGTTGGCCCCATTGATTCGCCAACCTAAAGGAAGTAGAACATATATATTTTGGTCTATAGTACTGTACTACTTGATGAAATGGTGTGAAGCCAAAGCTCTAAAGCACGATGATGGCAATAGCATAGCCCTGTTCCTGTACAAAAACATAAACACCTGTTTTGGAAGTCCCTTAGAGTTGGTAAGTAACGAAGGTACTCACTTCCTTAACAAAAATATGGAAGATTTGATAGATCAGCTATACAAAATCCACCATCGTAAGTCCACACCCTACTACCCCAAAGCCAACGACCAAGTTGAAGTTACCAATTGCATCCTCTACTCACTCTTGACAAGGACAATTGTTGTACATTGTTGTGATTGGTACGATCAAGTTACAAAGGTCCTCTAGGCATACAGAACCTCCCATAAGGCTACTATAGAGGAGAGACCCCTTTCCAAGTGGTGTATGGCATAAAGGCCATCTTCCATATTGAATTGGAATTGCCCTCTATACGCATGACTATTAAAGAGCACTTGGGAGATTACAAGTCCTTACAACACCATCTTCTACTCTTGGAATGTCTAGATGAGACTCACTGTGGCGGGTGGCCCTACATTGCATGGAAGACATGAACACTCAAAGAAAGGCCTATAATGATAGCTTGATCAAGTAGAAAGAGTTTAAGGAAGGTGAGTTAGTCGTGGCCTATGACTCGAGGTTTGGCAAGTTTAGCAAGTTTTCAAGCAAGCTTCAACACAATGATGGATACGCCCTTATAAGGTGATTTCTGTTAATCCTAATGGCTCTGTCCAAGTGCAGACAGTCGATGCCTCTCTGATGATCCCTTTGTGATCATGGTAATGTATGATTTCTGATGCCGAGAAGTGCTTAAAAATAACCAAAAATTTTGAATTTCACGGGAAAAATAGACTTCATCGAAGGCAACGGTTGCAATGAGTACAATTTTAAGTGGCAAGTCCCTAAAGCGTTTGTGCTTATTTTCATGGAAAATCAAACGGTTGCGGATAGCTGAGTTGGAGTTTTCCTAAATGCAAAACGACATCAGGAATCCAACGCAAGTCTCGGATCTCCATTTCGAGGTCATTTTTGATCCCCCATTTAATCCCCGCAAGGTTCAGGGTTGTGAAGCAACTATTAGATCTGGTGTTAGCTATATATAGTCTGTCTATATATAGCGTCCCACCTGTTCGCTATATATAGTCTATCTATATATAGCATCCCATGTCCCCTCTATATATTCCTATCATGTGTGCTCAGTTGATACACTTCTGGGGTTCCACTTTCGGTGTCTCATATCTCTCTTCTTTCCTCTATTCCTTTCATGTCTCGTCTTCCTTGGAGTTTCCAACATGTTAACTATATGTAGTCTGTCTATATATAGCTAACATCTGGAAGCCGAGAAGAGTGGGAAGGGACCCCATCTTTGTAGATTTCAATGTTACGGAACCACCCGTTGTCGAAGGATTTGCCAAAGCAAAGCAAAGTCGTGTCTACAGAAGACCTTGACTAATTTTCAAGATAGAAGATCAATCATACGAATAAGCAAGATGAGAGGATTTGTGAGCAGCATCAACCAAAGGATGGATCCATGGATCCACAGTCTTAACAATAAACCCACAGAGAAAGGAAAATAACTGATCTTGTCAAAGCAAGAGTTTGTGAATCTTATCTCAGAAATGATGCAGCCCTCCAAACAGTTTACAATTCTGTGCCATTTAGTATCTGCATAAGAAAATATCCTAATCTACAATAGTTTGTCATCAGTGTAGTACACACCAGGTTCTCCTGTGCTTGATTCATGTTGCTGCTACCCATCTCATGTTCATGTCCTCCATATTTAATGTTGCAGGATATCAATCCTATCAAAACATACACTGTCTGTGACTAGTTCAGAACTGCCTGGTCTCTACTTCTCACATACACTGTCTGTGACTAGTTCAGAACTGCCTGGTCTCTACTTCTCACAACCAGGTCGCCATCTTGTGGTAAAGCAGTTTCAACCGTTACTGTGGACAGCTATTCACCATCCAGAACTATTATAGCAGATTTAAATGTGCACAAGTGGATGCATACAAAAAGGCAGTTACAGAAGACCCCAATGTGCACAGCTGAATACTGACAAAAAGGTTACTCACAGTGTCTCTGAGAACTCACTTGTCCTCAGTCAAAAGCTCAGACTTTAGTTTAAGTATAGCTGGCATGCCCCAAAAGAACTTCAAGAAAAAAGGGTTCTTCTAAGCCTCCTTGTTTGCCTGAGCAATGACATTGTCTAGAGCACCGGTTCCATGCTTCCGAATGTACTGCTCCAATGACTCACGAGCTTGCGGGTTCAATAGCTCCAAGAATTTCCTTTGCGAATCACTCAAGCTCCTCTTGAATGCTGCTTCGTGCTTTAGGAGCTTCCCTCATATCAGCCACTCATACACATGATAGGCTCCTCGAAAAGGGGGAAGTACTAGCCAGCATGCACATGATAGTTTCAATAAGTTCCAGAAAGGTATCCATGCAAAAACAGGGGCTGCCACAATCTCGCGACAAAGGTCAAGGAAGAGTACAGGATCCAGTATGTGAGCCACTGTTGATCATCCTCTTTCAACTCGCTTTCAATGGCCTAGAATAATGCATACAAAGGATAGAGAAGCACCAGCAGGGGCTAGCAGTAGCCATGGGTGTGCGTTCCAAGAGCACAATTCCCTAGATTGCATTCCCTCCTCCCTTGTTTCCATTCCCTGCTTTTTCTTCCCCCTTCAGACTAATAAAGTGGCCCCCAAATTGGCTTTTCTCCCCACCAGAAAAGTGGCCTCGCCCAGATTCCTTGACACCACCATAAGGCTGAGAATCTATCCTCATGCTAGGGACGTCATTGATGCATACGCCTCCCACATCCAGTTACTCGAATGCACAGAAAGCCTTGTTTATATCACTGACAAATACTCCAGCCTGGAGACCAAATTTGGATTTATTTCTTTCAGAAATTGCAGACGTGAAGTTTTCCTAAGGAATCAACTCCATGACAGGACCAAATACCTCCTTGCAATGTACCCCATTTCAGGATGTACCCCCTCCAAGATAGTGGCATCGTAGAATGCTCCATCACGGTTTCCTCCGGTTAAAACTCTATGAAAGAGGACTTGTCACCATACACTTGTGAATTGATAAAATACACAATATAATATCATACCTGGCTCCATGATTGACAGCTTTGTTTACCCATGACTCAATACGTTTTGCTTCTGATTCAGCAATGATAGGACCAATGAAGGTGTCTTCATCTAGAGGGTCGCCCTTTTTGAGCTTCGAAGTTGCTTCCACTAGTCTGTTCTTTAGTGAAATCCATGTTCAACAAATCCTGTCATAAGTGTCGTCCAGGATACGACATCTTGATCTGACATATTGTCAAATACTTCTTGGGCTTTTCCAAGCATACCAGATTTTGCATACATGTCAACCAGAGCATTATTGATAAATTCCTCATGCTCCAAACCCTCTTCACTATACTGCCTACGTAGAACAAAAGTATAATCACAACAACTAAATATGTACAAAGTATCAAATCCCACACACACAACTTTTGGGTGGATTTCACACCTTGAATGCGCAACAATACGACATCCACCCCCTCTAATCCTGCGCATCCTCCGGATGGGCCAACTACCCATGATCGTTATCATCAAGATCCACAAACAGATCAATCTCTTCATTATGCATTTCCGGTATATCAACAAGATTATCTGTCATATCATCTGTCTCTTCCATTGGAGTTTCTTCTCGTTGCTGTTCTCTTGAAAATACTTCCAATGCATAATCTTCATCATCTCTTTTCTTGAAAATCTTGATTCTTTTTCTAGCAATAGGCACTCTAAGCACTGTCCCATCTAATTCTGTCAGCTCATATGTTGCATTATCCTGACTATATACAGCCCAAACCATCTTTTCACCATCTTCCGAAGTGCAGTATGCTGATTTTCAAGGTTGCTATCAAAGACTAATACCCAATCTCCCTCTTCTATTGCTCTAGGCCGCAAGCGATGCTTGCTGTCAAACCTGTCCTTATTTCTTAGTCTAGCAACCTTCAACATGTCAATAGCTAGCTGAATATCCTCTGGTCTTCTCTCCAACTGCCGAATCCGAAGAGCTAAGAGCTCCTCTCTCGTCAAATCCTCCTGCCAAGGTAAAACTGACCAAGTCAAAGCACAAGTCTCAGTCGGCATAACAGGTTTCTGACCATACATCAACTCTACGGGCATATATCCTGTGGTAACACTATGAGTCGTATGATCAGCCCACAAAGCAAATGGTAGAAGTCTTGGCTATTCTCCAATCCGTCCTCTGCATGCTTTGGCTAATGCTTTCACTATCGACGGATGCCCTCTTTCACTCTTCCCATTTCCCTCTGGATTGTATGCTGTGGTTAGAGCCAACTTGATTCCTAGCTAAGAGAAAACTCCCTAACTTCATCTGCATCCAATTCACCGTGATCCGCAGTGATCTTACCCACACAGCCATACCTGTAGAAAATTTCTTCCAATAAGAACTTACACACTGCACTAGTGGTCTTCGTTCTCAAAGATCTGCCCTCAACATGATTGGTAAGATCCTCTCTAGCCAAAACAATATATCTCATCTGCTATAGACCCATAGGCATAGTAACCAAGTCAACTACCCACTTATAATGAATGCATAGTGGATAGGTCGGATGAAGCTCATCTCGATGACGCACTACCGAATACATCTGGCAGTCCCTGCAAGTCTCTACAAAATGAGAAACATCTCTATACATACCTTTCCACCAATATTTCTCCTTGATTTTCTCATAAGTAGCCCACACTCCTTTATGACCAGCCCAAGGACTCTCATGAAACTCCCTCATCACCTGTAATTGTGTCCCTCTATCGCAGACAACCCGCAAAGGTAATCCGTCTCTTTTCTTCGGATGCTTCCAAAGAAATCCGTCCTTGAGAAAATAACCATAGGCTTTCCTTCTAATCTTCTTGAACTCTTCATCTGTCCATTCATCTCTTTTGCTTAGTGTACTAAGGTACTTGCCAATCTGCAACCAATCTCCAACATAGAGTTCTTCTATGAAAGCCACAATATCATAGACATGGCAAACATGATCAACCATAGTGGCTGAAATTTTTGCATCATCCTCTTCTGCAAGTAGAGTCTCCTCATCATCATATCTGGCTCTAGACAACATATCTGCCACTGGATTATCCTTCCCTACTATGTGTTTAAATTCTGGATTTAATGACTTGATGTATGCAATCCATCTCAACATGGCTATATCCGGAGTAGAGAAACTCGTAATCATACCAATCAATGGCAAGCAATATGTCTCTACCACAACTGAAGCTCCAATAAAGTACTCCTTGTCACATTTGAGAGCCGTAACAATCCCCAGTAACTCCCTCTTGATTTGCGAATATCTCCTCTGTCTCTCTTTTAGGACTTTTGCCCCAAACCGAATAGCATACTTGTTTCCATCTGCATCATCTTGACCCACAGCCCAACCTATGCCAATTGGACTAGTGTCAACTGTCAATACAATAGGCCTCCAGCAATTATAATCCACTTTCCTGAGAGTAGGAGCAATCTGCAATAACTTCTTCAATTTCCGCATGGCTCTAGTGTGGCTCTCATCCCAATAGAATTTCTGCCCCTTTCAAAGCAGCTGATATAAACAATCTGCTATGTGTGCAAAATGAGGTATCCAAATCATATAAAACACACAAGCTCCAATGAATCTCCGTACCTCTGAAGTGGTAGAACAATACTCCGTAATCTTGCCTATAGCATCCATCTTATCAGCTGAGGGTTTCCTGCCATAATACCCACACATATGTCCAACAATGACAACCTCATTCACTCCAAAAACAGATTTTTGCCCTGAAAGTATCAAATTCACTTCTTCTAACCTGGCCAAAATCTTCTCACAAGCTGAAATATGATCAGCCACCACCACAAAGTATCTGCATCCCTGCTCATTTAGACTCTTATTTTTTTCTTCTTCCGCACACCCCTTAATGGGCACATCATCCAAGAAAGGCATAGTAAGCTGAGGTATATAATCACGAAGAACCTTATGCATGGCATTCATCATATGCACAACAGAATTAGTAGCACCTTGAGGCAAGGTACACATCCTGACAAGCCCAATAGGAGTTCTCATGGTGGTTATGTCCCTGCTTTCCAAAGCCAGCTGAAACTGATCATATCCTGAATACAAATTACCTAAAGAATAGATGGCACGTCCAGCAAATGCTTCTGTAAACTCATCCACAACTGGACCTATACCAACATTCCTGATAGTAACTCTGTTTACTGGCTGCATGTCCTATATAAATCGGAGAGTACCATTCTTCTTTGGAACCGTAAACCACCTATTTGAGTATGGTGTAGATGAAGACTCAAGAATTCCCATCCTGATTTTCTCATTCAATAAATCAATTAGCTTTGGCAGGTGTGCCTTAGGCACTGGAATAGGTCGGAGATTCCATGGAATATGAGGAATAGTAAAAATGACCATAGGAGCAACAATATCTGGATTCACACATCCAATCTCATGCGAGAAAAAAGCAAACCCCCTTCCATGTCGCTCAAGCATCTCCTGAAAGCATTGCTTCTCTATAGGTAGCAAGAAATCACCATTTCCAATTTTCAATTCAGCAAGAGTCTCTGCTGAAAATTTATGACCTATATGCTCCAGATTCCTCAAAATTGGCTGTTTGGCAGCCCTCTCTATTTGTGCTTATCACTGTCAGGTGGAAGCGGTACAGCTACCGGCTTCACCTTTTTATCCACAGTCTTGTATTTCGTGTCAACCCTGGCTTCATTATGCTCTTCTGCATTACTCAAATCTTGTTGTAAATCATCAATTTTGCACTCCAATGGCTGAATATCCTCAGCCCTCTGCTCTATGGACTGTATATAAACAGCCCTAAACTCTGGATGCTGAAATATTTCAGCAGTAAACTCTATTGGCTGAAAATTTTCAGCCCTCTCTGTCTCTGTAAGCTGATCATAATCAGTCGGAAACTCTATTTGCTAAATTTTTTCAGCACTCACACTTTTTGCTGAATCATCTCAGCCTCTGACTCAATCTCTGACACAAAATTTGCAATTTCATGAGACATATCCAAGGATTGCACTAATACATTACTGTGAACTCTGCATATCAGTTTTCAGCATATCCTCCATCTTTTCCATCGTATCTGCACAAATCATACTGTCATACATCCCATCTATGTGCTCATCATCCTCTAAAATTCCTGCATTTTTCAAATTTTTCTCCTTCTTGCATATGTACTGCCTGGCAGCTCTAGGCAACCTAGAAATCTTCTGATAGCTCATCGAACTGTTTGCTGAAATCCCAACAAAACCGGAGGAGAAAACACTGCTACCTTGAGGCGAGAACTCCAATCTCCTCTGCTCTATACCACCGTCGTCTCGTGAAACGGCGGTACCTAATGAAAACCCGAATCCCTCACAGTGGGCAAAGGTGCATCTCTAAGAGTATCTTTGTTTCTAACATAGTTCACACACACAGTCATAAACTATACTGCCCTCATGCCATCTTTACTACGAATCCGTGCATAAGCAGATCCATCATCCATTACCTTTGTTTCCATATGCATCTCTGTGATGAATGGCTGTCCAAGATTTATGGGATTAGAGCATGAATCCTGCACAAAGAAATGAAAATCCTCCTCTACATCTCCAATAGAAACCCTGACACTAGGACAGGCAGCATACAAATCACCTGCAGTGTTATTGGCGGCTCTCATACGCCACCCATGCTCTACATCCATAGGCCATCTGTTACTCTCATAAACTCCATGAACTATGAGATTAATCTCTGAACCATGATCCACCAATGCAACATAAGGCACCTGTTTCTCTCCAATTTTTACCATCGTCTCTGTAGTTGCCCTAGCCCAATGACACCGCAAAAAGTGACTACGCGGTATCAAGACAGGCTCATCACTTTCAGTGTAATGCATAGGCTGAACCCTCTTCTCTACCTACGGAAAAATAGAAGCATTCTCAACCATAACTTCATCCTCATCCTCATCCAACTCCCCAATCAAAACTCCCTGTGTATCAGTAGTAGGCAATGCATGTCTTTTCCTCTTCAGGACCTTCTGAAACTGATCTTGAAACTCTCTTTTCGAGATGCCCAAAACCTTAGAAATAGTGAAAGTCACCTCACTACCAAGTATCTTGTCATTAAAGATTTTCTTCATGTCCATAGATGTCTCAATATTAGACATCAATCTAAACCCTGGCTACTTTCTCTCTCTAGGCTCTTGCCTCTTTTCTTTTTTTTGAGCATCTTCCATCTGTCGATCTGGCCCTGGTCTCAAAGACGGTCCTGCAGTAGGTGGAGTAACAAACTCACCCCCTCTAGTCTTTTTAGTTGCACTTGGATTTTCTTCATCCCTCTTACGCTTCTCCTCAACAAGTACATCTGCTCCCTGAGACTTAGCCAAATAAGCATAAATAGAGTACCTATCAACAGACGAATCCCAACCTGTCTCAGATCTGATGCTAGAGCCTGCACTAGTCAAAACAGTTTGCTGAATTTTTCCCTTGTTTGCAGTCTTCATAGCATAAGTCCATAGTGTTGACTGATTCTCTGATTCCTTCTCAATCTGGACTCCATATGCAGAAGCATCTCCTCTAGCTGTCACATAAGAAGTACGCGCAGCCATGCCATCCACTAACTTCTTCATTTCGCCTTTCCCAAAGTTGGTAGCAAGCGGAGCTCCTGTTTCAGTCAACCAAATCTTACTATCTTGTCCCCAAAATACCAAATTCTTCCTCCTTGCATCTTGAAAAGATTCACAATCCCTGCAATGCTGATGGTCCGTACTATTGCACCAAATACATCTTCAATCTCTCCTAGGTGCACTAGGAGCACTCCTAGGTGCAGTAGGAGCACTAGAAGAAATAGTAGGTGCAGTCGAAGCAAACTAATCTTTCAATTTTCCCACCAACTCCGCTTTAACTGACTCCAGTGTCAAATCCGTTATGCCTTTGATTATGTCACCAAGAGAGGTAGGCACCGATGGAGCAGATGGTTTTGGAGCAGAAGGTGCAGGCATCGGCCGTGGAACAGGAGGAATAGGAGGAGTAGAAACAGTAGGCACTAGCATAGGCCAAGAAACCGGCTGAGGAGGAGAAGAAATAACAGGGATAGAAGCAGGCATAGGAGTAGAAGACGGTGTCGGTGTCATAGAACCATTCTGTAGGCAGGTCTTCCATATCCTCCTCTTGGTCAAAGTCGATACTGCATCCTGGGCATCTTGCCAATCCGTTTTAAGTCCCATAGGCTTCGTACGATCCTCAAGAAGCTGTCCCAATTCTTCCTGAAGAGCAGGATCTGCAGCTTGCAAGAAAAGCTCAACTTTCTCAACATCCAATGCTCTTTGTTCAATGGCATCAAGCTGACTATACCTCTCTTCAAATTCTTGTATCAACTCTGAAGCATCTAGACCTTTGTTTGGCATGTAAACCCACTCTCGGAATGACCGTCGTGTAGCCATCCCAAAGTCCTCAAGGAAATACTCTTCTTTCAGGGCCTTCTTAAAATCTTGCCAATGTGAATTTTGAATAAAAAGATCAGTCACTTTTGCCCTCAAGGCGGGTGTAACAAGACGAAGGAAGTACTTACTCATAAGTCTAGCTGGAACTCCAAAAAACCCCATCTTGATCTCATGTGTCTTCAAATATGCTGAAACATTACGACCATCAAATAGCTTCTTCTCATTCTCAACTGCTTGAATCGCCTTAGTCGCACTGTTTGCATTCTCCTACTTCGAATATAGTTGTCTTTGCTGAGACAACTGCTGTTGATGCGATTGCTGCTGTTGCTGCATATACAATTGTGTCTGCTGATTTTGAAGCTGCATATACATGGACATATTCTGCAAAATCTGCTTTAGATCATCTGTTGAAGTACTTGACGCAGCAGTCATTGATGGAGCTGAAGTAGAGGACGCAGCTGGAATTGTAGAAGA
This sequence comes from Lygodium microphyllum, assembly GCF_053477565.2. Taxonomy (NCBI): domain Eukaryota; kingdom Viridiplantae; phylum Streptophyta; class Polypodiopsida; order Schizaeales; family Lygodiaceae; genus Lygodium; species Lygodium microphyllum. The sequence goes on from NC_141143.1 coordinate 82,896,925, forward strand.
GGCTGAAATAGATGCTAAAGTATCTCCCATCCTGAAATTTCTGTGACGCTTTCATGTCGAGTTCACCAAAGATATCTACTTTGCTTTGCTTTGGCAAATCCTTCAACACCGTCCAGACGGATCTTAATTTCGATGTCGATTACCCTCTCAAAACTGAAAAACCCACTTACCGGAAGTGTGAAAGCAAAAGTCATGAACTAGATACTCTGGATTTAAAATCTTAATCTTGCTTAAGCTTCGCAAAAAACTTAAGAAATGAAACGCCATGAGGGGGGGAAGGGGGGAGCGTCAATATTTCGGCGCCCCACTTTTTCCCAAATTTTAAGCATTTTTTGATTGGGCAAATGGAGAAAAACCCTCCTGGTTGTGGAATGAAGATTCTTTGCACCTTCGATCGCGGCAGACCATGTGAGGAATGACGCGCTATGCCGAAAGATCCAGATCTACTCTTTCTCTCTGCTACATAGAGGCACTTCATGTGGCAAGAATCAAGAAGAGAATCGGGAGATGGATGCTTTTCCGCCAGGCACCGGATTGTTCCAAGAGGCTAAGGAGGCTAAAGGCTGAAGATCTATACTGAAATCCATGGCTGGTTGGTTGATACATATTCCCAATTAAATATTTGAAAAAATTGAAAATACACCAAAAGGCAGTATGCTCTATTTTATGAAAGATTTTTGCTTGTTTTTTATCGTTCATGGTCTAAATGGTGTTCACATGGGCTGAAATTTTATTTGAATGTTCATTGCACTATGTTTGAGGGCTGCAATTACTGTTATGTAGAACCCGTATTGATTTATAGCAATTATAAATTTTCAAAACCCAAAAAAACACAAATTTTGATGGAAATTTATAGTTTCTTTGATTTTGAGTGGGAAAAATGAGTGGATATGGAATAAAAAAAGGAAAAATGTTGAGTTTCAGTTCTAATGATCAGTCATCAGAAAAAAACCAAAAAATAATTATTTTCTATTAAAAATAAATAGAAAAAATAGAAGAAATTTGAGAAAAATGGATTTTTTTGCGTTCGAAAAAAATGGAAAAATGAAATCTATGTATGTGAATTTCTAACGAGACTGAAGCATGAGGTTAAGCCTTAGTTTGACCTTTTTTCTTTGTGTTAAAGTGTGTATTTATTGCTTTTACATACAAAAAATGACATAAAAGAACCTCTACACCTATGCAACATAGCAAAATTTAAACGATGAGGGGAGGATGATGTTATACAACAGTTTAAGCGCTAAAATAATACAAAGTATAATTTTTCTCTTTATGCATAACATTTAGGATGGGGTTTATTTAGAAATAATGGACCTAGTAGCACGAGGTTCGCCTTGGTGCTAGGTTCCTGCAACGAAGCATTGTGTATTAGTGAAAATTCATTAAAAGGGCTGTTTTTTCACAACACATAGGATAATTTCAAACTATAATTGTTTATAGAGAATAAGGCATACATCATCACATGAATCACACATATGATATCTATTCCTGGCATGCATAGCAATTGCTTGAAGTATAAATGACCCATGATGGAGATAATAAGGCACCCAAGCTGTAGGTGTAGACGATGGGTCCAAGGGGACAAGTGAGGACTAGTATATTCTTAGAATGATATAATATTGGTACCAAGAGTGGAGTCTATTTTATATGTGTTATATGTGTTAGCGATGCATCGAGGGGTCCATCCCCAAGGTGTAGGAAAGTCGCAATGGGGCTGAGGCATTAAGCCGAGGGGTGCATCCTATGTTGTTCTACGTGGTGAATTACACCAAAATATGTAGAGTCTCCCTTTGAGGAGTCTGAGAAGATTAAGGGTTGGACTACAAAACACGATACAAATGCAAAATATACGTACAATGGCAGGGCATGTGTCCTGTAAATGCTCCTAGCCATAAGGCCATGGGGTTGTCTTGTTCATATTAGAGGTCTAGCTAGTGCTATAGCCAGTGCTGGTCCATTTTAGGTCCGATCAGTGGTGCATCTGTCGGGAGCCACCAACAAGTGGTAGTTCTCGAATCTAGGGTTTATGGGATCAAATATTCGATTTATGTCCTCTGAAAAGGATCATCAAGCCAAAATACAAAAAGAGAAACATGTTGAGAGGGCTATATGGCGGTTGGAGATTGTAAGATGCTATTTTCCTCAAAGGAGCAGCCTGTTATGCATAAGTGGCAGTGGTTCTAGTAACCTAAGTGTTACAAGTAGCTCTTACAATGCAAGTGAAAGTCTTAGTACTTCCCTACTTCCAGTTAATCAACCCACAACAAGTGGGAGTGTAGTTGCACCTACACAAACTCCCATTGTCAATCCGATCGTAGCCATGGTACAACCCATCGCAATTCTAGCAGGGACACCGGATTTACCGGCATTAGGAGCACATTTGCCCATTTTCCATGGGTTAGCACAAGAAGATGGAGAACTCCATATTAAGGAGTTTCAAATGCTCATGTTCAACTATGGGATCCAAGATGAAGAACACCTAATGATGTTCTTCAACATGACATTAAAAGGAAGAGTGACGATATGGTATCATGGTTTAGAAGCCGGAAGCATAACTAGTAGTGCCCAATTCTTTACGGCTTTTCGTAGAGAGTTTGCTCCTGAGAAGGGCAGACAGTATTGCTCACGTGTCTTGAATGTAACACGCCAAGAGCGAAAAGAGAATGTCCAAGCCTATGCCAAGAAACTAAAAAAGTTCATCGCAAACTTAATACCTATATTCCCATTCCAATGGCTGCACAATTGCAATATTTTCTATATGGATTGGATTTTAATATTGAGGTGCAACTTAATAGTGTTGCTTTGGCCAACATTGACACTGCTATTATCAAAGCAGAATGAGTAGAGTCACGCTTGCAGGTGGCTTATGTAGCAAGGATAAATTGGAATGGTAATAATTTGGCCTTGACCAATGGGAGTCAAGGGGATCCCATGTCAAACGCAAATGGGAGAGGGAGTACCATGACAAATTTGCCTATGTTACCCGCTCCTCCTAGCATGATGATGCCCATGGATAGTCAGGCAGCCTCAGTAGATAGTGGTGGAAGCCAAACAATGAATCCTAATATTGTCCCAGTAGTAGGTCAACAACCAATTCCTAATCAAGTAGTTAGGCCGATGGGATGACATATAGATAGTCGCAGCTATGAGTCGAGTGCCTCTAATGTCCTTGGCAAAGTTAAGGACATAATGAAGCACTATACCGATATGATTTCTGAACAATAAAGAAAAATAGCTGTGGATGTCAATTTTCTTAAGAAGCAGCAGAATTTGATAGGGAGTCGACGCCTTGAAGAGGGTGCCCCCTCAAAATTCAGCTCTAAGTGGTGTGGTGGCCAACATTTCCCTAGGAATTGTCCGAATGTTAAATGTGATATTTGCGGAAAGTCTGGCCACTTAGCTGCTACCAAATTAATGTGAGCTGCCCTTCTTTTTAGTACGTACACTTGTGACAACGGATTTATTTTATTATAAATTAAGAAGGTGTATTTGGCGTACAAAGCATGCTCTACATGATCTATTGGTTCTTTTTCATTGCTTAAAATGTGTATTTATCACAAATGTGTGTCTAAAATATGATCAATTGATTCTTTTTTTAAATAATTAAAGTTGATGTTTGGTGCAAAAAGAAAAAATAAGGAAAGGAATAGGGTACCTAAAGGAGTGTGTGTATGCAAATGAATTCTAAATGCGCAATCAATAACTGATGTGATGCAACCACAATGGAATACAAAAATAAAAGCCAACGAGCTAGAAAAACTTGCCAATATAAGCTAAAAATACCAAAAACCATGGCGAAAATTGATCAATAAATTCATGTGTTTTTCTATCATATTTTCATTCAATTATATCCATGAGATGTATGAACTTGGGGTTAGGTCTTTTTTATATTATTTGGTGTTGGGGTTTTGTATTGTCATTGTTTTATAATGTATGCTTGGGTTTTAAAGAATAAATAAAATCCCCAGGATGTGATGTAACAAACTTTGAAGTGTTGTCTCATTTTATAGTATGTGGGGTGTGTGTGTGTGTGTGTGTGTTGCTCTTCCATTTGCTATGTTTATCAATGTGAAGTTACTTCTTTAAATAAAAATGATTCAAGCAGTTCTCTTAAATGTTTTAAATGGATTTTTCAAGAATTATCATATTTAATAAGGTTTTTCTTTTATTTTTTTTTTCAATTTATGTGAACACTTTCAATGCATGTGAGTGTTCCAAAAATCGGAAAGAAAGGATGTGTGGTTTTTTGGAATTTCATGGAGATTTTACTCTTATTTTTAATGAATTTTCTATAACTTTCCTAAATTTTTAAAGATTTTATGAAATGATTTAAATTTTTGCAATTTTATAATTGCATTTTCAAAAGAGAAAGATGTCCAAAATGTTGTAGATAATTTCATATTTTAGGGACAATTTTTTTGCACTTTTTTTTCATTTCATTTGACTTTTGTGAATTTTTAATGTTTTTGTTTTGTTCCTAGGGATACAGGTTTTGAAATTTAAAATTGGGTACTCGAGGTCATACACATGTTTTGATTGCATGTGAACACATCCTAGCACACCACTGTAGAGACAAATTTACATGCACGTTTGTATGTGGGAATGCACACATACTCAGAACAATCATGAACACACGCGACAAGTGCACTGCACGTGAACAAACACTTAAACCAAAACACCAGAGGGCTACTTGAAATGAAGAAGCCCTGCATGTGAACAAGGGTTGGGTAAAGGGGTGTGCTCAGGAATATCGCGAAGGAGCGTAGAAATAGTGACCCCCAAATGGAGGGTTGGGTGTAGGAGGAAAAAAAGAGGAGTTACTACAAGGGAGTGTGGAGGGATAGGGGTGAAGAGGGGTCTATGGGGGGTGGGGAACCAGGGGAGGGTGGGGGGGGTGGGGGGGGAAAGGTGGGAAGGGGGCCTGGAAAGGGTAAAATGGAGGGGTCTAGGGAGTAAGACAAAAGGGGGAGGGGGGGTGGAAAAGGTAATGGGCGGTCGAGGAGCAAGTAGGGGGGTAATGAAAGGGAGGCAGCCACCACGGTAATGAAGGTTGGGTGGAGGAGGAAATGATGGTGGGCAAAAGGCCAAGGAAGCTACGAGGGGTGATGATGTAGGCATGTGAGTACGAAGGTGAATGTGGAGGAGGCAAGATAGGCAGGTGGGGTGAGAGAGGCGGAAGAGGAAAAGAGGAAGGGTTAAGGGCAAATGGCACGTGGGGTGGAGGCTCCCAAGGCAAGGGGGTGGCTCCAAGCAAGGAGGGGTGAAGTAGAAGGCAAGGCAACCACAAGGGGTGGCACATGCAGCTGGCGAGGTACCCCTATAAGGAGGATGACAAAGAGGTGAGAAGAGAAGGATGCGAGGAGGTGGAGGCCGTGAAGGAGGGAGTGGGCAAAGGAAGCGAGATAGGAGGGCTGATGGAATGGAGGAGAGGGTGGCCAACAAGGGGTTAGAAGGGGAGGACGGAGAGGAGAGAAGAGGGGAGGAGATAGGAGGATGCAGAAGGAGATGGAGATGGAGGAGAAGAGGAGGGTGAGGGGAATGCAAGGGAGAGGGAGAGAGAGAGAGAGAGAGAGAAGGGGGGAAGAGGCCGGAAGAGGGGGTGTCGGGTGGGGAGTGGGAAAGGGTTTTTTTTTTCTAAAATGATGATTCCCCCTTGTCTCGTGTAGGAATGTAGATGGGGGGTAAAAAATTTGGGATGGTGGATTTGACACAATAGGCATACACATGGGGGAAGAATGACATCACAAATGCATCCATGCATGGGTAATCACAAAAATGTGGGTGTCCGTGTGCAACATAGAAGACAAAGAAATAGAAATATGTAGGAAATTTAATTTTGTAAAATTCGTCCATTGGAATGAAAGATATAAATAAGAAAAAGGGTATGAAAGGAAGTGTTAGATAGGTCTAGCACATCAAAATGCAGTCCCGACGGGGATAGGACCTGATCACAAGGAAAAAATGAAAAAAAACACTCTTGAAAAAAGGGAATGTCACATCAAATTATTGTTTTAAAGAGAAAAAGGTACATTCGCATGGAAACACGTCAAAGTGGCATAAATTTATTTAAAAATTAATAACTCAGGAACTGTGGATTCGAACTGAGGGCTATAAATGAGATTTTAAGCTCAATGAAAATAGGATGCATTCACATGGAAAGCGACAAAACAAAGGATAAAGACAAATGGACAAGGAACGGCCCGAGGACGTGGTGCAAATAAGATGGGTTGGTGCGAAATGGACCCCATCATGGAAAATCGGGACATGGTATATATAAATGATTACATAGGGATATTTCCATTAGGATATGCAGAACAAGCATGCAAGGACATGTCCCACACTTAAGACCTTAATAGATTAGATTGACTAATCAACAAAGGCCCTAACATTTAACCATAACTCATACCCATAGATTTTCCCACACTTAAAACATGACTAGCTCTTGTAAACAAAAGGGGTAGGGTTAGAAAAACTTGGCTAGATTTTTAGATGGTCGAGGTGAACTATCAGTGACACGTAAAGGATTGTAGCCGTTAGTAGGAGGTACCACAACTCACCACATCACGCTCATCCAACATGGGAGGGACCATGCAACGGTACCCAAGGAGGTAGCATTGTTAATGAAGATTTGGTAAGTCGTCGATGGTGAGGTATACATCACTCAATCTTGATAATTATCCATGTTGGAATGATAAATCAGTTACTTGCTCCATGACTCACGTCACTGGAGGAATAATAATTAAAACCAATATTTCACACCTGGTTTATAAATCAACAAGAGGGATGGTGCAGAGGGAGTATGCTAGTGTATACAATTGATGATGCATCAGTGTGTCCCAACCCATTTGGCATATCTGCAAGAGAGAAGGCCATGGAACCTTATTGTGCACTGCACTAAACAAAGTGAGATGTGTAGTGGTGGTGGAGGAGGCCCATCCTGTGTTTGCATATGAAAATGAAAATGCGTTCGAACTCCAATTGTCGTAATTTCCCTCAATCCTCATCTCTTAATTGATAAAGGGTTGATAAAGGGAAATAAATCACGCTCAGTCCCCCCACTATCTCACGGTCTGTTGATGATTATGTGATGACAATCAAGTTCCTGAGAGCTATGGATTGAATCCTTATTGCCACTTGTGCGAAGGTCATATGCCTTGTGCAGAATTGATGGTGCAATAGTGCATCCTGCCCTATGCTAGCATACGTGAAAAAAGAAAGGTCAGGGAGCCTTATAGTAATGTGCACATGAACAAATCATGATTTAGGCATTGACAGGCCCATCCTATGTGTATAACACTCCATTCACACAACTTATTTCTCTATTGAATATAAAGGATAAGAACTTGTCACTCACCCCACCCTCTATCTCATACTTTGTTGATAATTACAAAGGGCAGTCCATACTCGCATCCCCATCCGATTAGGATGAAACCTCGTATCCCTCAAGGGTTTTCAATGAGGATTGGCTTCATCAGGTGAATGATTGCAACTTATATTAGTTGATGAAGAGGCATACCCAGGAAGATAGCCAACAAGTCTGGTACTTGGATTGCGTATTGAAAATATCGTTTTTTGTAGGAGTCAGAGGCACTGAAAAGTTGCAAGATACATTGCACCAAGGGAGGTAACTATGGAACTACATCATGAAAGATCTATAAATGATTTAGCTATCCAGAACTATAGAGTGTTACCACATTTTCCATAGTGAGCTTTCCATCCAAGGGTATGTGCCACATTTTCTTTGAACAAGGCATGTTATGATAGGGAATTTCTTCATATTCTCCCACAATAGCTTTGATTTTTTTCTCTTTTTTTTCTTTTTCTTTTTCCTTACTCCCAAGAGTCTTTTCACCTTTTCTTGAAGAGTAGATCAACATGAAAATAATTGAGGTCCTTTTCTCCCATGACTTTTGTGTGTGTGTGTGTGTGTGTGTGTGTGTGTGTGTATAAATGTAATTTTTAAGAAGAGAATGGCAAGAATAGCATATATCAAAACCATCCTCATCACCTCTGTTGGATCAAACAAAAAGGAAGCAAGAAAGTGGTTGGAGGTGGCTATGATGGGGTATAAGGGATAGGAAAAAATCTTTGCAACACTTCATCCTTGCCTTTCTTATACTAAGCGCCACCTAAGAAGGTATCAGGAATCAATTCAAATAGGAGCTTCTTCTTCTCATAATTGGAGATGCCATGAGGGTATTGTTGCATTGCCAAGAGGGTGGCTATGTTTGGATACCATGGGGTTATAGTTTCAACTAGAAAAAGAGAAGCGTCAAGGAGATTTGGCTCATTTTGCTCCTCTTTATTTCTTTGAGGGATTGAGGACAGATGATCAGCTAGGCGATGGGAGCGACCAAGCTTGGTAACCACTGCACAGTCAAACCCCTAAAATAGAAGGAGCCACCTCACCATTCTTCCCTTTACATCTACTTTATTCATCAAGAAGGACAGGGCCTCATGCTCCACATAGAATTTGAAGTGTGTCGATAGTAGGTAGTGTCGAAAGTTTTCCAAGCACTAAGGTCAACACCATAGGCAAGCACTCGAGCTCTCTCACTCTGTAGTTTCTTTCTCTATCAGCTACTTTTCAACTTGCATAATAAATGGGTTTATCTAATTTTGAGGAGCCTTTTTGGCATAGACTTCTCATAGCCCTTCAACAGATGTGTCAGTGTACACATGGAACTTCTTTGTCTAATCAAGAGGTTGAATGCTTTGCCACAATCAGTAGTCCATGTAAACTTTGCATCTTTCCACAAGAGCCTATGCAAAGGGGTTGCTTTTTTTGCAAAGTGTGCAATAAATCTTCTTTAATAGCACATGGCCGAAGAATCCCCTCAACTATTGTTGGTTGGCGCTCTTAGAGCTGCAATCTTCTCAATCTTTGTAGAGTCTATTGCTATCCCTTATACAAAGACAATACGGCCAAGCGAATAACTCTTGAAGAGACTTTGAAGACAGATTTGTCAAGGTTGAGAGAGATCACATAATCTCAATATCTCTCAAAGCACTACTCTAGGTGTCCCCAATGCTCATGGATTAGGCTATAGAAACAAAAGTCATTTAGGTACACCTTAATACAATCATGCAGATGATTTTGAAATGCGGTCATCATCACTCATTGGGAGGTAGTAGGAGCATTACAGAGCCCAAATGACATCACTCTGTACGAATATATTTCCCATTTTTTGTGAAGGTTGTTTTGGATTGATCTGCAATTTGGACTTGCTTGTATCCATTGAATTCACCTAGAAGAGAATAGAGCTCATGGCCTGCCACTGTGTCCATTAGTTGGTCTATGAAAGGTATAAGAAAATGATCCTTCTTAGTCTTGGATTTTAGCTTTTAGAAGTCCACATATATTCACAACTTTCCATTTTTCTTTGGTACTATCACAATAAAATTAGCTTCAAGGAGCACTAATAATTCAACTTTTACCTAGATAGATTAATTTGGATTCATGCACCTCTACCTTTGCCTCATACGCTTGGCATCAAGCTCTAGGCTGATATGACATTGGCATACCATAGGATCAATCCCCTTCAAATCTTGGTATGACCATGCATACACATCCAAGTTCTTTGTGAGTAGGTCATGCAGGACCGACAACTCTTCTTCTGGAAGACTAACATCCACCTTTAGGTGTTGTTCAGTACCATTAGTATCCATGAACATTAATTGCTTTTCACCTTCCACTTCATGGATTAAGGCTCCATATACTACTTTTTGGATAGAGATCCGACTCCTTCAAGGGAGAGGCCTCCTTGTTTGATGCTTTATTGGAACCAACCTCCCCTTTCAATGAGGGTTGAATGTGCTCCTTGGAAAGCTAAGAAAGTATCATTGCTGCTCTAGATTTTATGGGAGAGTATTTATCTCTTGACTTTAGGATTCATCTTTTGAGGATGCATCCATGAACCTTTGGACTCTTGGATTGGTGGTTTTTGACACGGTGCATTGTCATCATCCTCTCTTAGGAAGGGTGACATCGGGTGATAAGAGCCACTACTAGAGGAAGGTTTACTCTTCTTAATCCATTTCTTATGAAGGTTTTGCATATGGTACGACTCATTAGCGAGTCCAAAGGGTTTTAGAGTCACTCTCACTAACAACATGGGATCTTCTGTTTCGTAAGCCTTTGGAACTTCTTCCTCATCTGTGCCTTCTGCTAGTAGGATAGATTCTTCTAGCTCACTTTCATAGTCTTCTTTTGCCCTATCATCTTCATCCTCTTCAAGCACTTTTCCACTTATGTAAGAGATAAGGGTTTTGTAAGAGAAGAAGAGACTCTCTATTGTGTCCTCCACCTCTGCTTTTGGTCCTATCTCTGGGTATGCTTCTATCTCTATCTTTATCTCTAACCCTACATATGTCTCTTTCTTTGCGATGTTGCCATTTAACAAGAAGAAAAATGCATCCATAACTCTAACTCACTATCAAAGGTGATTTCTAAAGTCTATTCAGTTTTAGACAAGAGGTATTCACCCATTGACAAAGACTTGGATTCTTTCAAGAGTTGATTTAAAATGTACACTGTCTACTGTTAGGGATTGTGCCTCTATTTTCTTGGAAAAGATCTATTTGACAGCTTCTTTATATCTTTATGTGCCATCTATTACTTCGTTGGAAGATTCTGTTAAGACTTCAACCCAAGTGGATCCATTACCTTTTTGCAAGCCACACAACATCAATACAACTTTCTTGGGTCCTTTGCCTAGGGTTAGGGGTCCCTTTGAACCAATCCGTCCATGCCCTTACTTCAAAAAGCCATGGTCTTCCTAGCAATATAGGGTATGAGGTCCCATAGGAATTTTTTTTTACCACTAGATAGGTTAGCCAATAATCTTTTCCTAGGAGGGTTGTCTTCACATATGGGAGAATGCCCAAAGGCTTAATTTCACTTTGGTTAGCTAGTCTAATGAGCCACTACATAGGCTGCATACCTTGCAAGACTAAATACCTCATCATCACATCGATCATGATATTCATTTATGAACCTCTATCAATCAATGCGTCTACTATCAAGCATCCTTCAATCCACATGCCAAGTCCTTGGCGTACCAAGATCCAAGAAGGCATTGGCCACGCCCACTTTTTTTACTAGCTCTGGGGCTTTGTTCGACTTGATTGTTATTAAGAAAGAAATTCTTTGGCCATGTCTTCTGTTCAGTATTGATTTGAATTTCTTTTGGCAATTGGAAGAAAACATCAGCAGCTATCAGAATGTTAGGTTTGGTTTGAAGTTGCCAATGTCTTTGACCAAGTCATATTTGTTGAAAGGGTCCAACGGCTTCACTAATCAGCTAGGCAATGGGAAAACCCCCAATTTTATCTTTCCCTTTTCCTCCAGAAGTGGCAACATTTACACTTCTACGATGGAAGGTATTTCTATCTCCTCTATATCTTAGACCTTTGATCTTGTCTTGGTAACTGTCTCTATAGTCTTCCATATTGCTAAATGACTTTGTACTATACCGTTTTGTTTTGTATTGTTTTATTTCTCTTTAGGAAGATTGAACTTCACCATTTTGACAGAGGGAATGTTCTCTTTTGAAACCGTGGGTTCTCTCTTCTTGGCACACTTTATTGCGGTAACTTCTAATTCAACCAAATTGGAGGGGAGTTCTTGGGTCTTCTATTGGGTATTAGGGAAATATTTTACAAGAGCTAGACTTGGATAGTCCTTTGCACAGTGGCCTTATCCTTTCCATCTACTGCATAAGGGCTTGTATTCCATGGACCTTCTAGGGTTTGGGTAGTTTGGTGAGATATGTTCATTTTCTCCACATATGTAACACTCAACTTATAATCTCTCAACACCATCAAATTGTCGTTCTCCTCTGTAACTTTGAGTGGAAAACCTCTTTGGGCTAAAATTACGACCGAACTCAATAGTATTTTGTCTAATATCCTAGGTGGTAATCTTAGATTCCAACAAGTTGAATCTTGCTTCTTCATCTTTCGTACTTATTGGTTCAGAGCTGCTGTTGAGATTGGGGGTTGTTGGTTCCAATTGGTAGGGTTTCATTGTTGTTGTCACAGTTGCCATTGGGAAAACTCTTTAAGGCCACTATTGTAGTGGTTGAACAATCATTTGAGGTACTATTGTCTGTGACTTCCACTATGGATTTGATGCATTGTACTGCAACATTGTTTGCATCTAAGGATTAGGGGTAGGGAATTATCACTGGGACTACATTTGGTGGGTATACCATTCCTGGCATGGGAGGAGGTAAGATTTATCTACCCAAGGTCATTAACAACCTTTGTTCGACTTTATCATATAGTCTTCACCTTCAACTATATCTTGCACGTTAACTGGTCTTGTTAATTCCACAAACTTACAAGCTTATGGTTATAGGCCTCTAACAAAAACTCCCTTTTAGATGCCTTTATCCAAGTGATGGTTGGTCCATCTCTTCAGTATGGATTCCATTCTAGAGACATATACTTCCACTCTTTTACCAAAGGACTAACTTAGGTTCAGTAACTTCTCTCCATCCGCTCTTCAAAATCTTCATGCCTCAATCTAGTGAGAAATGCCAACTTCAGGTTGTCCCATGTACCAAAAGTTCATGCTACTTGTCTCTCATACCACAGAAACGCTGCGCCTTTGAAAGTAAGGAGAAATATTGCCAAGGAATGCTGAAGGGTTCTAGCATTGTTAGTTATACACTATACCATGAACTCTACTACATGAAGATCATGTCTTCATAATACTCTCCCTTGATAGGCAATGGAAGTACATTTGCTGGCTGGGTCTAGGATGAATGTGACTACGAAGGGGACCTTGAGTTAGCATGGGGACATCTATAAAGAGTGTTGTTAGGGTATCAAAGGAGGCTTCTATTGCTAGCTCATTCTTTGCTTTGATTTATGCCTTCTCTTTGCTCAGAAACCCTATAGACAATTTCTAGTGCTTGCCTCTTGATCGCATCATTCATTAGTGAGTTAGCTCTACCTAGTTTGTCTGTACTCCACAAAATAGAATAATAAGGGCTTCAATCTCTGGAGGAATCTCTTCCTAGCATTTCTTCTACTTTCTTCTTTTCAACATCTCTAAATTCAACTACAAAGGGGAAGATATTCACTTCTAAATGTATCAAAAATCATTCTTCTGAGGATCGTTGTTGTGCCATCACCATAGTAATGTCAGCTTCTCATGGTTTCAACAATGTATGCTATGAAGAACACTCTGTCTACTAGCTTTATTGGGTTGCTAATTGGACAAATAGAAGTTTTTCAATGCACCAAGCATCCTACGTATCTTGTTGTTGAGCATCCATAAATAAATTCCAACTCTTTACCTTCTTGTTTTTGTGAACTTGAACTGACTATTACTCTTGAAGCTTCTTCACAATCTTTAACTTAATGATGTGTGGAAACTCTTTCATGAAGAACAAATCTCCCATGGATGGTCATTCTCTTTGTTTTTTCTCTTTATTTAGTTCTCAAACAATTTACCACCAAGATGCATGTCTTTGCTGCTTCAATAGGAAGAGGAAATAGTCCACCACACAGAGCCTGTATCAAGATGGTAATATGTTTCGGCCATTGTGGGATAAATTTCTTGTAGAAAGTAGCTTTGGCAATAACAGTTTCAAAATTTTCAGTGGTAGAAGAAGCTTTGCAAGCATACATTGAATTCTTCTTCTCTCAACAATGCTATTTCCTTCATTTTCAACCCCTTCCAATACTTGTTGATGGTAGTTTCCCCTGGTTGCACACCAAAAACATGGAGCCCCAAAAGGAAAACCAAGAGAAAATAAAATCTACTGACAAAACGTCTATATTGTATTATCAAAAAGCATATTCTTCATATTTATAGCTTTATCTTGAATACAATCTATTATGCTCTTCATATTCTTCATAGAATTCGTCAGGAGACTACAAAAACACAAGACAATAAACCAATTTGAATGAAATTCATCACATAGTATTCATATTCAAAGGTCCCATAGCTTTCTCTCACAATCTCTCACTCATAGATAAATTATTTTGGATAGATTTTACTATCACATACACAAACACACACACTCCCTCTCTCTTTCACATGCTCTCTCTTAATAGTGAAATGTAATAATCAATAATAATCATCAATAACCCCTCATTGGTCATGGATACCCCTCCCAAGAGGTATGCTTGCTATGAAAGGTCACTAGAGCCACTATAGTATCCCTTCGTAGCTTAACAATGTCACTATCACTTTAGTCTTTACTTGAATCTTTAGTAGCTAATTCTTCCACTTCTTTGAGCTATTTTGAACTTGTATTAATCTATTTCCAAGACTGGAAAACTTTTCCAAGCTACACATATATCCCATACAATACTTAAAGAAGCAAACACAGAACAAAACATAACCGAAATAGATGCTCTATAGAAGCTTAACATAGGATTTACAAAACCATAGAAAAGGTAATCAGAAAGCATTTACCTCAACTAAAATCATTCAAAAAGCTTCCAAAATCTCTCAAACTCCATCAATAATCATTCTAATCTCCCATATAGAAGGAAAACAAAGGAAAATAGAAGCTTTATAGACTCAATTAGAACCAATTAGACACTAATAGAATATTAACAAGACATGTCATAACATCATATTTTTCACTATAAAACATCATGGCCTTCTCAAACCTAATCAAATCCAAAAAACTCTTAAACACTTCGAAAAACAACTAATCATCATATAAAATCCATAAAAAATCAACCACTCAATCCACAAAAACAACAAAAATTAGCCAAAAATCAACTCATTTCAACCCTCAGCAATGCTATATCCACATAGCTAGAAATCATGTACCATTTTTACTTTTTGGGGAAGACATCACTCCAATTTTGATGTAACAATTGGCCTCTTGCACATGCCTTGAATTGCCAATCAAGTGACAAAAGAGAAGCCAATGAAGGGAGGGCCCTACAAAATGTCTAGCCCTATGGCCCACTAATAGCAATACATATTTGTCTATCATGAGGTTGTGTAAGAATTCAAAAGTGCTATCAAATGATATGAAATTCCAATATTGCATCATCATGGGCAACTTGAATGCATAGACAAATCCTTATTCTACAACTTAATGTAGCTATATTGGAAGACTGAATGCCTATTGAGGCATATCAATAATAAATAAATCACATAGGCTATGCAAGAGATGGCACAAACCTCAAAGCATCTACTAGACGTGTTGTTTATAATGACTCAAAGGGACCTTCAATCAAAGATCTAAAAGACAATAAAAACCCACAATCAGGTATTTCCATCAAACTCTCCACCATCATACTAGAGTAGGCGAACATGAGGATTTGTTTAACCCTAAGAAAATGTGTTTTTCCTAGTCCTCTTCCTTGAGGTGGAACAAATAGATAATTGTGTCAAAATTTGGTCAATTATGCCTCCTTGATACCTGTATGTTGGGATATTTTGCAACATGCAACACAAAGATGCTATTGTTGATGCTCCTCAATCCTCATTGCCTCCCAAATTCTTAGTAGCCTTGAATATCCATACTTATATACTAAACATCCCCATCATCATCCACTACAATACTTGCTATACATGTCCTACTTAAAATCATCAATATGCTCTTCCATATCCATCTTATCATGGACTCCATGAATATTTCACAACATTTTTAAAGAACAAAACCCTTACGTGCTAGCTACAATAGCCTATTTGGGCCCTCAATCATACATTCCTCTCTAGTTGCTACTAATAATTGGAGTTCTCTCACTAACTATGGTGCAAGAGGTGTTGAAACCCACAATATTACATTTTCATCTTAGTGACAAATGTGAATAGACATGCACTCCTTTCAATGACTGCATTCTTGGTCAACATAAATGCCTTTAGGATTAACTTGTCCTACGGTGTCACCAACACCATTCCATAATAATTCTCAAAAGAGAATGAGTGGCTATAGGGGTTGCAAAAAACAAGTAAATGCAACAAGATCTTCAAATAATAAGTCCAATACAGCAAGCCTCAAAAATATCAAAGACAAAGAAACCTTGAGAGAGAGAGAAATGGATATTCATGACACGCTTTGAAGATTCGATACATTCAATGCAAGATCCAAAGGAAGAAGAGAGATCTTATCTCCTTTTTAGGAACCAAGAACACTAGCGTAGTAGTAAGTACCATACCATATTTCTCAACTGTAAATATTGTATTTGCGCCCCTCATCATAGCACTATTGTGCTTCAAGTGACTACTCCTAAGGCCACAAACACATATTTGGCACTTCATTGTGTTGTCTATAGGCTATAAAGATGTGGTCATCCTTCATTTCTATGAGGAGATAATGCCATTGGAGGTAAGAGGCACGTTCATGCCTATTTACAATATTATATTGCATACCAAAACTTAAATGTTGGGGGACATCTTGGCCAGAATTGACTTATTTTGTAGATTTCTCTTTGTTCAAGGGGAGGGGACCCTTTTGGTGCAAGTTGGTGGTCCTCTACCCAATTCCCAGATACATAATTTCATGCAAGGATAATATTCTTCATGGTATGGAGATCTAGAATCTCACTAATAGTTTGGGAAGCCTAGGTGAGGAGAGACATGATGATGTAGCTACCCCAACTTCTATCTCTAGATCTAAAATTGAGATGAAGAAATTCACACCTAAAAGATCAGACCTCCCTAAAGGATTTTCTACATTTGAAAATTCTATTTTCCTATTGGTATCCCCACTTATTGGGATTAGACCTTCAACTAGGTTGTCCAAGGTCTAAGAGAATGTGGGCTAGATCTCATACACAATTGACATCCCCCATAGCCATATAATATCTACATTGTGATTATGAGTTTATGGCATGTGGAATGGCTCAAGACCAATCATACAACCACAACCGTCATATGGTCACATTTAATACTTTACAATTAATAATTAATCACATTTGCTACAAAGAGAAAGAGCATAACAATTATGAATAAACTACAATTATATAAATTTGTTATGCTCAATCAAGATTAGTAGCATTGATTCACGATGATAATTAAATTATCAGAGTTTTGATTCAAGATAAGTAGCATTAACTCACAATGCTAAAAAGAATGTGCGAAACAGATTGAATATACGTGTGAAACAAAGAATTTCCATTAGAACCCACTTGGACTTAATCTACTTGTAAGTATTACAAGCAGTAGATCTCCATCAGATGACATTCAAGAGGCTCTTGAGAGGTTCTTCATGTGAACCTTGAACTTATTATACTCCACTTGACCTTGCACTAGTCTTCTACAAGGTCTTCCCTCCTCTTGTTCTTGGTTGGGTCCCCTTTATTGCTAAAGTAGCTCTTTGGGACTTGGGGCTAAGTGGTGTGCACCCTGTTCTAACACCTCAAATGTGGGTAGGCCACATTTTCTATAGGGGAATCCATAACCAAGATGGATAAGATGGCGTTAACTCTCAAAGAGATGGCCCCTTTCTCTAGAACTATAGTTGGGATGAAGAAATCTACATCTAGAATATCATACCTCCCTATATATTCATTGTCTTTGGGCATCCAAATTTCTCCTTGAGAGCTTATAAATTGATAGCCTTGTTAATCGGCATCAAAGCATCAATAGCAAGTCTAGGACCATGAAGAATATGGGGAGATTACCCTTGCATGTCACATCTCCACATTGATGTGTCAAAGCAAGAGGTGATGAGGATGAGGACTGGCTATAGATGTTCTTAGGAAACTCAAAGCTCAACATTGGCCCCTTGCCCTTGCCCCTAGGAGGAAGGGGTTCAAGCGTGAGCATAGGTTCATGAAGAAAAATAAAAACAAGTTATAGAGAATAATGTCTCAAGTAGAGAGAGAGAGAAAGAGAGAGAGCATACTTAGCTCTTATTAGAATGGAGCTTGTTCATCAATGTTCTATGCATAATCTTGTCAATGAACTATCCTTGGGCAGAGGAAGAAGTCCTATTACCCTCACAAACACACATACAAACACACACATAGAGCGAGTGCAAGAGAGCTAAAAGGAAACCATGACTATATTTTTCAAACTAAATAGAATCCTAATGTGTTATTAAGGCAATGATAAGTTTATTGCTTGATTGCAGAGAACACAATTGGTCATATACTACAAGGGTTTACCTTTGGTGCATACCTCCAATACATAGGATTTCCAATCCTCCATTATTATCCCATGCATCAAGATGGCCTCACTTCTTTCCATTCACATATGAGTAGTTAACACTATCAAGGTTTGTGATGTTGCATATTATCAATAGCATTATTATTGTAGGTACCTCCTCTTGCATTATCAATCTTCTTCCCCATAACTAATAAAAACCTTCAGTCAATTTTCCCTTCTTGGTCGGGAAACTTGGAGGAGATGTGCTAGAGCTTGGCCTTGCCACCAAGGGGGACACTCTGAACATGGTGACATGCCTATACTAGGCATAGCCCATAGGGCTCTCCCAACATGTAAGAGTGATGTGGATCAGGAATGTGATATTTCAAGGCCTATAAGTCACCATTGTCAATTTTTCCTACCATTACACATGAAAAGTGCACATGAAGCCATGGTACTTCTTCTGGATGAAGCAAGGATCCAAGATCTATGAGTTGTGTGGTAGCAAATTATTTGTTAGATTGGGGTACCGATGGAGACGTGCATGGGGGGGGATAGGTCTCGAAGAGTTTGGCCTCCACATTGACTTGAGTTTCCTTTATCAAGACAACATGCTACCCTTGCTCTTTGCCTACTTCTTGATAGAAAAGAGATCTCATAAAGGAATATGTGAGTGGTGATGACCTTTTTTTGTAGGAGAGACAGAGAGTAGGTTGCACTCTTAGAGCTTGAGGTCCTTATTGGCTTCTTTGGCAAGCTTCTCCATGTACTACAAAATGATGGGAAATGGGAAGACTCATCCATAGCTAGGAAGGGGGCAAAAGAATCTCTCGAGGAGTATGAGAGAGAGAGAGAGAGAGAGAGAGAGAGAGAGAGAGAGAGAGCTAAAGCCCTATTCTGAAAACATAACCATAATCAAAAATGCAAGAAGCAATGGAAAAATATGAGAGAGGGATTAGAATCTCCCGATTGACAAAGAGAGAGAAGAAAAAGAAATTTCTTTTCACTCACTACAAGATACATGCATCATACAGGCATTCAAAGTGATGCAAATGTTCATCAAAGAAATTTCCCTTGTCATCGCTAAAAGTGTTGGTATAAATGTCTTTACAAAATCATCATAGAAATTATTGCTATTTGCGTCGCAAAAATTGATGCAAATAGCAACACAGAAGATAGCAACGGTTTTCGATGTGCATAGAGACACATGCAGAGAAATTAGCAAAGCTAATAGTGACATTTATAGAGAAAAAAAATTGTGTGGTAGCTCATGTATAATATTCTACAAATAGATCACATATTGGATATACAATGGTCATCAAGATGAGCGTAAAAATGAATTAAACACACAAGAGTGATAATTCATAGAATAAGTACAAGACTAGTGATAAAAACTCATGACATTACATGGAACCATGGAGAAAGAGGAGAGCCAAAACAAACATGAAATTCTATCTATAGTTATCTCAAGATGCGATTTTATACAAAGAATGACAAGTACATCTAAGGAATACTACATGGAAGATGCCCACATAGATCATAGGACCAAAAAAGAAAAGGGTGTATACTCCATGAATCCAAGTGCAAGCCATTGATCCTCGCCATCAGAAAGCTCATCTAGACACAAAGGAGTATCAAACAGACTCTATAAAATGAATAATTACACATCATTCCACCATACATAATGCATTAAAAAAAAATAGTGACTATGAACAAGAAAGATGATTGAATTATTGGGCAACCACGCATGTATAATCTATCGATGAGTGCAGTAAGACCATGTCTCTCTGCATATTGAGTCTCCAAACTTGTAGGATCATGATTTGTGATAGAGTGCTGCAAAGAAAAAAAATACAATTGTTAGAAACACGATTGTTAGTACAAGTGATATTTCAAATAAGAAAGCAAGAAGATCAAAAGAAAAACTTACAAAGTCCTCCAGATAAGTCATATGGCCTCCAAACAACCTCTACCTCTAATGGTGCCATCATCTTGGGGAATTTATAGCCTCCTCTCTAAGTCTCTGCCAATCATCTACATCTAGCCACTCGAACTTTGAGGTTCCACTCTTGAGTCCCTTGTGTCGGATCATCTACGTGACTTGTATGCACGCATATACTCCATCATCCACCTAGTGAAAAACCTCTATGCCGTGGTAGGTACCAGAAAATCCTCGTACAAGGATGCCACTATATAGTCATTTCTTCCCTCGAGTATATTCGTCCAATGGTCCAAGAATTTGTGCATTATTGGCACAACTCTCTCATGTGAGACATCGCCTTCCTCCCCTCGTCATTCATGATCACAACACTTGTCCTGTTATTTATGAAGTATCCATACCCCTCTGGATATAGGTCTAACGTATGTCCTCTCCCACTTACAAGGGCACTCCTAGGCATAGCCAAGAGACCCCTATATATCTAGTGTACCCACAGAGGTAGTAATTCTCAGAGTAGGACCCAAAGTGGTGCCACCCCACAGATGAGTGAGCAAAATCTAGAGTCACTGGAGTAGATGTCCCCACAGGTGTGACAAATCTTGGAGGTGACAAGTAATCACCATAATGACGAGATAAAGACACTACATCAGTGCCTCCGAAACACCCACATGAGCTACCCTCTTTAGGACTTATAGGAGAGCAACGAGTAGCATCCCTATCTAGAACTGATAGCAAGCTCACAGCATCCATATCTCTGCAGCACCCCCAGAACCACTCCCTTCGTCTGGGCCCTATCTCCAACGTCAATCTCATCTACTGGAAACCAAAGTATCATTGCATACTGAAGTAGATATCACAAAATGGCCCGATGGTGTCTGAGTTAGCTCCTGCACAAGGAAGTTTTAATCATTTCCTACATAAGAGAAAAAAAAAATTCCTATCCATTCCCTAGTTAAAAATACACATAAGTAGGGAAAGTAAATAATAAGGAAAGTGAAACATTTCCTAGTTAGAGAAACTAGGGAATCCCATAGAAAATTACCTACATAGGAAAATTATCCCCTATTTAGGGAATTTATTCCCTAGGAAAAAACCCCCTGGGTAGGAAAATTTAAAAGTCTCCTATGTAGGAAAAAAAATTTCCTAGGAAATTTCCTATGTGATTCACTATTTTCTCTAACTAGGAAATATTCCACTTTCTCTACTTATGTGTAATTTTAACTATGGAATTGATAGGAAATTTCCTTTTTTTTCTTTCATATGTAGGAAAAATTTTCAACTATATTTTCCTATATATGGTAATATTCCTATATAGAAGAATTCTTATATGATTTTAATTTTTCTCTAACTTGAAAATATTACATTTTTCTTAGTTTATATATTCCTATTTATGTGAATCTCTAAGTAGAAAATTATCTAGAAAATTTTCAACTAGAAAAGTATATTAAGATTGTTTAGTTAACTTCAAATAAGACATAATACACATCTACTAGATTACATAAAAATATTTCACTATATAGGCTTTTTTTCCTATGTGATGAAAAAGCTTGTCTGTATATAGTTTTATTTAAAAAGATTATTCAAATAATCTATACAATGCCATAATTTTCATATCACTTGTGTCATCGAATTGTACGTTACCCAAAGGTAGAATTTAAAATTTCATATCACTTGTGTCGATGCCAATGCTAATAACAAGTTTCATGGCAATTTCTTGAAGGAGGGCTTGCTCATCATTATTAGAAACTTCCACATAGTTGTCGATGGTTATGGCATGCATGTCCCTCTATAATACACAAAGATGTATAAACATGAGAATGTGATAAGGATATTATAAAACCGTGATCAAGATTGATTAGCAAGGCTAGCCTACCTTAGCTATTGCATGTTGGAGTTCTCAAGCATAAAAAACAATTGTATGGATCACAATCTTGCTTGTATTCCCCGTGATTGAAACAGATAAAGAAGCTGATGATGATGATTATGTCGTGGTGTAAGTGTTCCTCTTGTACTCGACTAGGCAATTAAAATGCCATGACCCATGATTGTTGCCAAACCTCCATGAGCATATAAGAGTTGTGGTATCATGAGATGCAGTCCAGTACTTTCCATCTTTAACTTTAATTAGGCATCTTCTTTTCAACACTTGTTTTGGAAACCAAGGAGAATTGAAGCTACCTTATTTGCTTATGTTTCAAGCTGGGGGACTTGGGGCTCCTCTGAACCAATGCTAAAACATGATATGAATTGTATCACTTGGAATGATATGATGAGAGTAAGGGTTTACTTGTTAGCTTTAGGAATTTGCCTTCTTACATGTTCAATGGCACATAGAGAGACAAATACAACAGCAACAACCTCATGCATTGTAGTTGTAAGATATTACTTGTGACATGTTGAAATTCATGTTCTTACACATGGATATCCATCAAGCTGAAAAGCTAGATTGAAGAAGCTCAAAGACAAAATCTGTCAGTAAAGTGTTTGAAATAGTTAGTTTAAAATGAATTGAAATATTAAAGAAAAGCAATAACCATAATCTAGATATTTGAAGAAGAGGACTCAGTTCTTGCATTCTTCTTCTTTTCTCCTCTCTTGAGAAAGTTCCTTAATCTCCCTCCTTTGGGATTTTATCTGGAGATGCCATTAAACAAGAGGACATTTAAAAAAATATTCAAACAATATACCATTAAAGAAGCACTCTCTTGGAGCTACACAACCCATCTACCATCCTCTCCTCTAAAAGCCACTTCTTACGAACCAAATCAATCATCTTAATTTCTACTGCTCTTGCTCACCTACTACCTGTGGCCCTTGCCAAGAAGTTGACTAGACCACCCAATGATGCTACTTTCACTATTGCAAGATAGGCATTGAGACCTTCTACCTATACATGACCAATTAAAGGGAAGCTGCAAGATAGGCATTCAAACCTTCTGGCAGAGTAGAAAAAGGAGCAGGGTGCAGGCACCAACTTGTACATGACCTATTAAAGGAAAGATACATCAAAGCACCACCTCACTGTGTGCTTTTATTGAGTTTGTTAACCATGGGTTGAAACAACACTTGCTCAAGAATAGGCTTCTTGCCACTATACAAGCATAGAGCTATTGTTTGTAGTGTCTCATTCATGAATGAGAAAAATTTACACTTGCAAGCTAATCATGAGAGCTTGTAATCCGGAAACTCTGCTACATTTGACCTAATTGAATTTTGCCAACTTCACTTGAATTTCACCTACAAAGTTGTGTAAATCCCCATGATGGGTGCATACCTCTATTTCAAGGCCAAATGTTTTTGCATGTCTCTTGCTCCTTTTTTTAAAAAAGTTATTCAAACAAGACGCCATTAAAAAAAAACTCTCTTGGAGCTACACAACCCATCTACCATCCTCTCCACTAAAAGCCACTTCTTGCTAACCAAATCAATCATCTTAATTTCTGCTACTCCTGCTCACCTACTTCCTATGGCCCCTACCGAGAAAATGACTTGATTGTCCCATGATGTTGCTTTCATTGTTGCAAGACATGCATTCAAACCTTCTGCCTATACATGACCTATTAAAGGGAAGTTGCAAGACATGCATTCAAATCTTTTGCCTCAACAAAAAAAGGAGGAGAATGCAAACAACAACCTATACATGACCTATTAAAGCAAAGCTCCATCAAAGAACCACCTTGTTGTGTGCTTTTCTCGAGTTTATTAACCATGGGTTGAAACAACACTTGCTTAAGAGTAGGCTCCTAGCCACTATGCAAGCATAGAGTTGTTGTTTGTAGGGTTGCACTCTCTAGAGAAAAAAGAAACCAGATAGCAACCATTGTAGCCTTGCTCAAATCATTAAGATGCCCTCAAGGAAGGCATTGAACCATTAAAGCCATCTGTGATGGCATGCATGTAACTATCCAGAAGTCTCAATGCATCGTGAAACTAAAGCATTCCAATACCTGAAGTCTAACTACTATTGCAATACATTGCAATATTTGAAACCAGGAGTTACTCCGCTTTACCCTCTTCTCCAAATACATTGTTGTTTAGAATAGTTCCCTTAACAAACCTTGTGAACTAGCAATTAGTTTGGGATCATGTTGCTAGGAGGAGGTGGCTAAAGCTAGAGTAGAGCTAGGTCTTTAAAGATGTACTATCATAACATTTGGCTTGTAAGACATGATAACTACCCTAGTTCTACCTTCAAAATTAGTCCACTCAATCTATATTTGATATTGCCTAGGTCTATAAAAACCTACCCAACTTGAAAGGCAGCAATTATTGATGGCTATCCACTTATTTAGCCTACAATAATGCCACCCCAATAGAGAACACAACTCTCAAATGAGTGACTTGTTAAAAATGAGTAATCCATGGCATGAACAGCTACATCCACAAATATGCATAGGTAAAGGTCCTATCCAAGGACATGCTCATCCAATGCTTATACACCCTTTAGCTTCCATGACATTCTCTATCCATGTTTAACTTGTTCCTTAGTAATTGGACCTGCTACATAAGTGGGCCTGAATAATCGCACTATGTTGATTTCTACATCCTTACTCCAAGGATAGATATTCATCCACTATTTTAGCCACTCCCCTTGCTCAAACACATAGCCCAATCAACATGAGTACAATTTTTTTTTTGAAAGCTCAGAGAGACATGTCCAATGTGATCACTATTTCATACCATAAATTGTAAAAGAGACTATAAATGAACAAAGAGGATGGTACTTTGGTGATTTAACTTTGATGAAGCACAAAGGAGTTAAATATGAAATGTAATGAGGTTGCAAACCTTTGCAACACTAGTGAAAGGACTATCCAAAGACCTATTTTGTAGCTGCATGTAAATTCACATATAAACTCCTAGCCAACCCTTTAAAGCTTACCATTTAAGGGGTCTATCTCAGCCATTCCTTAACATTGGCATAATGGAAATATAGATTAGGGAACAACAATTTTAAGTAAATGAGCAAATCAACAACAATAGCATCATAAAAAAGGCACATGGGAGAACCTTTGTATTGTAGATCATGCATTTATGCATATATGAGAATATAATGGCAGGCTGACTACATAGCACAATCCAATTGTTACCCATGTAGTTTGCTCAACCTTCCCACTACCCTAAAATGTGTCCTCCTACCTATTTCCTTGTTCTTACTACCTACGACTTCCCACATCACCCACATATAGTTGGAACCTACCCATGTACCTTGCCTACCTATGCAACTTGCCTTGCCTATTTAGGAGGTGATTGCTAATAAAGTTGTATTATATGCATGCATCTTAGCATCACACTACAACTTCATAGACTAGAATCATACAAAGATATATGATATATCCATAATTTACATTAGCTCTTGGAAGCTACCTTCTTACCTATTCAATGATGCTTTGATAGAGGGATGGTGCAACGACCTCAAATCTATCACATAGCAAAAAAAGTAATATATATATATATCAAGTCCTATATTTTTCAACTCTCATGAATAGAATGTGCAAGACAGATGTTCAAACCTATGATAAGGTTGTTTTTTTTACCATTCCATGGAGTTCTGCAAAAAGAAGACACACAATGTTCACAGTCTGCACCTCATCATTTTCTCAATCCACCAAAAATACAAACAACAATGCAACATGATACTTTCTACCAGACTAGTTTGATTGTTGTTTTCAAGTCTAGTTGCACATGTACGATAACAAAAACTTGCATTTGTTGTTGTCTTGATCTGAGAAAGTGCCTAAGCACCAGTTGTGAGAGATGGGCAACAATTTTTAGCCACCAGGCAACCTATTGCAGTATGCATTTTAATTGCATTACCTTGTGTTTTCTGTTATACAACTTCCATTTTACCTAAAGCCATTGCTTTGGCATTTTTTTTACTAACATTTTGCTTGTTTTGTAGTCAATTTCAACTATTTCAAGGAAAACTTGATATTCCTTAATCTGGATTTTTAGCAAGTTTCCATTTTAAGTGTGAAACATCTACTCTTAATGGCCTACCACTTTGCTTATGTTAAAAGTACTCCCAAAAGAGCTATGTCCGTGTGTGTGTGTGTGTGTGTGTGTGTGTGTGTAAGGGCAACAAGGATGTACTAAGTATCTCTTTGCAATTTCACATATAGGAAATGTTATACTTGCAAGTGACAGCGAAAGAAGCCTTTGGGTAGTGGGGAAAACCATTTCTTTATGGTTGTGTTAGAGTAGCATTTAAATCAATTCAGCATTATGTTCCCAAGACCATGAAAAGCATTTGGGAAACACCTATACTTTAAAGCTCCCCCGCTTTTAGAGCATATGATCTATAACATAATTCTTCTCCAATGGCCTCTCTTCACTCAAGCACAACTCTCCCAATGTTCACTCTTTGATTTCTTTGAATGGTGAATGCAACAACTTAACTCAAAACTTAATACCTCACAAATAGAGGTATCTACATCTCTCATACTAACTTATGCATTACTCCTATAGATACACATAATAGACCCTGATGCAAGCCTCTTTTAAACTTCACTTTAGCTAATGCTTTAATTCTATAGACATACAACAATAGTCCTTGATGCAAGCCTAAAAAACTCAACGACCTGTGCCTTATCATTAGACAAAATCAAAAATCTTAGAAACTAGTTTATCCATGTATGCAGGTACAAATGTGGGTCTCCTTAGATGCATATGGAAATCCTAGTAACTCCAATTACTTGCATATATAGTAAAAAGTTTTATGTCTAAATAACTTCATTGTATCATATGCATTTCATATACATGCTAAAAAGTATCTACAATTTTGGAGTGGAAAAAATACTTGCAAAAGATCATATAGCTTTAATACAACCTCTTGAATTATGGATTGCCATCACATATGAGATTTCTAAATGATTGAAGTTCAAAATAACAAAGATTTATCTTGCGTGGATGAACACACTTATCTCCAATAAAGTACCTATAATCAAATATATGCATTCATTGACTTACACTACAACAAAAACGAGGCATAGACGCGCATGTTAGATGCACAAAGTCGGCCGCGTCTATCATTGCGTTTATATGTGCGTGTAAAAGAGCGTGTAAATAGACGCGAATTTTACGTCTATATATCCGCGTAAATAGATGCGAATATAGACGCGTCTTCAGACACGTAATTATTTAACCACCTAAAATTGGACTTAATATAATAAAAAAACCAGAGTTAATAATTATTATTGCATTGCTCTCTAATGAATGGCAGTTTCTCCAATTGACAAGCCTGATATAAGTAATTAGCGGCAAGCGACAGAAACCTTATTATACAAATAGTAGCAAGCATTGCATGTATCTCATAATTTCTCTACTTGAAGATGATAAAAAATACTTCATTCTTATTATGGAAAATTCAATTTAGCTTTAAACTTGACTATTGATTCTTGAGTATGCACGTGTGTGCATGATATTTTTCATAGAATTAAGAATACACATTGAATCATTAAGCAAAGTAAGTATGTTATAGTGAATGATCCATCTCATCTTCAATGAGATCAGCCCTTGCTAAACTATCTACTTCTAGGTCTATGTTACCATGAGGTAACGAAACAAATAAGTCTATCCCACTATTAGATGTGTTGCTATATTGCTCAATAACTTCATCAATATCATCAATCACATTATTGTCCTCTTCTGCGTTTCCTTGAACATCCTTGCGAGATTCATGTTGTACTATATCACGCATATCATCCATTATGGTGTCATCATGTACATCATCATTAATTGTTGGATTGTCATCTGCTATCTCTATGTCGGTAATATTACCATATATTGGTTTTGAATGATTAGATATAGGGATGACATACCACCATCGGTTATTATTTACCATTGGATGATACACAACCTATATTTGAAAAACAAAAGCAGGAAACTTAAATACTTATTATATTGTGTATATGTATCACATGTATACATATAAAAAAATTAGCTTTTGCATATATACCTCCTCGCATTGTTGAGGTAGTACTAATGTGTCATTCTTGTTTTGGTGAAATTTTGTAGAGTCAATGATTACAAAACCACTTGGATGACGTCTGATTGTGCAATTCTCACAATTTGTTACCACATCTTTAAACCACTTCACATCCAGTACATATATAAAGAATCGTCTGAAGTCAAGCTTTAGAATATCTTGGATCAAGCCACAATAACCTTCCATGGTACCATTGGCATCCTCGAAGTGAGCAAGGACACCACAATCTTGGATATTTCTCTTTTCATCTATACGTTGAGTTCGAAGATGTTTACCCTCACACCAAATAGCATTGAATAATGTGCACTAGTAGTAAAAGATTAAGATCAAACATGTCAATTTTTTATATGAAATATAACTTATAGAAACAAATTAATTGATAGTATCTCGCACCTTTGATAAGAAACCTCGTACGTATTCCCACTCTTCTTGAGATATATTAATTTCCTCCTCTTTTTCCATTCTCTCCATTTCCTCATGTAACCAATCTATATCAATATGACGTGGGAGCGCATTTAGATGATATGGAAATGAGACATTACGTCCATATCTGGTGCAAAATGCTTGTCTTTCATTTTTTCTTCTTACCCTTGCTTCATTATATAGTGTCACCCATTTGCTCATTACATCACTATTGAGCACACAAAAACTATTTAACTTATGAAGTTCTTCTTTTATTAGCACTTTACTCATTCCTTTTTCTTGAGGTATTATAGAGGTCATCCTCAAGTCTTCATCATCTTTCCATAGTCGTGGTTGAGAGGGGTCCACTTCAGCAAGATATTCAGAGATATAAACAAGGGATGATTGCACTAACCAACCCTCAGCCATGCTTCCCTCAGGCCGTGCTTTTTGCCTCACAAAATCTTTCAAGGTTTTCATGAAGCGCTCAAGAAAAAACATCCACCTTGCATGAACTGCCCCACAAAGTGCGATTTCATCAATCAAATGTACGAGTAAATGTAATTGAGTAGTCAAAATGGATCGAGGAAAAATTTCTTCCACCAAACAAACCACCTCAACCGATAATACTCGAGCATCTTGTAATGTGTTTGGATTAATTTTCTTCGAGCTCACGTATCTGTCAGGATGTATTTGACAATTGTTTATTTTTGTGTAGAAATTCAAAGTCGATATATAATGAAAAAATACAATGTATATACACCTCATAAGCTCTCCCATCTTGTAAATGATATCACGTACATCTTTGGATACACAATGGGATATGCTAGTAGGAAGTACGAACTGAATGTAAATAATATTCATAGATCAAATGATTAGTTGAGGAAAAGTTATCATATACCAAAGTTTACACATAGTTACTCCACTAATTACTATATTCATAGTTAGAGATACCCTTACTTGAATCATTTTGTGCCAATCGTGGGACTTCAAACCAGATAGTTGGTCTACACCTCTTTTCTTTTTCTTTATGAAGGCTCCCTTGAGACATCTCATACATCCTGTGGGTGTTCGAAAGCTATATATTTGTTCCTTCACTACTTTTTCCTCATTCTTTGACAACATCCAAGGTGCATGGGGTAGCTCAATCTTTCCTCTGGGTCCAATGCATGGCCAGGCTTGTCTCATGCGACCAATGTTACGTAAATCCTCCCTTACATTGAATAAATCATTAGCCCCTATCAAGTGATTCCATAATGTAGATACAACATTTTTGAATATGTGTATGGGGTCCAACACGTGATTGATCTTGAGTTCAGTCCAATACAAAAGACAAAAAAATATAGAGAACCTAACAAACAAACAATATATTATGTAAACAATTCATCATGCTAAATACTTTAAAGTCAATCGAGAGAAATGCACTTCTTACCGATTCATGTCGAGTGGAGGGTGGCTGTCGGCATTAATCCATCTCTCCTTCCAATCTCGAATGGTTAGAGATTATGGAGTCATTCCATTAGTAGGGAGAACATATTTGGGATGGTCAATAGGAAGAAATCGATGATGATTGTCGTAGATAACCTTCTTTAAACGTACCGGCCTAGAGAAAACTAGAGAGGGACCACAAATAGGATATGCATGATATCCTGATGTGGTTAAACCTGAACAAACAAGTGAATTAATAAAATGCAATTGATTCAAGTCTTGAATTTCAAATATAGAGTTATATACATGTACCTGAATACTCTCTGTATCCTGGAAAGTCATGCATGGTCCACAACAACATGGCCTTCAACATGAAATCTCTAGAGGATGCAGATGCGCTTGTATCTTGCACCTCAATACCTTCCCATAACATTTCTAACTCTTCAATCAAAGGCTCTAAGTAAATGTCCATGTTTTTTACCTTGTTCTTTCTAGGAATTAGAAAGGACAACATTACATGTCCCTTTTTAATTACCATGGATGGAGGAATATTATAGTTCACCAATACCACTGGCCATACACTGCATGATGTGCTTTTGATGCCAAATGGATTGATTCCATCCATACCTAAACCAAATCTTAAATTTATTGGCTCTTCTTTGAAAACGGGCCACAAATTATCTATATGTTGCCATGCCGCTGTGTCTGCAGGGATCCTCCATTTTCCATCACTTGAACGATGACTAGCATGCCATGACATGAGCTTTTCAATAGACTTACACTTGAACATAAGTTGAATACGTGAAACAATTGGAAAATATCACAAAACCTTACGAGGCACATCCATTGACTTCATCTCCACTTCGTATCTTGATTCGCCACAAATAGAACACTCTCGTGTGAACTCATGAATCCCACGAAATAAGACACAATCATTGACACATGCATGGATCTTGACATAATCGAGGCCTCCCAGAGATGTCAAGTAATGTCTTGCTTGCTCTCTCTTAGTTGGTAATTTGTTTCTTTTTGGAAGCATTTGTGATAATAACCTCTATATATTTTTAAAAGTGAGTTTAAAAACCACCAACATATATTTGTGTCTGATTTCAAAATAGAACAATTAATATTATGATTCATAAGCCAAACTGAATTGATGCCTACTTCAATAACACATTCAAACTAACATTACTCCATCCACGAATTGTTTGCAAGTTAAGTATCTTGAGGGATGCACGAAGAACCTTATCCCTAAACCGGTTGCGAAAATAGGTGGTGTATACCATGTTGTCCAAAATCTCATCCTCTACAACTTGATGGGGAATTTCATGAGAGCTACTATCATGGTCGTCAGTCTCCACTCTTCTTGAAGACTTTGCCTCTTCACGTTGATGTTTTGCAGCCTCTCGATGCCTGCGAGGGAGCATCTGAGGATGTGGCACCGCATCCTGCTCAACCACAAAAGGGAGTTTCATGTACGTTGATATATATTGAGTAACATAGACTAGAAATCGTAGTGTTAAAAAAATGAATATCGGTGATTTTTCTTGGTCCCATTCTCTATACATGCTGAGGTGTGACATTGCAACTCGACGTGCTCGAAAAATACACCCTCGACAACGATCACACAAGGATTTAATTTTTCATCGTAGCCATGCATCTCGATTATGAAGACGTAATGTTTCATCCTCACTTGAGGATGTGCTCGTTGACTCATCAGCATGCACCGCACTAGGTGATGACGATGACATGATTAAACCTAATTCATGACAACATCAAAATATTTATCATTCATATGTTTACATAAAAACTTCAAGCTAGCGTATTAATTATCCTAAGATCTCAATTTTAAATACATAAAACTTATCATAAATACATAAAAACTTATGATAAGAACTTACTATCAAAACTTATCTTAAAAACAAAAATTCATGATAAAAGCTAAATACGCGTCTATATTTGCGTTCACCTACGCGTCTAACTTCATGTCTATACATGCATATACGTATACGTAGACACGCATATACACGCGAAAATAGACGCAAACGTCAAAATTCAAAAGTTACTTGAATCATTTCCTTTCAAACTGCGCCTTTCCTTTCCTATGTTTTTTGCACGTTCTGAAGCTCGAGTTTAGCCGACATGCAGTCTCTTCATGCCTCAACTCCTCATGACTCACCTCTTCTTTCACTTCAAAGAGACAAGAGGGGAAAAAGGAAAACTAAGGAGAGGAAGAAAGAGAGAACAAGAGAGAGGAGAATAAGAGGAAGAAGAAGCAAAGGGAGGAGACAACAAGCAGCAAGCAAGCATCAAGGGACAGTAACTTACCAAGGAGAGGAAGAAGGAGAAGGAAGAAGCGCCACCACCCGCCACACCAAACACCCAAGGTGAGTCCTCTCTCTTTCTCTCTCTCTCTCTCTCTCTCTCTCTCTCTCTCTCTCTCTCTCTCTGTATTAGAATCTATGATTGTATTTTTTATAGCACAAATAAATCATGAATGGTGGTCATCGCACTGAAATTAGCCGACTGAGCGCGTTTGCCAGCGCGTCTACATTTCAGTACAAACACAAGGATAGACGCGAAGCTATGTTTGCTGTCATTGCGTCTACGACCGCATCTCAAAGCGCTTGTATTCTACATCTGAGACGCGACAATACATGCGCTCTGCACAAAAGAAGTTTTGACTTCAGAGTCGCATCTCTAGGTGCATGTATCCTGCATGTGAGACGCGGGAATACACGCGTCCTGCATAGAAGCTTTGACTTCAGAGTCGCATCTCCAAGCGCATGTATTTTGCATTCCACACACGAGAATACACGTACACCAGAAACATTGAATCAAGAATCGTATCTGATAGTGCACCTATACTGCATCTCAGATGCGGATATACACGTGCTCTGACCAGAGGGTTGACTTTAGGGATACGTCTGAGAGCGCCTCTATCCTGTATTTTAGACGCGGTTATACACGCGTCAGTCAGCTCTGATAAAAAACAATTTTTTATTTTTGAAATTATACAAATTTGTCTTTTTCTTGTGTTTTTTTTGCAGATGTCGCATCCTGGTTCATCTAGCAATGACTCGGATTTGGATGGCATGAATGATACGTTGGGCTTGTTCAGCAGAGGGGTCAATGCATTTTTTGGAGGTTTTCCTAGTAAGGAAGACTTCATGGGAGAGATGACCAGACACCTTGGTCGCTCTCCCATAGCAGACGAGGTGTTCAACGTCATGTCTGGAACGTCTCTAACGTCTTTGCCTGGCACTACTTCCCAAACACCAAATGTCCAAACTCCAATTGCAGGTACTCCACGTGGAGCACCTGTACATGCATCAGCTGAAGCATAAGCGTCAGCCGACGCGCGTGCATTTGCAGAAGCGTGCATCTAGCGAGGCAGAGGGTAGTCGATAGAGAGGGAGAAGGGAGAGTTGAGGGGGAGGATGAGGCTTGTGTGGAGGTTGCCTAGGAGGTGGCGAGCGATCACCCTCACCAGAAGATCACGTAGAGGAGCCTGTATGCCAATACTATAGAGTTACAGATACTGCCAGCATCTTCCATGATGATGAAGAAAGGGATGTAATGGCGTACATAAGGAGCGTCCTACATGCGACGTATAAAGATTGTTTCGTTTACTTCAAGAATCAGAAAAGCGGCTTGTGGTAGGAGGTATTGAGGGCACTCCATAGGAGGTACCCAAATCCTGAGGGTCAGTGATTCTTGGATGATTGGGGACGCACAAAAGTGAGGGATTTGCTTCACAACAAAAGATCCCACCTCATGACACATGCCAAGGAGTCACTGTAGAGACAGGAGGAGGGGCATGGAGCCTATAGCCAACCACCTATGTGCCACCGCATAGAGTGGAAGAAAGCCAAGAAGAAAGTAGCTGAGAAAGTGAAGAGTCGCCAGCACGCAGAGGCGTGACGCATCCAAATGGAAACCATGGGATCGTCGCATTACGGATCGGGTGGCAGAGAGTCGTGGGAGGCAGAGTTTGTAAGTATATTTTGATTTCTAGTTTTTTAAAATTTATATTTCTTTCAATTCTGTATATAATTTGTTCTAATACATTGTGTCTCATAATTGTTTGTATATATCATAATTGTTTTGAAGACTACTATCGTTGGCAGGATACCTACTCCTAGAGAGGTAGGTTACCATCGAGGTGATAATCACGCAGCCACATGGCTTCACTTCTATGAGGAGGGTCTCATCACTGAGGACCAATACAACCGGGCTATGAGGATTCGACAGCCAGAGGAGGTATGTTTTTTTTACTTTCCTATTAAAAGTATAGCTAATTATAACTTTTTCTCCACCATGTGTACGTAAGCAACCTTGATCTTTTGTGTGTGTAGGCGAACCCCGATGTGGAGCATAGCGAGGAGGGGGATAGAGACGCTAGTAGCCATGGTGGTGCTAGCGAAGATGTTTCTTCTTCAGATTCATAGAGGAGCACCATACCTCCTCTATGGCCTTGTTTTCTTGTATATCTATTATCCATCATTGAGCCTACTGCTTGCGGCCACGCTTTAGGTCACAAGCACTTAAACTCCCCATGTAAATGCTTTTTATCTATAATAAATACATGGAATTTTGTTTTCAATTCTCGTGCTTTTAGATCCATTGTGTTTTTCCCAAATGCACAATTTGATTTATGGGAGGGGGAAAAAAAAACCAGAGAGCAACCACATGCTCTCTGGTTTTTTTTTTAAGTTCTGTTTTGCATGTCTATCTACGCGTCTAGATTGCAAAAAACTCGCGTTTATAAGCGCGTCTAAAATACAGAGTACACACACTCATATACGTGCTACATAATTCAAATTTAAAAAAAAGAAATTAAATATCTTTTTAAAAAAAGGAGATTTTTTGTTTTGTGTTCACGTCTATGGGCGCTTGTAAAAGTGCGTCTATGGGTGTGTCTATATGCCCGTCTAATTTGCCATGTAGATGGGCTGGTAGATGCACAAAACAAATTAAATAAATAAAAATTTTGGTTTTTTTATGTGCTTGTATTCACGCGTGTATATGCGCGTCTATTTCTGTGTGTAAATTTCTTCATACATGCGACTATAGATGCGAGTTTGTAGACGCGCAAATAGACGGGCGGGTAGACGTGCCCGTAAGATTTTCTCTCAATTCAAAAATCGCATCTAAAAGTGCGTCTAAGAGGCCTTTTTGTTGTAGTGTTATTTTTCTTTGCACTAGAGATTGATGAGATTGATAGTAATGAGTTTTGTAGATGAGTGGTATTGCCACAATCCATTCTCATCAATCCTTTAGCTTCCATGCCATGCTTTATCTGTATTCATAGCCTATTCAGCATTAGTTCTGTAATATTTCCGTTTGAATAAAAATATTACTAGACCAACCTCCCCCACACCGTAAATTCGTGAAAAGATTATCTCCACTTCCGGTAGTTGATTTATGACCGTACGCGAGAAAAGGAGTACTCCCCATTGGTCAACCGGGAATGAGGATCAAAAACCGCATCACCTACGGGGAAACATCCTCTTGGGAGGAGGTCAAGAGGATAATGATAGGTTTATTGTAAAAAAAAAAATATTTACCTTCCCCCCAGCCAAAGCGTGGCTAAGGGAAGGGGATGGGCTATATTGGGAAACTAAGGAGGTGGAAGGGAGGATACCATGCAAGGGGGCCACGTGGGGGAGGAAGCCCTCTCCCC
Organism: Lygodium microphyllum; assembly: GCF_053477565.2. Taxonomy (NCBI): domain Eukaryota; kingdom Viridiplantae; phylum Streptophyta; class Polypodiopsida; order Schizaeales; family Lygodiaceae; genus Lygodium; species Lygodium microphyllum. The sequence continues at coordinate 82,932,440 of NC_141143.1, forward strand.
CCCTTGTCCTATAAATACACCCTCTAAGGTGTTGAAGGAAGGGGGGGGAAAAAGGCTACGACATGCTACTTGAGAGGTGAGAGGACGAAGGCGACAGGCTATGGAGGCTATTGTGGAGTGAGTGGAGGAGGGAGTAGTGAAGCATTGAGTGCCGTGCTACGTCGTGATGAGGAAGGAAGCAGAGAGCTCGTGCTAGAGAAGCCGTCGCCGTAGAGCCAGACACGCTGACGGAAAGAAGGAGAGACCGCCACGCTGAAAGAAGCAAGAGCTGCCTGCTGCCGTGCGAGCCACCCCGCCTTCACTACGCCAACTGCCGAGCTACTGCCGTTGATGCCGCATGCTGTCGTTGAGCCCATATGCTGCCATCAAGGCCTTTCGAATCGTCGTCATTGAGTTGGAATTCCTAGGACTGAATGTTGTCGGCCTAGTGTAATTAGGAATGGGTTGGGTAAGAAGACACCCTAAACCCTGCTTCTCATCTGGAGATAATTCCATGACGAGAAAACGTCGTTCAATGGGTGAAATGATCCCATGGAATAGATGCAACACTTGTGCAATAAGTTGCAATGTCGCATAGACTTGTGGTTTGTTCACAAGAGAGTTTTGCCATTTCTTGAAATGAGGTTGGCAAGTTCTTGCGCAAGTTTAACTTGCAAGAGGATGAGTAGTCATCCTGTTACATCACCTTTCTTGGGGAAAAATTGCCAAGTAAAGGGAAGTTACGTATTTTCTTGGAAGCAAATGATCAATCAATAAATTGGAGTGACATGGTCGCCAAGATTTACTGTTAATAAAACCTAAGGTATTGGTTAAGTTGGGTTAACAGGGTATGGCCCTAACCCAAGGACAAAAGGGTGAACAAACAAACCCTTGGGGATCTTGCCAAGTCGCAATTGATCCCGGATCGAATGTTGGATGCATTCGAAGGGAAGGATTCACTCCTTAACAGTTGGCCAAATAAACGACCAATGGAATTGATTGTGCTTGTAACAGTTTAGAAAGCACTGTTTGCATTGTTTGCTCAAAGAACTAAAGGATGAAATGATATCTAATGCTTCAAGTTGAAGGCCTGAAGGGAGAGGCAGTCTCAGTTACCCCCGACTGCTTGCCTGACCCTAACCAAGGGGGTTAATGACCGCGCTGAGAACGTTGACCGAACCCGCCACGAGAGGTCTTTCCGTTGAGCTCTACTTGGAGAGGGAGGACGTTTGGGTGCCAGGGGGGCTCTGGCCGTAAATCCCTCGCCTTTCGGGTCTTGCACAAGAGGCTAACGTGACTCGGGATTGGATCTCGAGGCCTGCATACTAGTCTACGGGCGGAAGCTTGGAATAGTGATCCCTGGCAGATTACTGGATAGCCTTCGGGTGGATTATGGATAGCCTACGAGTGGAACTCCTTGTATTTCAAAGATAAAATGATGAAATGTTAAAAAAAGAACTTGCTTGATATTGTTTTTCTATGTCACGTGATAAGATTACGTGAAGGAACTAGTGCTTAACAGGATTAATTAAAAAAGCTGATTGTTATATGTCAAATTAATGTGTTAGATAATTACATAACTAAAACAAACCGAGGAAAGTGCGGAGGATGGGCCATGGGTCCGTCCTACGGTTGGGTGGTCCCGGTTAGCCGGGAACTTTTCTCAAAAATCTCGAAGAAAAGCGGGATGATCATCATCATCAAAATGAATAACGAGAGCGATGACCTAGAGTTACGTCGTACCCGATTTACGCTGTTTTAGGGGAACGGAATGGGACTATGCCTTATGGCAAAGAGGTTGAGCCTTGCATCCCTCTCGTTTCCCATTCTCCTTGAACGAAGTGCAGCGTGAATCCGCTTCGGACCTGGCGTTTCTGCGTAAAGTAGTTCGCTCGGGTCTGATGCTAGTAGCTGTTAGCTATTGACGAATCAGGAAAACCCTAATTCCGATCGATCCTAAGTGGGAACGGCCAGGATACTTCTGCTACGTGGCAGACGCGGGAAGACCTAGTTCGCAAAACCCGTAACATTCCATGGGAGTGCCGGGCGGAGTTTTCTAGGCATCCTTTTCAATGGACTGCTAAGACGTGTCCTGGATGATACTAGTGGACACGTTACAGTTGGTATCAGATCCGACCAACAACGGAATTGTTTTTATGAGATCTCAATAAAATGAAGTAAAGAAATTGTTACTGTCCCAAACATTTCCTTACTTTCAATGCTGTCTTGCAGAATTATGAAGCATGGAACAGGTTCTTAGTGTTCCGAGTCATGTTTATGACCGCGACGCATTCCACGGATTATCGACAAAGGGTTGAGATGATGAACATCCTAGACCGCATTTACAATCCATCACCTGTGTATGTGGAACGGAGATGGATGGGTGTTTCAGGGATCTATTACATGACTGCCCATTGACCTGCGTACCTTCAAATTAACTTGAAGAGAATCAAGTGGATGGAGGATTTGAAGATCGTGAAGCTATTTGTCTTTGTTGAGGCTCACGCAAACTCAACCCTACAGGTCGGGGGTCGAAGGGTTAACCAGAATAAGTATGTGTACGGGGAAGTGATTCAAAGAATCCTGGCCGACCGAATCAAGGTTTTGGGACGTCATGAGAAGAATGGATATCAAAGGAAAAGATACCCTAATCTTCCAATGAACTATCGATTCCTAAAAATCGATGACCCCAATCCATACTACTACTCAGTTCCTATAGCTGAATGCAACAACATCTTATAATTCTCCTCGAATTAATGTATCATGATGTTCCATCGCCCCAAGAAATAATAATACCTCGAAAGGGCTATGCTGATATGAATGGAATAAAACTTTTTTTTAAATCAACGATTGTCTTGACTGTGAATATTGATAAAGAAGTAAAGTGATTTGGTCACTTGGCTAAAGGAATACGCGGAGGTAGTTCCTGAAGAGTTAACAAAACTCCCGCTTCAAAGAGAAGTAGATCATGAGATCAAGCTAGTAATAGGAGCTGCGCCAATTGCGAAGAGACCCTATAGAATGTCTATACCAGAAGCAATAGAGCTGAAGGAACAACTCAAGCAACTGCTAGATCAGGGCTACATCCGTCCTAGCAGTTCACCATGGGAAGCACCAGTACTGTTCCAGAAAAAGAAAGATGGAACACTTCGGCTATGTATTGATTACAGAGGGTTGAATCAATCAACAGTCAAGAACAAATATCATATTCCTAGAATTGATGAGCTTCTTGATCGTCTTCAGGGTGCCAAGATCTTCTCCAAGATTATCTTAGGTCTGGTTATTATCAGATAAGAATCAGAGAAGAAGATATCCCAAAGACGGCCTTCAATACTAGATATGGACACTTTGAGTTCTAGTTATGTCATTAGGGCTTACGAATGCGCATGCAACCCTCAATAGGTTAATGCAGGATATCTTTAGACCATATCTTGATAACTTCGTGCTCATCTTCTTCAATGCCACTCTAGTCTATTCCAAATAGGAAGGAGATCATGAACCCCAACTTCGGATTTTCCTTGAGACAATAAGGTCACACAAGCTGTATGCTAAGATGACGAAATGTGCATTCCTCAATCAGATTGGTTATCTGGGATTCATCATATCAGCAGAAGGAATCTCAGTGGAGCCGGCCTAAGTCAGAAATGTTCTAGGATGGCCAAATACCAACAACTGTCAAAGAAATACGCAGCTTTCTTGGATTGACAAGATGGTATAGGGTCTTCATCAAAAACTATGCTTTGATTGCAGCACCTTTGACAGACTTACTGAAGAAGCAAACATTGCATGGTCAACTGCCGAACAAACTAGCTTTGATAGGTTGAAGCAAAGTTTGGTATCAGCACCGATCCTAAAACTTCTAGACCACTATAAGGAGTTTGAGGTAGTAACTGATACTAGCATGCTTGCTTTAGGATGTATGCTCATGTAGGAAAGTCGTCCTATAGCATAATCTTCAAGAAACTGAAGAGCCATGAGAAGAATTATGCTACCCATGATCTTGAACTTTTAGTTGTCAAGCTTTGGAGACACTACCTGCTGGGTAATAAGTTTACACTAGTGACTGATCATAAAAGTCTCAAGTGGAACTTTACCTAGAACAAGCTCAACATGAGGCAATGTCAGTGGATTGGAGTGTTGGAGGAATATGACTTTGAAAGCAAGTACCGACCAGGGAAAGAGAATGTAGTTGCCGATGCACTTAGTCACAAGGCATTTCTAAATTTCCTAATCTTGTAGAATCCATCAACAGCCATATCTCTAGCTACAAAAGTATCTATGCCAAACAACCCCATACTTGAACTACTATGTAGAGAGGAAGCATGCCATGATTTGGCCTACCAAACAATGATAAAGGAAATATCTACCAAGGAGCAGAATCAGAAGTTGCAAGCTAAGTATCGGGAATTTTCCATTGATAATGGACTTGTCTACTACAGAACAAGGCTGTGTATACCAGCAAGCCAGTCACTTAAGCAGAAGATATTGTAGGAAGCTCACGATTTTCCTTTCACAGGACGTCCTGGCTATGCTAAAACTCTTAATGCAGTTATGAAGAGCTACCATTGGGAGAGGCTCAAAGGTGACATTGTCAAATATGTCACTAAGTGTTGTCTTGCCAATGTATCAAAGCCGAACATATCATGATGCTAGAGAAACTGCAACCGCTTGACATTCCCCAAAAGAAATGGGAATTCATCAGTGTGGATTCTTGTTGTAGGCCTACCCCAAGCCCTGGGAGGATACAACTCCATCATGGTTGTGGTTGACATGTTTACTAAGGTTGCACACATTATTCCTGTAAAGACAAAACTATAAAGCCTCAAACATTGCAAGGTTGTTTATCAAGGGGATATTCAAGCTACATGGGCTACCCAGAAGAATCATTAGTGATCGTGATTCTCTCTTCACATCACACCTCTGGAGAGCTATCTTTGAAGCCATTGGGACTCAACTCTATTTTTGTACAGCTTACCATCCCCAAATTGATGGCCAAATGGAGCGAGTCAATCAAATCATTGAGGATATGCTAAAGGCACACTGCTGCTGGGAACCAAAAAGGTGGATTCAATACTTGCCCTTGGTTGAGTTTACCTACAATGCTTCTTACCAACAAACCATTCAGATGACCCTTTTCAAGCATTGTATTGGCATGACTATCGAAGTCCCCTAAACTTCTCACATCCAACCTTGAGGGTTGAAGCTTCAAGGCAAATGTTGGAAGAGATGAATGACCAAGTAAAGTCAATAAGACAGGATCTCCAAGCCACCAAGGATAGACAAAAGGCATACACAGATTTGAAGCGTCAAGGTAGAACCTTCGAGGAAGGAGACATGGTCTTCAATTGTGTACGCCCAAAGAAGAGTTTCCTATCCTTAGGAGATTGCAAGAAGCTAAGTCCAAGGTTTTGTGGACCATACAAGATCCTTAAGTGCCTAGGACCTAATGCTTATAGACTGCAACTCCCTGAGAACCTAAAGGTTCATAATGTATTCCATATCAGCCTACTAAAGAAGTATGTACCTAATCCTAACCATGTACTTGATGACCAACAAATTGTAATGCCTAGCCAAGGAGTCCTTGAGCTATAGTCTGACAGGATCTTAGATGTTAGGGAGAGACAACTAAGATCCAGAACCTTGAAGGAATGCCTCGTCCAGTGGAAAGATTATCCCGAGGAGGATGCCACTTGGGTGGATGAAAGCACTCTCAACCATCAATATCCCCAGTTCATCTCGAGATGAGGACATCTCGATTCCTCCAAGGGGGAGAGAATGTAATATTTCCATTTGAATAAAAATATTACTAGACCAACCTCCCACACACCGTAAATTTGTGAAAAGATTATCTCCATTTCAGGTAGTTAATTTATGACCGTACGCGAGAAAAGGAGTACTCCCCATTGGTCAACCGGGACCGAGGATCAAAAACCGCATCACCTACGGGGAAACATCCTTTTGGGAGGAGGTAAAAAGGATAATGATAGGTTTATTGTAAAAAAAAAATTATTTACCTTCCCCCCAGCCAAAGCGTGGCTGAGGGAAGGGGATGGGCTATATTGGGAAACTAAGGAGGTGGAAGGGAGGATACCATGCAAGAGGGCCATGTGGGGGGGGGAGCCCTCCCCCCCTTGTCCTATAAATACACCCTCTAAGGTGTTGAAGGAAGGGGGGAAAAAGGCTATGACATGCTACTTGAGAGGTGAGAGGAGCAAGGCGACAGGCTGTGGAGGCTATTGTGGAGTGAGTGGAGGAGGGAGTAGTGAAGCATTGAGTGCCGTGCTACGTCGTGATGAGGAAGAAAGCAGAGAGCTTGTGCTAGAGAAGCCGCTGCCGTAGAGCCAGACACGCTGACGAAAAGAAGGAGAGACCGCCACGCTGAAAGAAGCAAGAGCTGCCTGTTGCCGTGCGAGCCATCCCGCCTTCACTACGCCAACTACTGAGCTACTGCCGTTGATGCCGCATGCTGTCGTTGATCCCACATGCGGCCATCAAGGCCTTTCGAATCGTCGTCATCCTCTTCCACGTTATTATTATCCTCCCTCTTTCCACGTCGGAGCTACACACCTTAGAAGCTTCATAGAAGCTTCTTTAAGAAGCTTCTAAGGGGGCTTTCTTAAGCCCCCTTCCCACCGATCACCCACAAGCCCATCCCTAGCCTCGGGATTTTAAGAGAAGAAGAGGAAGAACTCTCAAAGTCTCCATTGCCCCAAGGCCATTCACAAGAGCCCTTTTTGCGAACTCCCTCCTCTCCCACAAAAAGGT